>NW_027316278.1:23371164-23971164 GCF_026437365.1 Eucyclogobius newberryi
AAGACCTGAGTTTTGGGTTAACCGCAAGGGCAGCCGTGCGCGCGCCGCCATGTTTTCTAATGACCCTTACTCTGATGTTTCTCAAGGTAAGAAATGTGCGATCTGTCAAAACAGCGCCCCCGCGTGGATGGCAGGTCAAACGTATTGCGCACAATGGATTTAATATATAATTATAAATGTCCTACCATACTAATGCATTATTTAATTATTTATATAAATTCTACATTATATATATATATAATTTTATTTTTTTACATTTAGGTGATGAATTATACTTTTAAAGTAAGTAAACAGGAGGCATGTGTGCCCATATGGTGTATGGACACACGCATACATTCTGCATAAAATACAGACCAGTGCAGTGGGTTTAGCTGAATGTTAATTTTCATAATTCAGAGAATAAGTATCTGACAGAGACTGTTCCCTGCTTTGGTAGGATCACAAATATATTTCTTCTTCTTCGTATTATTATTATTATTATTATTATTATTATTATTATTATTATTATTATTATTATTATATCATTTAACCACAGTTAATGTTAATGTTGTATTAATTTCTATTATATTTTCTGCTCTGCTCAAGCTGCAACAACAGAATCCATGATCACTAAATTATAGTTTCAAACAAGATGGAACGTTAGTGTTTTGAACGCACCACAGTGGTGCGTTTACGTACACCTTCAACGTGTCGTTTCACAGCAAAAACGTAAACTGTCATAGGCAAAGAGGCCATTCTATTATACACTGTCATACGAAATAGTTATGCGGAAACCACATCAATACATATAAAAGCGATAGATATGTATGTTGTAGCTTGTTAATGACATAAGTAATACGTATTGTGTCCGTGTTAGTCTTATTTCCCAGGTCGGAAAATGCCACAACGCGATTGCCAGAGTTTGCCTTTCAGGAAGTGCAGTGAAAAGCTGCACAATTTTGACATAAGTTTAATTTAGAAGTTCATCTTGGTTTGCATGAGATGTATCGACAGCTTTTGAGAAGATTCACAGTCGGAGCTGGTACTAGAACACCACAGTTCCGCCTACGTCATGTCCAGGTAGTTTCCAAACTATGTTCTGCTTGAATCATGCACAGGCAAACAACTCCATGTGCAATCGCAATCACTGAGTGCCCTGTAACTATGATGTATTTTCTGCTTGACTGTGGGCCTCTCTAGTGTTGTAGCCTACACGCATTACTATTGTCATGACAACCATCTTATGGGCTACAGTGCGTAAATTGGACTTGTCAGTTACCAGTGCATACGTCATTTACCAGTGCATACTTAAGACATTGCATCTGGTTCGTCCAATGTAAATGCTATGTCCTTAAATAAATAAATGCGTGTAATCTCTCTGCAGAGACACCTTTGCTCCAAAAGTGACGAGGTCCGACTGGCACAGGAGGCCAGTAACAAGTACAGCTCCCCTGCTCCAACCATCTTTACCAAAGTCATTGACAAAAGCCTCCCTGCTGATATTATTTATGAGGATGACAAGGTATAATGCTAATTTTACCACACAGTTTTACTACAATGGGACTCACTAAACAACCCATTTGATATTGTGCCATTTCATTTCAGTGTTTGGCTTTCAGAGACATAAGTCCTCAGGCCCCTGTCCATTTCCTGGTCATTCCCAGAGTTGTCATTCCCAGGATAAGTGAAGCCAAAGATGATGATACTGAGGTGCATAGTATATCAAAGCATAACAGACCATTCAGATTCATATTTTACTGTCAACTTTGCCCCTCTTGTTTTGGGGGGGTGATTTTGGACAAAACCTCATGGACAAACATTTCAAAATGAATATTTTTAGATGTTAGATTTAGAATGCATTATTTTTGTTACTTGTAATTGTAATTATTTTGTTTCAGCTTCTGGGATATTTGTTGGTTGTTGCCAAAAATGTGGCGAAGAAAGAGGGTTTACAGGAGGGATACAGAATAGGTTAGTTTCCACATGATCAAAATGCTTTATCATTGTGATCATTTTGAATCGTGATTTCTAGAACGACTTTATGACTTTTCTCCACAGTTATAAATGATGGCAAGCATGGCGCCCAGTCTGTTTACCACCTTCACCTCCATGTTTTGGGAGGAAGACAGATGACATGGCCCCCAGGATAACATCATCAGATGTTTATATTTATTAAAAAAAAACTGTCATAAACATTTCTCCCTGGTGGGTATTTCATCTATAACTTACCATAATGTATCTAAATTTGATCTTATACAGTTTTAGTCATAAAGTATTACATTTTAAGTGTAAGCATGTTTAATTTTACTCACCTACATTTGGCAATATTTCAATAAAACTTCATAAAAGATGACTATATGTTTAAGAATATGAAGTATGTCCTAACAGCAGTTACACACGTGATTCTAGACAATGGACTACTTGAATATGCATTTTTATCATTTATATTGATTATTAATTTACTCTTAAAGGTCCCATAACATGCAAAATTGACTTTTCAGAGCTTTTAACCTTCTTACATTGCTTTTTGTGCTTCATATATGTACCCAGAGTGGTTTTTTTGATTGATTCCCGCAGTGTTTAGCTATATTACAGACTATCTCCTTTCCTCGAATCTCCAAACTGACGGGCGGTGGCTGCAAGACCGCGTCATACCCACAGGCACGCGTCACCATCCCCCCTCCCGCCTGCCACCTGCCGGCCCCCGCCCCCTTCCCCCCGGCTCTGCGCTGCTGTCTCCCTACAAGCCCATTCCGGAGTTTTTCTGCTTCGATTTACGATGAAACACTTCAAAGAGGCCCAAAACTTCATTAATGACATCGTACTCTTTACTATTATCACAATGGTGAAGGTTTATGTGGCAATTGATGCAGCAATCGGGAAAATAAACAGAGAGAAGTTCTATCCGATACGAAAAACCAGACATAAGACTTTTTTTATTTATATATATATATATATATATATATATATAATTATAATAATAATAATAATAATAATAATAATAATAATAATAATAATAATAATAATCTGTTCTGCGCACGCTGTATTAAATATAATAGGAGCAGACAGCTGTGGGGCAAACACTACGTCACGGGTGGGCGGGGCACACATGCGCTCTGAGACTACGTCACGGGTTGGGCGGGGGAGCCAGATCGCTCTTCGCAAGGGTGGGGGCGAATATCAAACCAAGCCGCCTGCATTTCCGGGTTGGTGAGGGGGTCCAAGGTCTGGGTGATATTTCTTAACTATTATGTTAAGGGTGTTGCACAACCCTTATTATTATCAATTATACACTTAGGATAGACTACAAAACGTGGAAAAAAAGCATGTTATGGCACCTTTAAGGCTCAACATTTATTTAAATTCACAATAAATGTTTTGCCTAAAATGTTATATTTGCCAGAGTTTGGCTCACAATTGTAAGTGGTGTTTCATATATAAAAATCTGCAGATATTTTACATTCAAGTTTTGTTGTGAGATGTACCAGTAGATTCACCATCAGAGCTCGTACAAAAACGGTCAATTGCCACTGGCAGGTCCCGGTACCTTTTATGCAGCTATGCACTACTTTAATGTACCCACTTACTATTATACTGCGTCATTTTATGGACATGCCATTTAACAGCATGTCATCTCTGCAGAGACACCTTTGCTTTAAAAATGATGAGGTCCGACTGGCACAGGAGGCCAGTAACAAGTACAGCTCCCCTGCTCCAACCATCTTTACCAAAGTCATTGACAAAAGCCTCCCAACTGATATTATTTATGAGCATGACAAGGTATAATGCACAGTTTACCACATCATTCAGGCTACAATGTCAATTACAAAAAGTGTTATTAATAATGTGCAATGTTAAGGTTTGTCTATTCATTTCAGTGTTAAATTCCTTCCATAAGTGAAGCCGAAGCTGATGATACTGAGGTAATCGATAGTCACATAAAGCAGACACATAGTATTTCAATACATAACACTGTTCCATTGTCATCAACTTCACTCACTTGGGGGAGATGCTTGTGGACAACATCTTTATGATACCAAAAGCCATATTAGCCATAGCAGTTAAAAAACAAACAAAAATAAAAACAATGATAAACATTATCAGTTCAAGTCGAAGCTGAGTCAAAACGCAAAGCTCTCGCTTTACTGGTTGAACCAAAGACTTTAGACTTTATTCTTTAGACTTTAGAGTTGTTGTTGTTGTTGTTACTTTAAATGGCAACCAGCCGCCATAAAACAACAACTTTTAATGGCGGTTGGCAGCCAACTGAAAAAGGTGCATTTACCGCCACCTACTGTAGTTATAAGTCTTCAAAGTATGTGTTTTACGCTATACTATCTATTTATTTATTTATTAATGGAAAGAGGAAGATAGAGAAAAAGAGCAAAAAAGAGAGGAGAGAGAGAGAGAGAGAGAGAGAGAGAGAGAGAGCGAGAGAGCGAGAGAGAGAGAGAGAGAGAGAGAGGGAGAAAGAGAGAGAGAGAGAGAGAGAGAGCGAGAGAGAGAGAAAGAGAGAGAGAGAGAGAGAGAGAGAGGGAGAAAGAGAGAGAGAGAGAGAGAGAGAGAGAGAGAGAGAGAGAGAGAGAGAGAGAGAGAGAGAGAGAGAGAGAGAGGGAGAAAGAGAGAGAGAGAGAGAGAGAGAGAGAGAGAGGGAGAAAGAGAGAGAGAGAGAGAGAGGGAGAAAGAGAGAGAGAGAGAGAGAGAGAGAGAGAGAGAGAGAGAGAGAGCAGAGAGAGAGAGAGAGAGAGAGAGAGAGAGAGAGAGAGAGAGAGAGAGAGAGAGAGAGAGGAGAGCCCTATTGTAGTTGTACGAGTATGTTTTATATACTATACGGTTAAAAAGGGAAAAACAAGGAGAGAAAGAGAGATTCTTTCGTCATTAGATGTGAAAAGAATGCAAGTGCATTAGTTTTCTTTCTGCTTTGGGTTTTAAAGACAAAGATCGCAGTGTTTTGTTTTTTGGGGGGCAAAGAAGAAGATTGTAGCTATGGAATAAAGTCTGAATAATAAAGTCTAAATAAAGTCTGAAGAAAGTCTGAATAAAGTCCGAAGAATAAAGTCTGAAGAAAGTCTGAAGAATAAAGTCTGAAGAAAGTCTGAAGAATAAAGTCTGGCGGTAGCGTAACTTTTGGATACCAGCCGCCATAAAACACCAAAGAAGAAGAAGCGTAAAACACATATTTTGAAGAAGTACAACTACAGTAAGTGGCGGTAAACAACAACAACAACAACAACAAAGCAGTATGTGTGACGGTGGTGGACCCGCAGTGGTAAAAGTGATCCGAAGTGACAAGAGGTAACTTGAGTTCATCTTCTCCTTGAAATGCTGTTTATTCTGCAGTGAAGCATCAACTCAGCGCTGTCCTGGAGGCTGTGCACGTGGATACTTTTGTTATCTCCTAAGTGCTGCACCAGAAAAGGTTTGAGAAGCTCCATTAATGTTAACATAAAGAGCTGACTAAAAACAGCACTGTTTTGAGGATAGATTGACTTAACGTGTGTTATTTTAGCTTCTAAAATTCTACTTTATGCTTCTTGCAATTGTGACCTGAAGAATCACAATCATCAATTAGACTCACCAAATATTCCTGACATCCCTATATAAGAAACATGATTCCAATGAAAAAAATAATATGCCATTTGCAATCTGTTTGAAATAGATTACACAGATGATAGTAGATGTTTGTAGATGATTGTAGATGGGTAACTGGGAGTGTTCTCTGGATGGTTTTGTAACAATCCTGTAACTATGGGAGGGGTGTGGAGGGATTCGCGGCAGGGGCAGATGTGGTCTGACAGGGTGGTATGATACTACAACCTTGATGCCCGGTCATGGGGTTATTGTGTGTCATTGGAGAAGTGTGCTGAACTTTGCTCCACAAAACACTGGACTGACAACCTCAGCACAGACGCGACTTCAGCGAAAGTAGGTCCATTGTTACTGAACATAAAAACATTATTGTCAAATGTAATGAATAACACAAACGCTGAGATGAATGCAGTTTTCAAACGTTAAAGATGCACTTTAGATGTAACGTTTTGGTTGGTAGGGGATACACCACCTGCTTGTCTCCTTGGAGATGTTGTTGCTTTGCCTAGAACCCCCAACCCAGGTCAGGTCTGTGGAGAGGCTACAGTGAGAATGTTTTTCAGGGTATTAAGCGTTTATAAAGTACGTAATAACATCTTCATAGACACAAGATCTCCAACAGTGAAGTAAAGCAACGCACTTTTAATATATATAAGTATTTGACAATTGATTGAGCCCATTTTTCACAATTTGAAGTGAATGCAAAATTAAAACAACGTTAATACTGTATTCTAGACTAAACTAGACGACTTGCTCTATATTATGGAATATTTAAATCTGTCACAATTGAGTGGGTGAGTTGTTTCACACTCTCAGCACGTGTTGGGCAAACAATAACAGTCTGTTTACTATAGTAGTATACTGTCAATTATGTCTCATTAGCTGTTCTTGTTTTAATTATACAAATTCCTAAAACCCTCCAAATACATTCTTAAGGATTTAGATTTTTTTTGCGTTCTTTCAAAATTCTAAAACCATTATCAAATTGTTGCATCAAATTTGTTTTAGAAAGTTATACTGTTTTATGAACTCACACCTTAGTTATCGGACGTTGCTCAACAGAGAATATTTCTATGGGCCCAAAGTCTATATATTGTTGTTTTTTATCATTCCCTTGACAGGACTCATCATGCCTTACTGATAATAACTTTCAACATCTAAGTCAATTTTGGACAAGAGTTGCAAACTTCAACCTTTACCCACAAGATTACTTCCTGCCATTGTCGTTGTCTATACTCATAACAACAGCCGGACGCTTTGTTCTGTGTTTGTGCGACTTTCAGATCCTCTCAGCTCTCTGTCCGGACTCACCCCTGGTCACAGCGCCCTCCAGGTGTCCCGACCATTACATAAGTGAAAACAGGGCTGCCATACAGATCTCCAATAGGTGATTTATTTGTACAAGACCCGCTGTCAGCTTCCTGCAGGGAACAAAGGCTTGTATCGTCCTGTTCAACCTTCACTCAATTACACCAAGTTGACTGAAAAGGTGAGCTACAAACAAACAAACTTGTGTATATACTCTTAATACATATTGTTTGCACATAATTTTCTGTTACCGCCATTCTGAATTATATTATCATACTACTTGATTTGTTTGTTTAACTACTATTTTTTTTCAGATCAATATTTGTATTTGTCTTATTAGAGGTGGATGATATGTTTGAGATTATTCCAATAACAGCATTCATTTTATGGCAATGTATCAGAAATTGGCTCTTTTTGCAGCATTTAAAAATATAATTTTAAATGATAAAAAAAAAAAAACAGCAATTGCCATATTCTCCATATTTTGTTTTCCATGGGTTTCAGAATGATGCGGACTGTTGCCATAGTGACGGTCAATTTAAAACAAAATATTATATCTTTTCATGTGGAAAAAAGTTTGTAATGTTGCATGAAACAGGAAGCTGAAATCTATTAATATCTACCGCCTTTGCTAAGAACTTACTATGTTGATTAGTTGATTTGTGTTGCCATGGTCACAGTTGATCTGTTGGGTTTTCCACATGATGGTTTCAGGGAGTCTTTATGATTGTACTGTCTTAAATTGCTGACTGATTAGATTGGGTAATTAAGAGAGTGAGTGCGTCTTTATTCTCACACAGTAGGCTTCTTTGCCAGCAGTAGCCTCGGGGTAGGTATGGCAACAAACACATGACTTATAGACACTACCTGCTGTTTAATGTGTGAACTGCTTTGAACTGCCAATCTTTTAGAAGTTGTTGTTAGAATGAGCACATTGGCTCGTGAAGACAAATTTTAGTTTTATCTTTTACCCTTTTTTTTAAATTCAAACACACCACTGGAACTTGATTTGGGGTAATGTACTTTTGCATCACCAGTTTGTTGCAATCCTCCTAGTTTACCTAGTTGTAAACTTTGCGCTAAAGTAATCTTGCCTAATGTTATCTTATAAGGTCAGACTAGTGCTGGGTGGACAGATCTTAATCTTTTTTGATACTGAACTTATTACTTAAGTTGTTGTAATCTTTTATTTCATCTTCCTATCCTAAACATTAGAACCTGTCAAACCATTGACTTTTCTCCGTATAGAAATTTTAAATATGCAAAATTTAGTCACTATATGTTTGACACTAGATGGCACAATTTTTCAGCTTGAAACGGTGTGATTACTCTTTGCACTTTGTTGTTTCATGTTGACACAATTGCAATAGCTGACATTTCTGTTCAATTAGGTCAAAGGTATTTGACATAGAAATCAGACTGAATAGTGCAAAAGATTTCACCATTTATTTATTTTGCTCAACTATAATGTTACATCATTTCGATGCTGTGATACATGTTAAAAAGCAGGGATGACCAAAGTCAGATGTAGGGGCTGCGTATTCATTTCAACTTGATCTTTTCAGGTTAATCAAGGATGAACAACGACTTAGAAATAAGCAGTGGCTTGGCTGTCATGGACATTTCTAATGACAGGTATCAACAGATTATATGACAGATTTATACATTTTTAAAAAGACCATCGATGTTTAACGGCTATTTACCATTTTCCCAGCACTGCTTTCTCCAACTCTGTCCTCTTGGTAGAAGAGCCCATAATCACGCCTGATTCTTCCAAAGACAAACCCACTGGCAACGGCTTTGTAATTGAAAACGGGGACTGTCCTGCATCGTCTCCAGAGAAACATGAGGCCCATCCAAGTAGCATCACTGCTCCAGCAAAGCCTCCCAGAACACTGTCAGCGGGAGACGAGGCCAGTCACCAGAGTCCAGCAGGTAAACACCTTCATGGACACTAGGGACACGTTTGGTCCTGTTCCGTGCCCACTTTAGTTCTGATGTGGAGTGTACGTTCACACATTGACACATACCACATGTAAGTTTCATGACTAAACTGGGTCTAAATCCTTGACTAGCCTTGACCAGGACTAAACCAAGTACAGGACAGGACCAAAACAACTCTACGTAAGGTAAAACTGAGCTAAAACCAGGACTAAGTCATGTGTGAACCTCTTATGTATACTGTCAATACTGTCCTGGTTTAGTCCTGGTTTAGTCCTGGTTTAGTCTTGGTTTAGTCCTGGTTTAGTCTTAGTTTAGTCCCAGTTTTGGTGTGGTGTGTGTACAACTTTTAAAGGACGTACAGTATGTATAGAGCATTTCCTCGTCTAGACAAATGTGGATAAACTGATAAATTAGATTTGTAGGTTGTTGGCAATATGACAACTTCCTCAACATTAAAACTTCTAAAACCTTAAAACTTACACAGTTATAATAATTTAATATGTCAGCAAATAAGAGCCAACAATAAAGAAAAATGTTTGACGTAGAGTATGAGATTGAAAAATGATTTTTCATGAGATAAGATAAGAAACGTTTGTTTTACAATGGGGAAATGACACTGTTACATCAGCAAAGAGCAAAACAAACAGCATTAGAAAAGTAAAGCAAACAAGTGGCAAACATTTGAGGAAAAAAATGGAGATTGAAGTATTTGTATTTGTAGTAAGTTCATTTATTTGAGACAGGAACAGTGCACAAAAGTATCTTTTTGGTAAATGCTGATGTTTGAAACCCAAGATCTCAGAACAGACTATTATATTTGACCTGTATCTCACCGAACTGACTTAGTTTAAACTTATCTGAAAAGCACATAGTGTATTAGAGACACCAATCACTGATTAACCTCAGCGTATATTTTATGAGACATGAGACGGAACTTGTGACCAAACTGGTTTTTGAGGTTGGCCCTACATTTACTGGCTTCCTCGTCTGTATCAGATATCCTTCCCAGTTCTCTACTCCACTATGTGCGGCTCTTGTCACACGCCCCTCAGGCAGTCTGTAGCACACACGCTCATTAAAACCCACAAGGGAGCACAGTTTGTATCAGCGCAACAGCCTGCTCACCTCTGCCTTCTCCTCCATGGCGGCTAAACGGGGCTTTCCTTGTTGTCCAAATGCAGAGGAGCCCAAAGCCATTCCCTTGTCGTCATCGAGTTTGGCGACAACTTTGGCACCAGCCGAGCACCTATGGACCACGGACAGAGACAAGGCGGTGAGGCTGAGGATGGAGGGGTCCGGGCCGGCTGCGGAGACTCCAATCACCACTCATCAGATGTTCCTGGAGACGGTGGAAAACAATGGGGATCATCCTGCGCTGGCATTCAAGAGGGATGGACAGTGGGTGACACTGACTTACAGGCAGTACTATGAGCAGTGCCGCGCCGCTGCCAAGAGCTTCCTCAAGGTATGTTAAAGCATGACAAATGTTTACTTTGCTTTCGGCCAGTGCTCTAATTGTGTTTATTTAGTCAGAAGAATGTAAAGCACAAGTGGGTTATATGTCTTCTACAAGATGATGTTAAAAATATGGTTTTGAGGGTACTTTTTGTCCTTATGGAGATTTTATTGTTATGCCTGGATTGACTGTTCACAGTATGACATTTAAGTTATCTATATCTGTGGAGACAAGCAGCCACGGCCAGGTCACAGGTCAGATCTGTGGAGATGCATGTCATGTTTTGCAAGGTATTTTTGAGCGATAAAAACTTATGTAATCGAATAGATGCAAGAGAGATAAGTTTTACTTCCATATTTGGAGACATTCTAGGCAAATGTTGCCACAGGGACAACAGGTGGCAGGTGCCCTCTTTAGAAAAGTGACATAGTACGCCTTTAAGAATGTCATATTTAACAAAGCTGTCAAAAGCTGCAGAGATCTTGACGAATAAGAACACTGACTTGCTTAAAAAAGGTATGAGTGGATCTTTCTGCACTTTTAAGATTACATTTACAGTTAATTCATGTTTGTCCAATACTTAAACCTCAACCAAGACACTTACATTTTAGCACATTTGTGATAGATTGCAAATATATGATCTGATTTTTATAGACATAATCCCAAAAACAATGTGTGCATGTTTCGCATTTTGGTTCATATCGCCCACCGCTAATATAAAGAAAAGTACTCAATCCAACTTGTTTACATTTATATTTTATATTCATTCTTGTTGTTTGGTCATAGTAAAACCACATCCAAGCACAAAAGAAAATAAGAGATACAGATTTGTTATTTGACCAGGTGTAGGCAGAAGCCAAGGCTTATTGTGCCCACCATTCTCTCCAGCGCACAAAAAAACAAACAAAACTACATAACACTGGACAGGATCACAAATGCCCTCCACAAGCACCCCAAGTTTCACAACAACAAAATGCATTTTTATTATTATTATTATATTTTTCTATGATTGTTTTCTCAAAGATACCTTTAAATTGAAATAAAGAAGTGGCTTTTTTGAACTGTTCCATAATATTTTACTATATTTTACTTATACTAGATAAACAATTCTCCCTCAGCGTGGTTCTCACATAAGCTCTGTCAAACAGACACGTTCCCCTTAAATTATATTTACTTTCTCTCTGGGTAAACTTTGTCTTCAGTGATTTAGATTTGATTATTTTTGACTGAATACATAAACTTAGCAGTATACAAGTCTAACAAATCATAAAACGTTAAAAGCTTTGATTATATGAACAATGGGTTTACTCTGTGAATTATAAGATGCATGATTGATAAATCTAATAGCCTTTTTTTGCGCTGATCAAAGACGTACAGTTTGCACAAAGGCATACAGTAGTATCGGGCCTCCTTTATAAACACCCAGGCCAAGTTTATTGCGCATTTCTAAGGATGCTTCTTGCTGAAAACTAACACTTGGGGGTGTGAAATGGACATCTTGTGTTACATCTCCGGTGTCACAGCAAAGTCTACGGCCTGTACAGAGCAAAGCTTTTGAAATGTGATGTAGGTCAAACGTAATAGAGGCACTCGGCCACAATAACTTTCATTAAACTGATTCAGAAACATCAATATATTTGTTTTGTCCTTAGCTGGGGCTTGAGCGCTTCCATGGTGTCGGTCTGCTAGGATTCAACACTCCAGAGTGGTTCATTGCTAATATTGGCTGCATTTTTGCCGGGTAAGAAATCACTTTATTCTAAATGTACTCTGAAGGGCAGGGCTTTTTAATACGAGGAAATCATTCTCATTCTCAAGCTGTTTTTCCCCTATATTAATTCCTGTGTTTTTTCCTGACTTTTTTAAATACTAAATGTGCAAATCTGAATCTAATACATTTTAAAAATCCATCTATATGCTACTATAACACATTTTCACATAACTATGGCTACTATTACTTTTATTTATTTTTATTTTGTAACCTTTATTTAAAGAGTTTTTCATTCACTAACACGACCTGGCAGGAAAATATCCCGCTGTAAACACACAAGAACAAAAACAAAGCAGAACGTGTGTTTTGCTCAATGCAATGTAATTTAAGTCTTAAGAAGGTTAACATGTTTCTTGATTGGCTGTAGTGGTCTAGCCGCTGGCATCTACACCACCAACTCGCCTGAAGCATGTCAGTATGTGGCGGCAAACTGTGAGGCCAACGTCCTGGTTGTGGAGGACAAGAAACAGCTAGACAAGATTCTCCAGGTGAGGGTTTATTTCAGTTCACAGTGTGTGTTATTCCTCTATGCTATAAACCTGAATATTGATTTGTTTCTTCAGGTTAAAGATCAACTCCCTCACCTGAAGGCCATTGTTCAATACAAGGGTGAGCTGCATCAGAAAGCATCATTCCTGTACACCGTAAGTACATGCAGTAAAAGTATCATCTGAACCGATAAGATGTGCTCTTCTAAAACGGGGCGGATAATGTCTCAGAGATCATATCTTATCTGTACTATTTATGGACAGGCATTTTTTAAACCACACACAGTACCAAAATATTTTCTTATCATTTTGTTTTATTTTTTGTCTTTTTGTGAAAAGTGGAACTATTATACACTGTTCGGATATCCTGGTTTATATTGTAGGTCTAAATGTGTTCTAGATAACCTGAGTAAAAGGTTTAGGGTTGAATTTAAAAGTATTAAATTAAGAATCAAAAGTAGTGAAGTAATCTATTTTTAAAAGTAAGGCAAAGATTTAAGGAAACAGTGACAATTGCCTGGAAATGAACACATTATACATGTTTGTATGGAAATGAGTGGGTGTTTTCTGGACTGGACTCTTAAACACTAATGATTACAATTCTACCTTGTCTACTCTGTGTTAAAAAAGTTAAATGCCATGTTAATGTTAGTTTTGTAAGAAGAAAAAAAATATATATTTTATATTTTTTTATATTTTTATTTTATGTATTTTATATATATTTTATATATATATATATATATATATATATATATATATATATATATATATATATATATATATATATTACCATTTTGTCCCCATATTGAGTGGATGGTGACATTTACACCTTCTGTATTCTGTACCTTGATTGAAGTGATTCAGCTCTTTGTTAAATGTCCTGCTCTTTGCAAGTTGCAATAACAAGTGGATATGTATTTCTTTTTAGTGGGACGAGTTCATGAAGCTTGGAGAGGATGTACCCATCGAGCAGCTCAACGCTGTCATCAGCAGTCTTCGAGCAAACGAGTGCTGCACACTCATCTACACATCAGGGACCACTGGCAACCCGAAAGGCGTCATGTTGAGCCACGACAACGTATGTTTATAATTAAAGTTTTAAATAATAATTTGCACGTAAAGGAAGGGTGAGCAGCCACAAAGAAGAAACAAAAACTCCAACTGAACCATAATACCTGAGTAGAGGACATATATTTTTCTCCTTATATGGACAGGCCATGGCTCGTGTTGGGCTCAGAACATCCAGATTTCCTGGCCCACAGAGCTGCAGAGGCTGCACTAGCACAGATTCATGATTGGCTGCAGGTGCTGGAGTGTATGTAGTGACCATTCAGATTAGATAGAGGACTTTTAGAGTTGAACCAACTGGATTTCTGGTTTGAAACTGGCAGCACAAATGAGAGACTCATATGAGGCTCATTCTCTTGTCTTTAGAATCAAAACACCAAATTATGACATAAACAACTTGTCCATCATGTTCAATGTTGTTTTTGTTAGTAAAAATGATGATACAGCATTACAATTGTTATCAGTAAAAGCTATTTATGTTGTTAACCTCGTATCTGGGGACACAGATAAGTCTTGTTTATGAAATATAAAATGTAAATCTGACATACACTTTATTTAAAGCAGAACATTCCCTGACTTGATGTCTACAACAAGAATACCCAGAAAAATGAAACGTTCAATTTAGGTTTGTACTATATGAAGGTGTTATGTAATTATTTTCCAATTTGTTACTTTAAGTTCATCCAAAACCATTTATAATAAATCACAAGTGGTATTTACATAACCTATTTAAAGGAAAAATGTACCGGTATGTAACTTTTCTGATGGAAGGTCTGTGTGTCCTCATAGACACTAAGTTATTTATTTGCCTAAAATATTCTATGAACAGAGACATTTATTCCAAATGCTTCTCTTCTCTTAGATCACATGGACAACACTGGCAGCGGGTAAAATGGCAGGACTCAACTACGCTGAAGAGGTTTTGATCAGTTACCTGCCGCTGAGCCACGCTGCAGCACAAGTCAACGACGTGTGGCTTTGTATGAGATATGCAGGAACCGTCTACTTCGCACAACCAGATGCTCTGAAGGTAAAGTTTATTCAATTATAAAACACATCTTCAATAAAAGTACAACAACTTTATGCAATATTGTTTATTTATTTTTTATTCAAGGGATCTCTTGGGACAACTCTGAAAGAGGTGCGACCCACGTCCTTCCTCGGGGTTCCTCGAGTTTGGGAGAAGATGCAGGAGAAGATGAGAGCTGCTGGTGTCAAGGCTTCACCCATGAGGAGACGAGTCGCAGACTGGGCCAAGTCAATAGGGCTGCAGTACAACTACAGTGCCATGAATGGGTGAGAGGATGGAAAATTACCTTTTTTAGACTGGAAGTTACTTGGACACTTTAGCTGAAATGAGAAATTAAACATCTTTAAACATCAGTGGATAACTGTTTTTAATTGAGTCAAGACATATTATATTATTTCTTTATTTCTTTTATTTCTTTATTTCTTTATTTCTTTATTTCTTTATTTCTTTTATTTATTTATGCCATCATAGTCTCAGCAGATACTATGGGAAACTACTATAATTTTGTTCCAGAAAAACATGCCCTACAATTGTGCTTTGCTTGTGTCTTACAGGGACAATGCTGTGCCGTGGGGGTTCACATTGGCCAACAGCCTGGTTTTCAAAAAGGTCCGCGCTGCTCTGGGTCTGGACCGCTGCAGATTGTGCCTGACAGGAGCAGCCCCCATCACCAAAGAGACGCTGGATTACTTCATGAGCCTCAACCTGCCGCTGATGGAGTTATACGGCATGAGTGAGAGCTCCGGACCACACACCATCTCTGTGCCCAATGCCTTCAGGCTCTCCAGGTCAGGGCTTCATTGTTATGTATTTTGGAAGTAAATTTCCCGAATACTTTTTGATATTAAGAGTTTTACGGCACAACAAAGACTGACTAGCTATGTGTTAATGTCCCCAACAATGTTTTATTTTGTAATTTTATTGGTCTTATGGTATTCAGTCTTCACATACGTAGGTGATAAGCCACAAGCAAATGGGAAACTGACTTCCGTAACCAAGTGGTGAGCTCCATTCACTTTTGGTAACACTTTTCAATAGGTTGAGTTCATGTGACTTTAGATGTGGTTGGATTAGACAAAGAGAGTACTGTACATGTACGCCTCACGGCAAGAAGGTCATGGGTTCGACTCCCGGGCCAGACCGGTGTGGTGGAGTTTGCATGTTTCTCCCTGTGTCTCCAGCTACAGTAGTCCTAACCAAGCCTAGCACAAAGATCTGGAGATGGGTCCCTGAGCGCTGCAGCTGCTCACTGCTCCTGACAGGTTGCTTCAGCAGCACTGAATGCATTTCCCTCATGAGGAATTAATGAAGTATACCCTACCCTTTAAAGTATTTGGGGAACTATTTTCAATTAATGGTACAATACAATAGTTTCTTATGAACAGACCTGTTTTTATCATACCTTTACAATTTTGTAAAACTGGAAACGCTGCAGTGACATATTTGTTCAGCTGATTTACCTGTCACTGACATGTCACGGTAACAGGCTTACTTTCCTGACTGTGGGTACAGAAACCAAACGTTTTATTCAAGCAAGAATCCTACATGGTAACTGTAGATTATATATAATGAAAAAATATATAAATATAATTTATTATCATATTTTTTTTCATAGTTTTGGCCGAGGTGCAACTTTTACTCCAGACCGACTTATAAGATAAGATAAGATAAGAGAATGTGATATTATTCGTTATTTTCATACTGGCAACAGAGGGCGTTTTAGGCTCTAAAGAACAATCTGCACTTCCTCTACCACCGGTGTTTGCGGAGTTGTTTAGAAGTGACATAGAGGAAGAAGAATTGAATATATTTAGTGATTTTGGTTAATACTGATGCTTTGGTAAACTTGTTAGCATGTTCTTTTTGCTTTTGCTTTTGTTAATATGTTACGTTAACACACCAGACACTTACCACAGTTCTGTCTGTGCGTCATGTAGCTGAAGGTGTTAGCGTTAGCATACGTACACCTATTTACCATGTTCTCTAATCTGTTATTATTTTAAATTGCCTTTCAAGATGAAATGTCTGTTCTTGGTCTTGGATTTTATCAAATAAATGTCCCCAATGAATGCGACTTATACTCTGGAGCGACTTATAGTCTGGAAAATACGGTAACCAATTTAGGAGTAAAAGTATGCTGTCTGAAAACTACTAAAAGTTACATTTCTTCAAAACGTTACTCAACTCGACTGCATTTTTAAGAGCCAAAGGGTCAATTTTTACTTTTAACTGTCAAAGCTTTTACCGTTTTTTTAATATCTCTGTAAATACTGTGCGTATAAACTTGAAGTTCAACTTTTAAGTTTGGAAATTTCTTTCAAAAGCAGTGACTTATACAGTTATATGTCCTTCCCAACTTACCATGTGCATGTTTATTTGTCCATTCAAAGTGTGTATTGCCTGTTTTGTGGTTAGCTGTGGAAAGGAGATGGCGGGCTGCAAGACAAAACTGGAAAATCCGGACGAAGACGGGAATGGAGAGATCTGTTTCTGGGGTCGACACGTGTTCATGGGATACCTGAATATGCCTGATAAAACCACGGAGGCGCTGGACGAGGACGGCTGGCTGCACTCGGGTGACCTGGGACGACACGACCAGCATGAGTTTCTCTTCATTACTGGAAGGATAAAGGGTAAGATCAAAGGTCATAGAACTGATCTGTTAAAGCGTGCGCACATACAACATTCAACGTTCAATTTTTGATCTATAAAGGGACAATAGAATGTGGGATTTGATTATGCAGTCATGTATGTAAACTCAGAATCTTGTTTGAGGTTTGTGTTTTGTACATATTTAGTCAGAATTTCAAATACAGAAATACAAATGAGACCACACTCTTAAAGACCACTCGATACGCAGGTCGAAAGGCACATTTCTTTGTAGCTGAATAAATTGTTCCACTTTTCTATTCTACTGTGCAATTACACCGTTATTGAGGGAGATGGCTCCGAACCTTTTTTGTCTTGAGAAAACCCTAAGCATTGTCTAACTGAAGACCCCCTACATCATGCTTTGGTGTTTCTTTTGTAATTGTAAGTCAATTTGTTATATATAACAACTTGTCCTTTCCTGCATTGATGATATTTATGCCAAAATTATCTTTCAGAAACATTATTGATGTACAAAGAATAGTTTTTATTAAAATACTATTAAATTCTTTCAAATCTGAAATTAATGCCCCCTGTCAAGAGCTTGCATGCCCCAGGGGTCCTTTACCCGTGAGAAACACTGGTTTAGGGGACGCTCAGTGCTATAGAAAGAAATGCCAATGTGTGAGATTGAAAAAACCAAGTTGACACAAATTGTAAATGCTGATATAAATATATGTCGGTGTAATCCCTCATTCGTCCAGGCGTGTTCCATAGTAGAAAAAGCTTCAGTTGTAGTCATCTGGACTCAGTTTGAAAAAAATAGACGTTTCGACTCTCATCCAAGAGTCATTGTCAATAAAAGAATTTAGATCGAGAACTCCGATATTAATACTGTTCTGTGGTAAGACCCACCCATTGGGAGGAGCCTTCCTGAAGTAGAAAGAGTTGTTTGTTTCAACAGAAACTCCCCCCTTGTATCTACCGAGCTAGCCTATTCAGAATTTTAATGGCCTATTAGAATCCTCTTTGTCTTTGTGAGACCC
Source organism: Eucyclogobius newberryi (assembly GCF_026437365.1). Lineage (NCBI taxonomy): Eukaryota > Metazoa > Chordata > Actinopteri > Gobiiformes > Gobiidae > Eucyclogobius > Eucyclogobius newberryi. The sequence goes on from NW_027316278.1 coordinate 23,389,433, forward strand.
TGGCTCAACCACCCTGAGTACCTGATTAGCATCCGAATGTCCTTGTCCTGGTCCTCTACCTTTCCAGGGGTTCAATAACCCATTATAAATAACAGGAAGATTAAACCTTAGCCCTCCATTTCTGTTTAAAGAAGGTCTTTCTTTTTTAACAAAAATAGCTTCCTTGACTCCTCTTTCAAACCATCTTTTCTCCCTGCTTAAAACCTTCACCTCACCGTCTTCAAACGAGTGATTAGAGGCTTCAAGATGGAGATGCACGGCGCTCTGAGGTCCTGAACTAGTATTTCTTCTGTGCTGATAAAGCCTCTTGTGTAGAGGCTGTTTCGTCTCACCTATGTAACGTTCTTTACAGCTTTCTTCACTGCATTGGATCGAATAAACTACATTGCTCTGTTTTTGAGTCGGCAACTTGTCCTTAGGGTGAACCAGTTTTTGTCTTAAAATGTTTCCTGGTTTAAAATAAACAGGGACTTCGTGTTGTCTAAAAATTATCTGCAGTTTTTCCGACAGGCCAGACACATAAGGGATAGAAACACCCTTCCTTCTCTGTTCAGTATCCCTTTTGTCCTGCTTCTTGGTTCTCTTCACTCTGTTGAGGGCCCAAGCGGGGTAACCACAGGCTGAGAGGGCATTTCGGACATGTTTTTCCTCTTTCCTCAGAGGGCAAGAAGAAAATTAAAGCCGCAAGCGGCATCCAACGGCCCTCGCGGGCCGCCGGCCTTCCGACTCTGCGCTTTCGACTTGATAAAGATGGCGCCCTTATTGTGTGTTGAATTAAAAAAGAACTTGACAGACGGCGACACATTGGACATGGCCAATCCAGTGCAAATCAACACAAGTGTCAGTCAAATTTGCTGCGCCGCCGCACAGAGACCGTAGCACTTAGAATAAAAATATGGATAACTTTTGATGCCGCGCTTGTGTAGATGATATTTCCCAAAGTAAAGCTTGATCGAGCTATTGCCCACGGAGGAGTTTGTTAAACTGTGAAGCATAAATTTGAACATTTCAAAGATTTGGCGTTTTCCCATTTGTGACAGTATATTTGCAGCTCCACGGCACAGAGACCGTAGCACTTAAAATCAAAATATGGATAACTTTTGATGCCCCACTTGTGTAGATGATTTTCCCCAAATATGAGCTTGATCGGGCAATCGCCCTAGGAGGAGTTCATTAAAGTGTGAAGCGTAAAAATGTGGTCATTTTAGAGATTTCGCTGTTTTCCCATTTCTGACATATATTTGCGGGTCCGCCACACAGAGACCGTAGCACTTAGAATCAAAATATGGATAAGGTTTGATGCCCCGCTTGTGTAGATGATATTCTTCAAATATGAACTTGATCGGGCAATCGCCCTAGGAGGAGTTCGTTAAAGTGTGAAGCGTAAAAATGTGGTGATTTGAGCAATTCTACGATTTTCCCATAAGGATAACATGGGATGTTTCTGTCATCGCTACGGTTACGCCGTACAAAATATGACTTTTGCTGTCATAATTTTATGATCAGGATGGCAATTTAGAATTTAGTGCAAAATGTCATGTTATTTGGAAAAACTTTATTGTTTATAGGTCACTCTGAAGGCCAAATAGTCCAAATTCTGGGTAAAGTTTGTGGCTCCGTCGCACAGAGACCGTAAAAGTTATCCTTAAAATTTGGATAACTTTAGATGCCCAACATGTCTAGAGGACGTACATCGATTTAGAAGTCGGTGGGCAAAACGCACTAGGAGGAGTTTGTTGTAAGTGTAAAACATAAAAATGTGGTAATTTGAGAGATTTTGCGGTTTTCCCATAGGGATAACATGGGAGGTTTCTGTCATTGCTACGACTACGCCGTAAAAATTTAGGCATTTTTGTGATTGGCTTTTGTGATCGGGATGGCAAAATAGAATTTTGGGTAAAGTTTAGACAATTTTGGTAAAACTAATTTTTGACCTTCAATGTTAATTTAAAGGTCACTCTGTAGGGGGCGCTATAGCGCCCATTTAAATTTTGTCAGCCTAAACTGGTCCAAACTAGAAAGTTTAACAACTGATTCAAATTTGGTCCTGATCGGACTCGTTTTGATCAAATGGGAGCAATTTTTAGATCTGCAATATTCCAAAATAAGTTGTCCAACTTTGCGGCTGCGCCTCACACAGACCGTAAAAGGTATCTCAAAAAATTGGATAACTTTAGATGCCCCACTTGTCCAGAGGACGTACGTCGATTTTGAAGTCGGTGGGCAAAACGCCCTAGGAGGAGTTCGTCAAAGTTTGACGTGAACAAAATGGCTAACACAGCGTGTTTTCATTTTCAAAGGAGGATGGCGGCCATAGGGTAAGTCTGGGGGCGTGGCCACAATAATATTTTTTTTTGTCCTCACGAGAGGAATGCGTGTCCCGAATTTCGTAGCTTTACGCCAAAGTTGACCTCGGGGCGTCTCCCATAGGCGCAATGTATTTTGACTTTTGTCGGTGGCGCTGTTGCGCCATTTTTTAACGAAAAAAAAAATGGCCCAGAAAAAACAAAATTTTTCGCCGATTCTGAATTTTGGGCAAAGATTGGTGAGTTTTTGAGCATGTTCAGGGGGTCAAATTAGAGATCAAAGCGCTGAAGAAGAACAAGAAAAAAAAAAAAAATATTTTTAGCAAAAACAATATAGCCGTTTCCACTATAACAACAAATTATACATCGTTTGAAAGCTCTAAGCCTTCCCCATGCCGCCATGGGGTGGAATCATCATTACGAGCGCTTACGCGCTCGTCACTCCCTATTCCGTTGGGATGCCCCGCCCACTCCCCATAGACTTCCATTGATTTGAGCAGATACAAGCATGGCCCATGCCTGCGGCATGGATTCTCGCGTACGGGACGATGCCAGGAGGGTTTTTGGAGGAAATAGTCAACAATTAGTGAATGGGCTACGCCCATTCACTAATTGTTGACTATTTCTGTCATAGCAGGAGTAAGTATGCATGATCCATGCCTTCGGCATGGGCTAGTTCACTGTACTTGCCAGGGGCGACGGGGTACCAAACATGCGGGCTGCGCCCGCATGTTTGGTGCGCCCGCATGTTTTTTAGCTCGGGCCTAAAAAACGAAGCTTTTTCTACTGATATAAATATACTTTGGCTTTAATAATGGATTAATATTGCATTATTAGGCCCGAGCGCCACAAGCTGGCGAGAGGCCTATTAATCTCGTAAGGCAGTGCGAAGCACGGCTGCGAAAGTGCGCACGTAGTGCGCACGAAATCGAGCGCGAAGCGCTCGCCCACTTCCAAACACTCTCTAACGCACTCCTTCACTCATGCACGCCCCGTGCATACTAATTAGTAGTAGGAAAATGGAACTTTACCGTTGTAAACGGGCGAAGCCCGTGCAAAAGTGCGCACTAAACGAGCACTTTAAATTGCATCTCAATCATTCCATCTCTTGCATGTTCCGTGCATATAAGCATGTAATGCAAAAATTGAACATTATTACTGTATAGAGGGCCAAAAACACAAAGTGGGCGGAGCCCACTCAAAATTAACGAAAGTACCCGTCAGTGACCAGAGACCCACACCATGAGGTAGGAAAGCGCGAGCGCTTTCCGAAAATGTATAGTTTATGATATTTGGAAAATGGGAAATATTGTTTTCGCATCGGAATATTATTAGGCCCGAGCCCCAGCAGGGCGGAGGGCCTATTGCTCCCGCAACGCTGCCGAAGGCAAGTACAGTGAACTAGCCCATGCCGAAGGCATGGATCATGCATACTTACTCCTGCTATGACAGAAATAGTCAACAATTAGTGAATGGGCGTAGCCCATTCACTAATTGTTGACAACAGCAGCGCGAAGCGCTGCATTCCTTCAAAAACCCTCCTGGCATTGTCCCGTATGCGAGAATCCATGCCGCAGGCATGGGCCATGCTTGTATCTGCTCAAATCAATGGAAGTCTATGGGGAGTGGGCGGGGCATCCCGACGGAATAGGGAGTGACGAGCGCGTAAGCGCTCGTAATGATGATTCCACCCCATGGCGGCATCGGGAAGGCTTAGAGCTTTCAAACGATATATAATTTGTTGTTATAGTGGAAACGGCTATATTGTTTTTGCTAAAAATATTATTATTATTTTTCTTGTTCTTCATCGCTTTGAACTCTAATTTGACCCCCTGAACATGCTCAAAAACTCACCAAACTTTGCCCAAAATTCAGAATCGGCGAAAAATTAAATTTTTTCTGGGCCATTTTTTTTTTCGTTAAAAAATGGCGCGACAGCGCCACCGACAAAAGTCAAAATACATTGCGCCTATGGGAGACGCCCCGAGGTCAACTTTGACGTAAAGCTACGAAATTCGGGACACGCATTCCTCTTGTGAGGACAAACAAAAAAAATCATTGTGGCCACGCCCCCAGACTTACCCTATGGCCGCCATCTTCCTTTGAAAATGAAAACACGCTGTGTTAGCCATTTTGTTCACGTCAAACTTTGACGAACTCCTCCTAGGGCGTTTTGCCCACCAACTTCAAAATCGGCGTACGTTCTCTGGACAAGTGGGGCATCTAAAATTATCAAATTTTTTGAGATACCTTTTACGGTCTGTGTGCGGCGCAGCCGCAAAGTTGGACAACTTATTTTGGAATATTGCAGATCTAAAAATTGCTCCCATTTGATCAAAACCAGTCCGATTAGGACCAAATTTGAATCAGTTGTTAAACGTTCTAGTTTGGACCAGTTTAGGCTGACAAAATTGAAATGGGCGCGATAGCGCCCCCTACAGAGTGACCTTTAAATTAACATTGAAGGTCAAAAATTTGTTTTACCAAAATTTTCTAAACTTTACCCAAAATTCTATTTTGGCGTCCCGATCAAAAAAGCCTATCAGACAAATGCCTTAATTTTTACGGCGTAGTCGTAGCGATGACATAAATCTCCCATGTTATCCCTATGGGAAAACCGCTAAATCTCTCGAATATCCACATTTTTCTGTTTCAAACTTTGACGAACTCCTCCTAGTGCGTTTTGCCCACCAACCTCAAAATCGGTGTACGTCCTCTAGACAAGTGGGGCATCTAAAGTTATCCAAATTTTAAGGATAGCTTTTAAGGTCTCTGTGCGACGGAGCCTCAAACGTTTCCCAGAATTCTGACTATTTGGCCTTCAGAGTGGCCTATAAACAATAGAGTTTTTCCAAATGACATGATATTTTGCACAAAATTCTAATTTGCCATCCTGATCATAAAAGAATGAGAGACAAAGTCATATTTTGTACAGCGTAACCGTAGCCATGACAGAAATATCCCATGTTATCCTTATGGGAAAATCGCGAAATCCCTCAAATCACCACATTTTTACGCTTCACACTTTAACAAACTCCTCCTAGGGCGATTGTCCGATCAAACTCATATTTAGGGAAAATCATCTATACAAGCGGGGCATCAAAAGCTATCCATATTTTTATTCTAAGTGCTACGGTCTCTGTGTGGCGGACCCGCAAATATATGTCAGAAATGGGAAAACAGCGAAATCTCTAAAATGACCACATTTTTACGCTTCACACTTAAACAAAGTCCTCCTAGTGCGATTGCCCGATCAAGCTCATATTTGGGGGAAATCATCTACACAAGGGAAGCATCAAAAGTTAGTCATATTTGGATTCTAAGTGCTACGGTCTCTGTGCCGTGGAGCTGCAAATATACTGTCACAAATGGGAAAAACGCTAAATCTATGAAATGTTCAAATTTATGCTTCACACTTTAACAAACTCCTCCGTGGGCAATAGCTCGATCAAGCTTTACTTTGGGAAATATCATCTACACAAGCGGGGCATCAAAAGTTATCCATATTTATATTCTAAGTGCTACGGTCTCTGTGCAGCGGAGCAGCAAATTTGACTGACACTTGTGTTGATTTGCACTGGATTGGCCATGTCCAATGTGTCTCCGTCTGTCAAGTTCTTTTTTAATTCAACACAATAAGGGCGCCATCTTTATCAAGTCGAAAGCGCAGAGTCGGAAGGCCGGCGGCCCGCGAGGGCCGTTGGATGCCGCTTGCGGCTTTAATTCTTTCTTCTTCTTTCTTCTCGGGACCAACCCCCCAATTTTTCACCCAGTGAACATTGACGAAAAGTCACAAAAATTTGCACACCTCTAAAAATCGTGCCTCTCTACATTCTGGCTATTTCCCTTTTCTAAAATAAAAAAAATTGGCGCGTCAGCGCCCCCAAATGTACCAAAAATGCATTGAGAGATGGGAACTGACCCAAAAAAAATGTGATCGTAGAATCATGAAATTTGGCGCAGAGGTAGATGGTGACAAGAGAAGTAAAAAATATTACTACGGCAACGCCGTCCGCCCAACCAAATGTCGGCCATATTGCTTCAAAAATGGCTAAACATGACTTCGGAGTTTTTCCAAACGTCGTACTTTTACAAACTCCTCCCAGGGCGTTGGCCCTAAAAAGCTGAAATTTGGTGAAAATGCTACTGAGGAGTGGGACATCAAAAGTTATCCAAATTACATTGATACCTGTCACGGTCTCTGTGCGGCGAAGCCGCAAACTGTAGCAAGAATTTCAGAAATCTCCCAAATTTAACATTTCTGCCGTTTGCGCAGATAAAGTCCGAATTGCGTCAAATTAGAATCAGTTGTTAAACTCTTTTCCCTAAACCTACTTGAAGTGAAATAAATTAATTTGGAGCCACAGCGCCCCCTACAGATTTTATATGGAGGTTAAATATTTAGTTTTGCGAAATTATATGAAATTTGACACACAACTCAATTTTGGCATCCCATCAAAAAAGTCAATGAGACCCATGTCATAATTGTTATGGCTTTGCCGTAACGATGACCGAATCCATGTTATTCCAATGGGGAAATCGCCAGAACATGTTTACACTTTAGACTTTCACAAACTCCTCTTAGGGCGTTAGACATTAACCTGAAATTTGGTGAGACTCATCTTCAGGGGTGGACCATCAAAAGTTATCCACATTTTCATTCAAAGAGTCACGGTGTCTGTGCGGCAAAGCCGCACATTTTGCCAAGAATTCAAAATAAAATTGCTTTTTGATGGTAAAACAAAGGGGAGAAGATGTGACAGCGTCACAGATTCAGCAGTAGGCGTAATAAAAGGACAATTGGGGCGCGTTAGCGCCCCCTCCTATTGCGGCGTGGCGGCGGCGTGGCGAGGGCCGATCATTGCCGCTTGCGGCTATATTTATTATTATTATTAGTAGTAGTATTAGTAGTAGTAGTAGTAGTAGTAGTAGTAGTAGTAGTAGTAGTAGTAGTATTATAGGAGACAAATTACTTGCAAAGTACCTTTTTAAAAAGTAAGAACTGAAGCAGTAAAGAAAGCATTCAAGGCTTAAAAGACGTCATTTTTGCAAACAATATAGAGTGCCTCGGGTGCTATTCTTACGGTTTCTTATATTTTAAAGGTGCACTATGTTCTTTTTCTGGGGGACAGAGTCCACCACCTGCTTGTCTCCAGAGATATTGTATTAGCTTGCCTGGAATGTTCCACAGTATAACATTGAAGTTTTTTAATGTTTTTATATATATATATATATATATATATATATATATATATATATATATATATATACACTATCAGGTGTTTTATTGCAAATACTGCCATACTGTAGAACATGAAAATGAGAAATTAGGTCTAAAGAGGCTAACCTGAACAAATAAAGCTACATACAATGTATGTATGTATGTATGTATGTATGTATGTATGTATGTATGTATGTATGTATGTACTTACTTATTTACTTATGTATTTATTTCCACAGAGCTCATCATAACTGCAGGTGGAGAGAACATCCCTCCTGTGCCCATTGAGGACGCACTGAGGGCGGAAATCCCCATCATCAGCAACGCCATGTTAATTGGAGACAAGCTTAAGTTCTTGTCCATGCTTCTCACACTCAAAGTAACCCGCTCATCCTGTAAAACCACAAATACCTGTTCACACAAGCATCTAAGCAGTACTTTCTTTCCCAGTGTGTCGTTGACGATAATGGCGAGCCTACTGATGACCTGAGTCCTGAGACTTTGGACTTCTGCAGGCGAAACAACGTGACTGCGACAAAGGTCTCAGAGATAATAGCCAATAAGGAGCCAGCGGTCTACCAAGCCATCCAAGAGGCTCTCGAGCGCGTCAATGCCAAAGCGACGTCCCGAGCCCAGACCGTACAAAAGTGGGTGATTTTAGAGCAAGACTTCTCCATCTCTGGGGGAGAGCTGGGTAAGTGTGACAGAAAAGAATGAAGGAAGTGTTTTCTGTTAATATGTGACTAATGTTTGATAGTCAGTTAAATAAGGCCTCATCAGAAAACTGTGCCGGGTCTTAAAAACACAGACGCAGTCCAGAGTACACCAAAATTGTACCATAACTTTAAAAAACCTGTGTAATAAAATGAAATCACTATATCTTCGAAATCTCCAGTAAAGATAACTGTTGAAATATTTATTTTACTATTTTACTATTTCTTATAACAATGTAAAGGTATGAGCTCCGTATTTGAAACAATACATTGGAAGTTTTGAACTTTGACACTAACATGTTTACATTATGAATGACGCAGCTCTTTATTTTGTCTCTACAGGTCCCACTATGAAACTCAGAAGACCTATTGTCGTCAAGATGTACCAGGAAAAGATCAATGAAATGTATGAAGTGAGTGATAAGCCGTAGCCCAAAGCGTTCACTGAAGAGGAGGTCTTTATGTGCAGTTTCCTCGTGCCTAAACTTGGACAATCATAATATATTTATAGCTGATCTATTAACAAAGGACAAAAGGAAAGGTATCATCTGTAGCAGGTGTTAGTTTGTGCTGCTTGTACCAGGTATGTCTTGTGAAAGTCTTCAACCGTGTACTTTTTTTGTAAATAAACACTCAAACAGAGCCAAATACTTTTTAAAGCGTAAAATTTTACATTTTTGGAGATCAATATCAGTTAATATCAATGTAATGCCAATGCCCATAGTGGTATCTTTGGTAAGTTTGCCTTTTTATAAACAGTGACTTTACATATCCAGCATATGTATGCTTTGAATGTAAAACTCTTAAATCTGACCATTTTCATACAATAAATAATGCCTCATAAGCTGTATTTATTAGTAATCTATAAATTGTGCATAATTATTAAAGCGCAAGCGATTTGTGCTCTCCATGTACAGTTTGACAATTGTATGAATTATAAGGATTTTGATGTCAATAAAACATGCAGATTTCAATTTGTACTCTCTACTGCACATGCATTTTTTGTTAGTAATTTAAAAATAAAGTGTCATTCTTTAACTCTTGATACTGTTTATAGACTGGACGTTACAATACTTTACTTTATCTCAGGCACAAAGTTTAAAACCGCTTTTTAACCGCTATAAATTCTGTGCAACATTTTCACCAAGTGCATGTCCAATAATGTCATGGAATGGCTATTGTTTTACTTTTGAATAATTTAAAACATCATTACCAAACATAAGCAATTAGCAGGAGGCCAATTTAGAAAATGACAGAGACCTGACACGTAACAGAATCGGCGGCCTCTGGCAACAGGAAGACAACATGTCATATTTACTTTGTACCGGATCAACTGGAGATAAATATACCTTTACTGAAAATATGTAGAAATGTCACTTTGTTTAAGAAAGACAATCACTGACAGATTATCCTGAGGTCTTGGACAACAGGTTTCAGATCCAGCTTCTAGATCCATGGTGTCTTATTCACATTACAGTCTGATCTTATCTCTGCTCTCCATTCCCATTGACTCAAGCATCAGAACCTGAGATGAAATGTAGATAAAATGGTTCTTGTTTTCGGAAGGATGAGTCCAATATCTCATTAATCAGAACTGGAGTGTTCTTGAGTTGCATTATATACACATTTTAAACAAGATGAGAGGAAAATACCAAAATTCAAGCTCTGGTTATTCAAATTGCTTGAAAAAAGGCTGCGACATGAATCATTTGCATCTTTTGTTTGTGTTGCGGTGAGAAAAAGACTATAGGTATTTAGTTCACGTTTTATCACATATCTTTCAAGTTAGTCTGCACTTTCTTTTTCACCTGAGGGCACGACATGTGAACGATATGTAATCAAGTTAGAATAGTACTAAGTTAACTTTAGAATAGTATTAAAAACAAGTGTTACGCATATATTCCTATCAATACTGTCAACGTAAAGCTTTTATCAATTACAGACTGTTTTACTAATATGTAAAAGTACTGTTTCTTAAAATACATGTGTCTTCAAACAGAGAATGTAACTGACCGGATATTTGTATTATTGGAAACAAACGACAACTGACAACAGACATGTGAATTGTAGTTTTATTTTAGGAATTCTGAGGGGATTTTTCTGTATAATTGAAGTCATGACTTTTAAGTAGTCAGAGTAGAACTATAGCACATCCATGAGGCTGAACAGAAGTAATACATTAAGATGTAAAATGTATTTGTTTAAGGCAAAAGCATGGACGTATGGGCAAAAGTGGTTATTAGAAGGCAACAAGAGAAATAATGCAAAGTCAAATAAATAAACAATGACATTTACAGACATGACATTCAGCAGCACACATTTTAGTGTATTTTAAAACGCATGTGACCCTCTACCTCTTCAAATAAATGGCAAATAAAATGTTTTATTTTGTATTATTTTAATTTCCCTTGAAAGGCGATAAAGCCACACTTTCCCTATTTTACAAAACAAATATGATGGAATACAAAAACATAAATGAAATTATTTGTCTATGATTTGGTGAGTTGATTTCATTTGGTGGCGATGGCCACTGCCTTCTTGATCCATGTGTTGTTGTTGAGCAGTGAGAGCATGAAGCGAGCCACGTCTCCTCGAGCCACTGCACTGCCCACAGGGATCCCACTGTTGTCAGGCACAAAGTAGCCCTCGTGTGTCAAGAAGTCGAGAGCTGAGGACACAGAAAGAAGCATCACAATAATGAGACTGAGAAGAAAAAACAACCTTTCTATTTGAACAGAAATATGGCCTGATCTGTTTTGGAAATTACATATTTAATGTGTTGCTTTGATCTTTTTAATAGAGAGGTCTACAGCCAATCCTCAGTCAGGAAAAACAATTGTAACAGTTTTGAGTTTTGTGTAAAAAGTGTTTGTTTTTAGTTTTAAATTGTAATTATTAAATCAATATGATAATTTATTTTTGAACCATACCACCATCGCCAAGTACTCTCACACCACTGACCTGAGGCAGGCTGGTTTCTCAGGCCAGGAGGACGGACCACTGTCCACTCGATGTCATTTGTAGTTTGCAGAAATTGCTCCATCTGGAACATGTTGGTGAGGACACTCCGGATCATCGGCAACAACAGAAAGCGGATCATGTATGACGACTGAGTCCCAGAGTTTGCTGTTAAAAAGGTATAAACATAGAATATATTAGTGACTTTTCAGATTTCAGCATTTCTGTTGTATAATAAAGATGTAAGTGAAGCTTATCATTGACCAGCAACTGTTTCATTGTTTGATTTTCTAACTTTGTGTTGGTAAAAATCATCTATTTCCCCAGCGAGGCAACTGCGGTTATGATTCAGGGCTTTACAAAACTAAATTGAATTGCTTACGCTCGGTGTACCATGACGTCATGGTGATGAGCCTGTTGACCTTGGCCTCTCGCATGGCTTTGACCATGGCGTGCATAGACAGAGTGTAACCCGTCACTCCAGAGAAGAACGACGTCGGGAAGCCAAGGCAGGACATGACCACATCCTGGTCTTTAAAATTATCCTTCAAACTGTCCGAGGAGAAAATATTTGCCTTCACCACCTTCAAGAGAAAAGGGGAAAACATTAATATTTTTTTTACATTTATTTTTTTATACATAATCAAATGTTGTTTATCAAGCTTTATCTATGAAGAGTTATTTATGACCAGGTGCCAGTGTTTATAGTGCGCAGTTATTAGCTTTTTAATTAACTTAAACTTCTCTAAGTAATTATCTTACACAGTGGTTATCAAAGTGCCACTTAAGAAAACATTTGGCTTTCCACGTACCACCAGCTCTATACTGGGTCTAAAACAGGACTGTTTTCAGGTCCAAACTAAGGCTGAACCAGGTCTAAAATTGGACTATATCATTGCTACAATAGATTTAACGAAGAAACTATCCAAAAGAAGACCAAAAAGTGGTTAAAACTCAAACTTTAAATTAACATTACAAAAGTAGAGGACCTCCAATACCACCAGAAGGAGCTTGTGTAGCAAAAGTGGTAAAAGTGCCAAAAACTTTATGTTGACAAAATAACTAACATGTATGTTTCTAGCACCGCTCCTTCAGATATGATTTCATTTTCATAATTGTTGTGATTTCTCTGTCAATTTATGAGTTTCGGCTTCATGACACATGCAGCATTTTAAGGTCTTTCCCCAATCCATTTAAATAGACCAAAATTCAGTCCAAATGTTGAAACATACATACAAAAAAAATATTTACAGGTGCAATACATTGAAGCTACATGTCAAACTTTACTCTTACAACTTACTTTAACCTTGAGCACCCAAATTCCTTTTTTTACACCTACTTGATTCTCTTAAACCACAACTTTGTAATACTTTTTTGATACATCATTTGTGTCCTTCACGTCCCACTCACTGTTACAACACGAGGGACACTGAACTTTGTTGGATACAGTTGCAACACGATGACACTGAACCTTGAGCAGGAGAGTGGCCCCTTGGTCAGACGTACCTTGAGGTTGTCATGCTGCACGGTGACTTTCTCCGGACTCCTGACCACAGCAGTGACCGTGTGGCCCTGCTGCAGAGCCTGTTGGACCAGGTGCTGCCCGGTCTGTCCCGTGGCCCCCAGCACAGCGATCTTCATGATGAAACCAGCACAAGGGCCACAGCTCAGTCTCTCTGCGCTCTGACAACACTGGTGTATTTCCTGGTTTGAAGCTGTAAAATGTGATTATTATGGCGCAATAAAGAGCCAGTCTCTAGTCAAACGATCAGATGACATGCATTACGCGGTGTTTTACAGTTTCATGTGATTTAAGATAGTGACAATTATGGATATTCCCAGTGCCAAACTTGTATGTAATGTTTAGCATGCAGAGACACAAGTGTACTTACCGAACTTTAACACACGACAACAAAACAACAACTGATCAAAATGCTATGGGTGGTGGAAAATTGTGATGCATAAAAGGCATAAAAGTGTTACGAATAAATAGCCAGAAGCAGTAGGTGAAATAAATGTGATGTTATTATTATGCAGCGATGACCCTCGGAACAGCGCCGCCCACTGGTATGTAACAGGAGCTGCGTTCAAGAGCGTCATTGTTCTGTTCTGTTCTGTTTACGAAACAAACCATGAGTATTAACAATGATTTTCTGCAGATAGTAGTGGATGAATACGCTTTACACTTTAAGAATAGAGATGAATTATGAAATGTAGAAATCAAATTTGACACTGATATTTTTTATGTATTTCTTTTAGCTACATCTCAACTGGCAGCTTGGTAAAAAAATAAAAACTCATAAAATCAGTATAGCTGTAGCCGGAGCTGTAGGTTTAAGGATGCTCTCCAAACTACTTAGTCCTAAGGTAAGTAGGAACCTTAAAGCCAAGGTTAGGGAATTATTTAAGTATTGATAATCTTTATAATTATATAATGGGAGAAAAACACAGCCAGTAGCCTTTATGTTTGCATTTTGCTGTAGGCCCTCTGAAGAGCCCTAAGAGCAGTCTGGTCTCATCAAGTCATTAGTGTAATCCACTTGAAGCTCGTGCATCACACCAAGAGTCAAAAGCTGTTCCAGTACACACTTCAGTATATCGCTTGAACTGGGACCTGAACACAGACTGGACTCACTGAGCACAGGACGCTGGGCATAGCTGCACCCATGCAGAGGCCTGTCAGTTGGGTGCTGGTCCCATTCTTCCACAGGGAGTGATGAGCTGTGCAGGTTCCTCAAACAAGATCCTGAGGGACTTGTAGAGCATGCAGCAGGGCAGAAGACCGTTGTCTCCATGTGACAGCTGAACAAGCTGGAAGCTGATGACTGGCTACAGAATTTAACAATGTAAGTACATTTCTTTTTAAATTTAGATATGTAATAAAGTCTAACAATGCTGTCTATTCACCTTTAATTTGTTGACTGAAAACACAACATTTTGATTGAGCAGTGCAATGGAAAACAATTTCCTTGGATGCATCCATCATTGAACCATATTTTGGTTCAATGATGTCACTGATGACCTTATTCACACTTACAGTCATTTGAACATCGACTTCCAGCCTACTTCTTTGATAAGCTCTTGTCAATATATCTTATCTTTATTGTAAAAAATAATGACAAATGTAACGGTAAGCGCTCATGGAAACCAGACTCAAGCGGTCTTCAGGATTTAGGTCAAATCTGAAGGTCAGGAGTGAATCAACAGATAAAGAGATTAAAAGGCCTAACCCACTCTAAAGCTCCCGCATCACAGGAAGTAAGGCAAAGGAAAGAGGCCCTATGCTTTTGTACCTACTGACAAATAAGTAATTGTATTATTTTAATTATTTTAATTATTATTTTATCATTATTATTATTATTATTATTATTATTATTATATTATTATTATCTTACTTGTGTGAATTGTGTTATTGTGGAAATATGCAGGAGATGTTAAAGAATTATGACTATAGAGCAATTGTGAACAGAAAGTCAAACTCAAATGTTTCTGTGTCCTTACATAGAGACAGGCATGGGATGTGGTGTCACCAAGTCTGCCCATTTTAATAAACATCCTGGAAAAGGTAACTTCCATTGACTTAAACCGCTTTTTAAGGTGTTTTATTTGTACCTAATGCATTTTCCACCTTTTCTTTTGCAACTCAAAGCTGTCACAAGTAAGTCATCAGCTCCAGTAGTTGGGCTTTGTGTATCAAATGTTTACTCTGACTCTTTACCGTGACTCTTTCAGCCATAAGAGCTGCCATCCTGATACAGCGATGGTATCGTCAGTACGTCGCACGAACAGAAATGAGGCGGAGATGCACATGGCACATCTTCCAGTCCATCGAATATTCAGGAGAACAGGCACAGATCAAGGTATGATCCAGAACAGCAACAACCAAGCATAAAATTCAAAAAAATCCATCAAAATGTTTTTTATTTTTCTCAATTTCAGCTTTACAACTTCCTCGGCTATCTCATGGACAACTTCACTCCATCAAGCAACGAACGTAAGATATCTGATACCTCTACTTGTGTTAAATCAAACCCCACTCTATACAATGCGTTTTGTTTTATTGTAGGTAAATTAATCTCCCACATCTTCAGAGAGAACGATGTGTGTCGCGATGCAGAATGGGAGCGATATTTCTGCTACAAGAACATCGAGGTGCCAGAGATCTACTCGGGTCCTCATTTAACCTTCCCTCTGACGGTGGAGCAGGCCGTGGGTTTGGTGGAGGCATTTAGGAACAAAAAGGTGCGTTCTTCACACATCAAATGTTCATATTTATGGTTCATCCTTAGTGTTTATGGGTTTTTCTCCCCGTAGCAATTGCACTCTCGCTACGTCCTCCAGTTGCTTCTCAAGGCGTGGAGTCTGATCCGACTGTTGCCCAACATCAATCGCATTTCAACTTGTCACAGCAAAGAGATAACAATTTGTGGTAAGCGACTGCACCCTATAATATGCACATTATCATACATTCCTAAAGGATTCCATGATCATGTTATTCTTGCTTTTCATTTTTTGTGAAAGGTGATTTGCACGGTCAGTTGGAAGACCTCCTTCTTATTTTCTACAAGGTTTGTCAGCATCAAGACAGTAAAACTATACTTTATAGCACAACTAATAGCATGATAATAGGAGATAAATAGCATGGTAACCAGCACTTAAGAAGGGGAACACAATGGATTACTTTCCTTTTCTTCCCAAAGTTGGACTTGAACCTTTTTGACAAGAGAAATACATTTGATAGTTTATTGTAGGGATGAGAGAAGAGCCTGTGCCACAACTTGTGAGATTTTTTCCAGCATAAAATAGTGTTGAGTGCTTGAAAGCAGTGCTACAATAAAAGTAAAAAATACAAAATACAAAATAAAATAATTAATCTGTTCTCTGACATTTTGTTTCTGTTCAATGATCAAATAAATCAAACCCTTTAATTGTGGCTTGACAAATAAGTACTGATGGTAAGTAAAAGTTTAATCATGGTAATTACTGAAAAATGTGTTATATCTTGTTATCTTGGTTACCATGGTATTTCCGTCCTATTTCTCTGTCTCTCTTTCTAACACATTCAACACTCCATAATAAACTATTGGTACATTATGAATGAAGTCTTTGTTCATGCTTCATTAAGGGTGTGTAGTTGGTACGAAGTGATACCGATTCATTTGTTACCGTGTTGTTACAGAATGGCATGCCGTCCTTGGAGAAGCCCTATCTGTTTAACGGAGATTTTGTGGATCGAGGACACGACTCAGTGGAGATCCTCCTCATTCTGTTTGCATTTCTTCTGGTGTATCCCAGTGAAGTCTATCTGAACCGAGGAAACCACGAGGACCACATAGTGAATCTGAGGTACAACCACTAAAGACAAAAACAAGTGGCCGCATTTGTTCATATCATAATGTGTTATAACTTTATCATAGGTATGGCTTCACTAAAGAAGTCTTAACCAAATATAAGGTACATTTGTTGTGTTTGGCCCAAGTGACATAATTCTTGTATTTATCAGTGTTAGTTTGTATGTATCCCTTCTATTTCTGTATCAACAAACACAAGATTAATCCAATCCAACTTTATTTGTTTAGTACATTTTACCAACACAAGTCTCCAAAGTGCTGCACAGAGTACAAAACAAGTAAAATATATAATATATACAAAATATACAAAATATACAAAATAATAAAAGACAGTCAGAGGACCACACACTGCTCTTGCCGGGTTAAATGAGTGAATCAAAGTTTTTAAACAAGACTTAAAGGCATCAACTGTAGGTGCAGTCTTTATGTGGGAGGAAGAACGTTTGTGGCCGACTACAGAAAAGGCCCCTGGTTTTTGAGTCTCATTTTTTGGGACGAGAAGTTGTAACTGGCCCTCAGACCTCAGCGGGCGCGCAGGAGTGTAGGGGACAATGAGGTCTGAAATGTACGCGGGGGCCAGTCCATGAAGCGCTTTAAAAACAAACAATACAATTTTAAAATCAACTCTAAAGTGAATGAGGAGCTGGTGCAGTGAGCATTAAACAGGTGTTTGTTCTCTACAACGTGTTATAAGAAGTGAACATTCAAAAAGTGACATATGCAAGGTCGGTTGCTTTTGGATATAAATAATTTTAGTCTAAATATACAAATGTTTCCTTAACTTAAAGATTATGTTAGTACAATTTAAGAAGGGACACCTTGTTTTGTGAGCTACTTGTGTTGTTTCTTTCCTCAAACAGACAATAGACCTGTGTTCAAACTAGAGAGATTATACAGTTTATTACTAATGTTGGGGCCTATAATGTATGAACGTAATCATATACATCTCTTTTCAGATGCATGGCAAGCGGATACTAAAGCTGCTACAGAAGATTTTCAGCTGGTTACCGTTAGCAACTATAATTGATCAGAAAGTGCTGGTTATCCACGGAGGAATTTCTGACAGCACAGACCTTGGTATCATCGCGAGGGTGGACAGGCACAAAGTAAGTAGGACGTTATGTAAATATATTTAAAGGTGCACTATGTAATCTGCTTGTCTCCATGGAGATGTTATTGCTTTGCCTGGAATGTTCTGCTGTATAGCATTATACCTTTCATTCTTTTTATTCAATTATAAGTGTTTTTATTGCCCAGAAATCCCGTTATAAACATACTATATAAGTTTAACGCCATACTGTGGATTATTCCAGGCAAAGTCAAACATCTCTATGGAGACAAGCATAAAAGTGGCATAAAATCAAATTAAATGTGTTCTTTTTAGTACGTTTCGGCATTGAGGCCTCCAAAGAGAAGACTTACAAGCTCGGCTGGAATGTCCATAGACTCTGAACTGGACGAAGAGTGGTCGGCCAGTAAGTTCCTGCAGCGGAGGAACTCTATGACGTTTCCTAAACAGTTCGGGAGACGCACCAGCTTCCAGAACCGGTCGCTCCAGGACTTTTCAAACCGGATCAAAGTGAGTGCGGAGGATGAGCTGGAGATGCAAAGGAGGAGAACGTCCATGTTCCGCCCGGAAAATCTAACTCAGGAGAATCAAATGGTACAGTCCATCTCTATAGAGTCAATCAACAGTGAGGATGAGTGGAAACAGGTGCGTCATTATTAAATATGATCATATTTTCATAAACATATATATAAATATAATTTTTAAGATAACGTTACACCTTAGTCTATCAATAAATAATTTGCTTTACTGTTTGTTATTATTATTATTGTCATTTATTATGTTTGGATATAGCCTTACTCTTGAATGCAAATGCTGTTTTTTGTTTGGGAAGAAAAATGTATCTGTGATGTATCTTAATCGTATATTTGTATAAATATTTCTGGATCTTTAGTTTTTAATGTCCTTACTGCAGTAATTGTTTACAATACATTTTTATTTGTAATTTCAACTTCTTATTTTTAATATAGGGGACATAATAGGCTCACATACTGTATTAATAATTTGAATTTTGAATATTTATTTTTATATGTTAACATTTTGAGGTAAAATATATTTTAAATTAAAAGCAAATTTGCTGTCTGCCCATAGATTCTGGACCTGCTGTGGAGTGACCCCATGATTCAAGATGGCTGCATACCCAATGAAGTGAGGGGCGGGGGCTGTTACTGGGGTCCCGACGTGACCGAGGACTTCCTGAACAGACACAACCTGCAGCTGCTGATCCGCTCCCACGAGTGCAAACAGGAGGGCTACGAGTTCTGCCACAACCGCAAGGTGAGATGGGATTGATGCAAACACTTTCTCAGATGGGAACACAGTAAAATATCCAAATGTTGAACCTGCTTCTTACGGTCCATATTTCTTGTTCTTTTGTTAGGTTTTGACTTTGTTTTCTGCCTCTAATTACTATGATGTTGGAAGCAATAGAGGTGCCTATGTTAAGCTGGGGCCAGATCTTGTGCCTTATATGGTTCAATACCAGGCCACCAGCATGACCCGAGAGCTCACAGTCAGACAGAGGTGTGTAGCTATAATCGTTATCACACCGAAAGAGCTTTTGACATTTACTTTGTTTCAATATTGTGTTGTTTGCAGTGCGGGGCGTACTGAGCGCTCAGCCCTCAAAGTCTTGCGGGAACAACTGTTCGCTCACAAGTCTGACCTCATGAGTGCCTTCAGAACTTATGACAAAGAGAACACTGGTGTGTAATGTTTCAGTGTTCAGTGAATTACACGTAACCCAACACTATTACACTCCTATGTACCATTATGCTATTGTTATTGTCTTGACTCTGGCCATGAGAAATGTGAGCTTGTGTCTTTGTGTTTTGTGTGAAGGACTTAAATGCCCAATAAGAACAAAATAAAACAACAGCCAAGCAGAACAAAGGCCAAAACAGTTTCACAGAAACTACAGTTTAGCTTTACAGCTGTGTTAATTTAAAGTTTCTGTAAATGCGCCGGACAGAGTTTAATTCCAGAAACAGATAAAGAAGGAAAATCTCCTTCCATAATAGGTCTAATTTCAACAGGCTTTTTGTGAATGTAGAATGTATAACAGAAATAGGTATGTATAGAAAATATGTATTTATTTGTTACTCTCTCCCTGTTAGGCCTCATAGGTCTGAGTGACTGGGCGGATGCAGTGGAGGGTGTGATGCACCTCAACCTGCCCTGGAGGATGTTGCGCTCTCAGCTGGTCACATGCAAATCCAGTGAAGGAATGATCAACTACTACGAGTGGTTCAACGAGCTTGCCATCAAAAAACCTCAAACTGATGTAAATGCATGTCCATTCATATTATCTGTTATGACTAAGAGGTAAAGAAGACGGATGATGGATTATTATCATTATTTTCTCCACAGCACATTGACGAAGGGCTGATCGAGACACTGTACCGCCACCGCTGCACTATCGAGACCATCTTCAGAATCGTAGACACAGATAATTCAGGTAAAGTGTTCAAGTGGAGCTAAACTACCAACACGATAACACAATAAAAACATTATAACACAATGATAAGGTATACGGTGTAACTTTTCAAGTGGAGGGTCAGCCCCCTGCTTGTTACCATGAAGGCGTGATTGTTTTGCCTGGAATGTTCCACAGGATGGCATCAAAGTTACTGGTGAGATCTGTGGATATCTTCTAAGATAAGATAAATATTCTTCACAACAGGCATGGTGTTGTTAAAACACCTAAATAAATAAACTAAATAACAAAATGTCCTCGACAGTGGATTCCCATCAAGATGCATTATCAAGTCTGAGAAAAACATGTAGAAATCACTGGATGTGACAATCCCAGACCATTGTTTCTGTTTCAGTGTCTGAAAGGACTATGTGGCAATAAAAGCGATAACTAAATCATGTTCCTGACTCACGGTTCAATTTAGGTCAAGGCCCTTTAGGAATTCATGTTTTCTTGTATTTTAGCAATAAACGCACCTAATGCAAGATACATTTAATACCACACTGTGGAACATTCCAGCTAAAATAACAGCATCTCCCTGGACTCAAGCAGGTGGCAGACCCAGCACTAGAAAAGTTTCACAGTGCAATACAAACTGTTAGCAGCAACTGTGTGTTAAGCTACCTGTTGTCAAAAAGCGTTGCAGCGTCCTGATCCCTGACAGATAAGAGGAGGATTAACCCACTGATCTACTGCTCTCCCCATCCCCCACCATAACGACCCAAGCCTCTTCTCCTCACTGACCTTTCTCCCTCTCGCAGGGTTCATTACAATAGAGGACTTCAGGCAAACGTGGAAACTCCTGAGCATCTACCTGAAGATGGAGATCACTGACGACGCTATCTCTGACCTGGCTGTGACCATAGACAGTAACCATGACGGCTGCATAGACATAGATGAGTTTATGGAGGCTTTTCGGCTCACGGACAAAAAGAGTCGTTTGGAGCGAGGTCGCAGCATGTTTATGGGCACAGCCACAGATCTGACCAAACTGGAAGGAAATCCCAACATCTGAAAAGACGATTAAAACCTCTGATAGACTGTGGAGCTGATGCCAACACAAGCTGCTTTATGACGCACACTGGCTCCGGCCCAACTGACGCCTTCGTGGATCAGTGGGATTTAGAGAAACACTCAGGCTCGAAAAGAGCTGATTGAATCTTTTAGACATGCAACGACAAAACATTATTTATTTAAATATGTATGTATATTTAAGGTAATATAGGCAGTATTGTTTTATATGGGTTGGCAATTTTACACTTTTACAAGTTCCAATAATGGTGTTTTTAAGCTACACAAATGTATTCTAAAAGACACTAACACCAAATGCACTGCAGTAACTATTTCTTGTGCCTTAGAATTATTACTGCATATGATGAATCACACAGCACAATTTTACAAAAGAAAACCAAGATTATCAGTAAACGTCATAAAGCTGTAAATATAATCTGTTCCTTTCTGTATAAAGATATATATACATATTTTGATAAGGATCCATTCAATGCACAACAACCCAATAAAATCAATGTGATTAAAATATTTTATTCAATGCATTGTCATAAATGGTTTATAAGCTGCATTATAATTAGAACCAATCTATTGCCAAACCTTTTACTTTTTTGTAGGTCATTCTTATATTTTTCATTGACTAGTCCATTATAAAAAAACACCAGCAGGGGGCGAAATCAACCACTTTCTATTTAAAGGGCAGTTGAGATCATTTTCCCCTTTTTTTGCATTATTCTGCAAGAAAACCAACTTCAGAGTTCAGAAGACCACTTTCCTAAACTGAGTATCAAGCACAAACAATGATCATTTTTACCGTCCTCATCTCAATCCTTTTTCAGTATTTGATTTAAAGTAATGGGTAAAATCAACTGTTATGATCTTTCATGATACAATGTAATCTTCTACTTCATTAGTCCAGACTTTTGACTTTTTCATACTTATTTGAGTAACTTCATATTGTCCTTTATTTGAAGCGTTTTCACACCCCCCGTATCTCTGGCCCTGCCTTGTACCTTCTTGCAATTGTTCAAAAATACTCACACATGTCTCGTAACATTTTGCAAAAGTAAAACATGATACAAAAGCAACTATGAAGAGGAAGGTTTTCTCAGTTCTGCAATTTTGCACAGGAAGTCAATAAACCTGTTTCTATTATCATGGCTTTTTAGATGAATAGTGCAGAAACTCTCAAATTAGATATCTAAACAAATTGTTATAGTTCAATACTAAATACCAAATAATAATATATCTTCTTTAACAAGTAATTTCACAAATTGGTGGTTTATGTATTTAATGAAGTAATAAGTATTCAGCTTTATTTAATTTGTTTTTAATTCCTAGTCATGTGTTTACTTTATTATAAGTCTTTACAGTGGCAAGGTTTTATTGTCTGAACATTAATAGAGTTTGTTTAATTGAAGGAAAACGTGGTAGCGCTTACTGTAGGCCCATTTGAGTGGCCAGTACATGTACTTTGGGTTAACAATAAGAACAGTCTGTTAATGAAAGAGGTCAACGCGCTGTAACCTTCCCTAAATCTCAAACTGGTCACAAATGGGACAATGGAGGAGGCAGTTAGACCTACTTTTCAGGACATACGAAAAGGGGGCTATTGTTCACTGTCAGTAGGTGGTCTCACAGTTTGGGCACCATACTTTAGGCTCTTTTCTTTAACTTGCTGTAGGCCAGGCCTCAAAATTCACAATCTTTGACATCATGGAAGGAAACTGCGGCTGTCCCTAACCTTAAGCAGTATGAGATGAGAGATAAGCTGCAAATAAAAATAAACTAAGCAAGTGGATAAATAATCAAATGTGGTCCTATCTACTGACGTCCATGGACCCTGAAATGATCATCTCAAGGGCGGGAACATTAACCAGTTCTCAGAAAGTTAAGGCAGGATCAGCCTGTGCCTGGCACTGCTGACATAAAGCCAGTAAGGAGTCAGGTTTAACTATGTTGAAAAATTAATGTTACATAAATGTGGTAAATATTGTCTGTTATTAATTTCTACGCAGTTAAAATGCTATATTTTCTATAATGAACTTCTTCTAATTAGACTCACTTCGTCTACTTTACATCTTTGTAATTTCACATAACATTAAAGGTGGGCAATGTGCAAAATTTAAATATCAAGTATTTATCAAGTAGTAGTATCATATATATTAAAAAAAGAGCTGATTTAAGTTATGTTGGAAACTTTCAAATAAAGGAACAAGGTGCCCTTTTGTGATTCATTTTAGAGATATTTCACATTTGTTTAAACATATCAGTTTAGGTTTAATTGTCACTCAATATCACCCTGCACTACATACTGTGTAAAGCAGCAGAATGAATAATCCAAAACATACAGTATAGTACTATTTGATCTTACCCTCAATCACACCCATAACAAGTATACATCATACATCATGCTCCTTCCAATCAATAAAGAAAAGAAATAGAAAATAAAGATAAGTTATAAGGCTGTATACTATAAAAATAATAAGTTGGGTTCACGTGACCTCATACTGTACAAATCCCTATAGTTAAAACTGAGCTGGAGGCAGGTCAGACTTCGTCAGGTTACAGATTTGTTGATCTGGTTTATGGTTCATAATTACTGGGCATGTCCACATAAACCAAAAACTGGCACAAAGTTCACCATCTTCTCTGCAAGTATAAATAGACAAGAGATTTTTTCCCCAATAGATTCAGAAGATGTGATTTTTGTCAGTTAGAAGTACTTTAGCCCAAGATTGAAGAGTTTGTAGAGACAGTATCTAATAAGTGTGGATCATAAGTTTGGTTGTTTCTTTCTAAACAGTGAATCTCTCAGGGTTAACATACTGTAGGCCCCTGCCCACCCTCTCCAATGTGACATAATCAAATTCTGTGAACACAACCTGTTCATGTGTTTCAGCTTCCTGTTATGACAACATTGAGGCCTTTGCAACATTCAAAGATAGAACATGTTTTTTGAATTGATTATTGCCATGCCAATTTTTCATGACTTTGAATCTCATGGAGAATTTTTTTTTTTAAAAAAGGTAATGTTTGAGTTTAAAGTTACTGTTGAAAACTGCAATTTCCAATTTAAACTTAATATAAATAATATAAAGAAAAATGACACGGAAACGATAAACTTTGCATTTTTTTATTTTTTGCAAATACGCTATAAAGGTTTACAAAAGCACTGTAGAAACATCTGTGCAGTGTAAATTATCAAAACTAAAAAGGAATATTACTTCAAAATCATTTTGCACCCAACATGACAAGAAGATTGTCATTTTCAGCAGCAAAACAAATTAGTACAGTATATCTCAACAGGAAATGTGTGTTAGTCATTTCAGGTGTGGTCCTCAAGAGATCAAAGGACTCACAGAAGGTATGGCACTGCTGCTCATCCCTGAAGGAGGGCGTCATTCATCTCAATTCTGTAGTGTCTCCACATTCTCATTACCAAGATACTCAGCCTTTCCTTAAATCCAGTTTTACACAAACGGTGCATTGGCTTCACAGACAAAACGTTTCATTACGCGTCCAACTCAAACACACATTTTCACAATTGTTTCCAGTGTGACACCGGGCCGATATCTGACATTGAAATGAATAACCGTAAATGTGCTTTACATCAGAGTAAAACAAGAATGAACACTAAACCACACTTTCAAAAAAATTGGAAAATAAAAACAAAACACTGGGAAATAATGTGGTTCTTAACTTTTTACATAACTCTGTATTGCTTCGTTTTTCATAATACTGAGATTTCTAGTGCCGACATAAGAGCATCATTGTCCGTTTTATACATTTAAAAAAAAAAAAAATCAAAACCACATTTTTTTTTTTTTACCTCGATGTCGAATGGCAAACGCACACTTAAATTAACAACAAATACTTCACTTGGTGGCACACGAGTAGGGAAAAGTATAGTTATGTGGCGGATGGTGGCACTGCATTTCTGCCGGAGCGTAAACATGGTATATGGGAAATCTATGAGAGGTATCTTTGGTCAAGCCAGGGAAAATTGTGTAGAGTTTCAGCCCCTGGACTCAATGTGGCGGAGATAAGACATGACTCGGGTGGGTGCAATCGTACAGGCTTAAGGTTTAAGTCACAAGTCAAGGTGAACAAGTGTATTACAATAGCAATTTAAGCAAATAAATGACTCCACCACGTTACTGCTTGATACAAATCTGTGTTCCCAATTTAAAATGTACAAGTGACTAGACCTATTGAAAAGCTCCTGCAACAAAGGCAAAATCTACCAGTAATATAACGAATAATGACTGAAATACATTCTAAACTAGTTAAATGTGTTATGTTCTTATGGCATCACTAATAATCGCTGTAACAGTAAAATGCAGAAAGCTATAGCCTTTTTTTTGTCTTGTACTCAAGTGATTGTTAGGACAAAGAGCTTGTTAGAAAACTTTTTGGTCCAACCCAAAACTTTACAAAAGCCATTTCATCAGAACTAATAGCCAAAATAGGTCCACCAGATATGGCAAATGTAGCAGCAATAACACATAAGGAAAATAACACAATGTGAGCTCCAAAGTAACAGAAGAGCAGTAATATCTTCTTTAAACCACATGTATAAAGCAATACTAAAAGGACATTATAGTGAAATGTACTCTACTAAAGGACCACCTGCATTGAAATGGACATGGAACAAAAAAAACAAAACTACAATGAAAACAAAAAGGGCACGATTTCCAGGCAAAATGCACAGAAAGTATGGCCTTTACTTCACCTTTACCAGCGAGTACGACAAGCTTATGAAAAGGACACAAAACATAAGACAGTGACTCAAATGCGGTGCGCTGCATTTGCCTGGCAAATAACAGCTGGGAATGCTATGTGGAAAGGGCTGCACAGGGCCAAAGATGGGAAGTCTTGGCTCACAACAGCATCTTTGAAATTCACAGGAAGAACCAAAATCTGGTCGCCTAATACAAGGACTGGCTTTAGCAATCCAAATTGTGCTTTAAGTAACAGTGTCGACATGCAGGAGTGGTGGACAGTGGAGTAGTTAGTCTTTCAGCACACCTAGCAGGACTGCTCGCTGGATCAGGTCAGAGGTATCGACAATTCCCCTTTACATACAGTATGTACAATACCAAGTTTTTTCCAGCTTATTCTGACAATATATGAACACATTGAACCATTAAGGCAGAAAGTTGGTTCAAGTCTCCCTTGTAATTCATGTGTTTTCAGATCTAATAACTTGGACTAGAAATTATGCTAATGCCTAATTCCTAATACATAGTGTTTTGGTAAAAGGCGCTGCTGAAAAAAGCATAAGGTATAAATCACAAGTCTCCAGGTTTGAACTCTAAAGAGTGCACTCATCACGAACATATAAACCATTGTCCATAATAAACAGGACAGTGAAGGTATGCACCATTTTCATGAAATGATCAGAAACATCAAGTGCAGTGGTATGTGTGCACAAAGTCATTTTAGCACAAAAGGCAAAAATCTTAAGAGTTTGGCTCAGTCTACATCAAAACGTTCTTACAAAAAGGATATGGTATTCCAGGTTTCCTTAAAACCAATGTATCCCCTAAATGTCAGGCCAAAAAGTGTCTTCTTTAAAGGGGATTAGAAATGTTGATTTACAGGATCCTACACAGAATACAGGTGATGAAGCCAATACTAAAACTCTGGGCCACTGTTGTTCTGCTTAAAGACCGTGCATCAGTGCAAAGGCATCTATGCTACCGTGTTCCCTCAGAGAAAGTGAATAAAGGCTAGTCCCGGTGGAGCTCAGAGTCTTTTTGTGTCAAGGCCAAGCCACTGAGCCACTGTCCTCCATTGAGGACTGAAACCAGGAAAAGTGTAACCAGGAAAGGTTTAGGAAGTGTTGCAGTGCAGCGGGCAGCGCGGCCATGCTCAGCAGGTAAAGTAGAGGACAGTCATAAGAGGGCCCAGCGAGGAGAGCAAAGTCTATGTTGGATAAACATTAACTGGGTATGTGGGCCGCCCTTTCCCCCTCCCAAAACAAAGCAAAAATTGATCCCAGTGAGTGATATCCCACAGTGGTAGTTTAGCCCCCTGCACTGCTCCACAGCCCTCTTCCTGAGCTCTAGAGGCAGGTCCTCCATCAGGACTTCTGGGCCTCCACTGGGGACATGGCGATGTAAGAGCCGTTCCTTGCAGGCTGTGCAGCCGGCGTTGTTGACTGTTCATCAGGTTTGTCACTGACCTGAGTGTACGCAGTCTCATCTTTCGCAGTCTGTGCATAAAAGGTAAAGAAAGGATGTTAAAAAAGCAACATTGTGAGAGAATTGTAGCATAATAAAATGTTCATGGACACAAATCTTCCAACACTCCAATAAATGTGTGCACTATGGAGAATTTTGACTGAAATGTTGACAAGTGACCAAATGAAATCTAAAAATAACAACAGAAGCACCACAAAATACCAAATTATACAAAAACATGTCAGGTGGAGAATTAAATCCCATTAAGAAATTAAAAAATCCAGACATGAAAAGAACAGCAAACAAGGCAAAATAAAGACTTACAGCAAAAGAATGAAACGCTTCAGTAAAATCAATACGTTTTACGTCGTTCTAGAACAGAAAAGAAAACGGGGGGGGTTAAAGAAAATTAAGAACATGGTTAATAAAACATTTCACATTGCAATTAAGCATGTATCATTTTATCATCGGATGCCCAAAAACCACCACCAGCAGATATTCTTTGGCCTGGTCAGAGGACTCTCATCATGCTGCTTTAGCGCTGTTCAAACAAGCTGAAATGGTTCAGACTGAATCGATACTTTGTGTTTGGAAAACCCCAGCCAACGAGGTGAATGATGTAGTAATGTTTAACAGGTGCTGGACATTGGTGACCCACTCTAAGGACACTGAGGTTTTAACTCGAGTTTAGACAAACAGTGAAGATAACGATACGATAAGAGGGAACATGAGCTGTACATCATCCCGAGCACTGACAGTTCAATGCCTTTTGGTGCCCTCTTCAAGACCAAATCATTTCCATTAGAACAGTCATACACCAAAGATGCCAACATACAGCTCAACATGCAGGGTTTTAGTGTGTTAGTGTATTATTGACATGCACACAGCTTCAAGGTTAACTTCTAACAAACCTTATGAGTTTTATTTACAAAAATGTAACCCATTCAAACTCAAAACTACTATCATTTTATTTTAAGTATTATATCTATAGTCTACTGTTAATCTTATACTACAGTTACATGTTGAGTTATTATAAGTGGCGTTTTTGGTAACAGGATTAATTCTACAACTATTTGACGGATCAGTCCGGGACAAGCTTAATTCCTACCTTCTTCTGGCGGTTTCGACAGAATAAGAGAACCAGCACGAGCAGCAGAATGATGCCCATTCCCACGATGAGCAAGGGGAAGTTTGACACAAGTGTGACTATAAGGAGCAACGTTCTCATCTGCTGGGCTGAGTCATCATCGATAGTGGCAGTCTGGCAGAAAGAAAAGTCTACATTGAGTTTAGCTTATTTTTTTACACGTCTAAAGTACAAGGTGTTACGACAATGGAGTTTACCTCATTGACAAACATGATAGGGAATATGGTCTCGACGAGATGTTTGGTTTTGCTGAAATGGAGAAAAGCAGAGGGTCAGATAGGACAGGCAGCTCAATATGTGGTTAAAAATCAGGGAAGTGTAAAATAAAAGTAGTGTCTGTCAAAAGTTCAAGCCCCACTTACGGGAATCCTGTAACTCGCTTCACAATGATATTGAGTTGCGCCCGCTTACAGGCACGAATTGGGACACCAGTCGTCTGAAATAAAGTTAAAGTCATATGTTTATTACATAAGTTCATACTTGAAATTTGTACAATCATCAACCACTGCTACAGCAAACATACAGGCTGCAAGTCGAGGTAAGTCTCGTGGTCCTCCTTGTTTGGGCTGAGTCCTTCAAAAGCATTTATGTAGGCAGGGTCAGCTTGATAAAAGTGAGGAAATGACACCACAATAGGAGCGCCTAGAAATAAAAACATGAGTCATAAATGGTTTGAAAACATCATAAACTGTGAGATAAGAAAATTATGGTGTAGTAATATTGCCCCAGAGAAAATATGTTAAAAAACCAAGCAAAATTAAACAAAACCAGTGCCAGCACGTGTTTACAGTAGCATATCACACACACACACACACACACACACACACCACACTTACAGCTGCAGAGAAGCTTATCAAAACGCAATCACAGTATAGTCAATGGCTACTATAACAGCCTTTAATAGCCACCACCGAGTTAATCATTGAGCCGCGTATTGAGCCGACTCAGACATGTGGGAATGCCACAGAGCGAGCAGCCAGAGTGAATGAGAGAACATTTTCGGAGGAACGGAGAAGGAGCAACTGTGTCATGTGGCAGACCCCTCATCAAAGGCAGCTTGTAAGTGGGTCGTGAGCCGTGTTAAGACTGAAAGGGTTAGCGTGTGTTGAAGAGGAGGAACTGGCCTGGTCCCGTTACCTTGTCGACAAACGCTGACTTTAAGCACGCCGGTGCCGAGACAGTCTCCAGCTGGCACACAGAAGCCCTCATTAGAAGGATTGTCTTTGGGACTCATGAGAACGTCACTTGGGGGCGCGAAGCGGTACGCCTGGATGCCTTTCACCTCCACATCTTTCACATAGCCCAAATGAATAGACCTACACAAGAGAGGCGAAAACAAGACATACATTTAAAGTAGAAATGATTGGATTGTTCTCATGATCCTTAATACTTGTGATTATTCTATTCAACTATGTTTTTGTAACTGCCAAAATTAGTGGGCGTTCCAGAATTGATTAAACCAGAGGTTTAGGGAATCAAACAATGAAACAATTAGAAACTCATTTAACAATGTTCAGACATTTATGAAATAGATAACTGTGCAGGAGATCTAAAAACAGTCAGTTCTCTGAAGAGAACAATTTTACAAGTAAAAATGAGCAAATGCAATCTATATTTCAAAAAACAAACTTTAAAACAGCTTTTTTTTTAACTCACGTCAACCTCAATTATTCAGAAAGTTGGATTTCATAAAGCTAGTCACATACTAAATGGTGATTTGTTAGAATCAGATTCTTCTTACAAAACTAAAGTCTTATATTGTGACATCCATCATCTAAACCATCCTCTAATCGGATGAGTTACTGCACAGGATACCACTGAGCAGAGAAAAGGGTTCAATTATCCTTATCAATTGCAGGTTTCCTTGAAGATACCGTTCTTTGACAATCACTTGTAAACAAATCCACAAAAGTACACATGAATACCTGCAGAGATCAGCAGCAAAGATGTAGAGCAGCTCGTTTCGGTTTATCAAAGGGTGGAACACGGCGCCGTCCGTGCCATTGATCATGTTGCTCTGGTTCGAAGACCACCATGACATCTCCCTTTAGAGGAAAGAGCATTTTGGGGTTACCATAGTGTAAACGTAAACTAGAATTGGCTCGCTCATACTAGATTTTCAGTTCAAAAGTCACTTTCCATATGCAAACATTCCTTTTGCAATCTTTCCCAAAGAGCCACAAGTTGACTATGTGACACGTCTATTTGCTAGTTGTGTAACTGCTTTAAGTGGGACTTTACCTCATGCCATCCCAAGTGTCAATCTTGCCGTAATCCAGGTAGTTTTGTTCACCAGTATGGAACACAAACTCTCCTTCATGGGTGCCATTTTTCTGAAAAGAACAGGGACAATAGTCATTTACCATACGACCATAATGTAAAACAAAAAACAAACAAAAAGATATTCTGTAAGACTCAGCATAATTAATCATGAGACAGCAACACCCAAGCAAAATGAATGTCACACTTCTTTTGTTCCCCGTGACCAGCTTCCTCAGTTTAAGCCGACTACAGCGGTCTGGAAAATGGCCTTTAGCGTGTATTGCTCTAAAGTAAACCCATTAGAAGAGTGGCTGCCTTACCTTCCACATTAGGCCAAAATACTCGTCCACTTCAGGCTTCATGGAATGAATTTTAGAAAGGATAGGGTCCTTAAACCCCCAGAGAACCTCATGCACAGTGCGGGTCATGAATATCTCCACGCCCAGGCTGTTTATGTACATAGACACCAATGTTCGTAGAAAAAAGGAGTAGGAGTTCAGCTCATTCATTACAACCTACAAGACATAATCACGGATTGAGTCAGAGACATTAAATAATTGCATATGGAAGTCGAAATTACACTTAAAATACAAATACATACCACAAATGGGATGTTGATTGTCCTGATAATGTCCACCGTAGGGTCACCAGCCGACTTCTCAGGCACAAAAACAAAGCTTTTGGGGTTGAGGGCATAAACCTTGGTGCCATTCTCCAAGAAAGTTACATTTTCTCTTGGCCTGTATTCCCTTTAATAAAAAAAGATTTGATGTTAAACTGAATAAAATGGTGAATAATAAATCCACAGTGTTATGCATACCTGTAAGTATAAGGTCCTATTTGATTAAGCGCTGCCTTTCCACCCGCTAAAAACACCTCTGGGTTGGTCACGTTGAAAAAGTAATATTCCATGTAAACAGGAGGAGGGGGGTTCTTCCAAGACTCAAATACTCGGCTTTTCTCTGTCAAAGTTAATTCCTACAGAGACAAAAATCACAATCTTATAATCAAAATGTCATGGGGGCATTGCTTTGAGTCATTTTCCGGAAATGGGAAAATGGCATTAAAACAATTATTTGCCATGAGCAAACACACTTTACATTTATCTGTCAAAGTACAGCCAGGTTTGGGGAGAGCAGTACTGTTAAGTGAGTTTGAGTCTGGTGGACGGGATTACGACAGTTAGACACATGTGTAAACAGGAGACCCCCTCAGCACACTCGACGTCAAAAGCATATGTGAACCAACTCTTTCCTTACATTCACAGACCTTGATTGTTATCAGACAGGAAAAGAAGCCTCTCTGAAGGTATTTTTGGGCGCTGTAAAAGAAAAATAACCCACATCCTTCTTGTCTTTTATGGTTTGTTCCTGAAAGCCCTCTGTTCCACAACCACAAGTGGACATACATTGTTCTTAGTGGTCTCTGAGCTGATTGCCCCTTAAGGCGATGTTAGGTGTGGTGGACAATTCCTGTTTAGCTTACAAAGTCAAATACTCAGGCATGTTTAGCTTAACTATAGAAATGTTCAATAGGTTTGGTGCTCTGCCCTTTGCTGCTGCACAAAAGGCAGGACAGATGTAAAATGGGTCAGTCAAAGTATACACTTTGATCATCAGGCAATGGATTTTAAGCAAACATTCAGTACAAAGAGAAAACTTAATCTGGCCTGTAAAGTTTTAGGTCTTACAAATACCAGCGTTCATTTAGAAAGGATACATTTTGTGTTGCGAGACCTGTAAAGTTTCCCTCACTAGTCAATTACAGTTCTCATTAAGGAATCTATTACAAAAAAAGAACTTGAGGTATTTAAGTTGTGCCCTCCAGAGCATGGCTCAGTCTTTATCTGTTGCTTATAATTAAAACTGTATGAGACGGAAGAGGACATGATGTGAAAAGATGTGACGCATAACCCGGAAGATTTACAGGACTTCAGCATTAGTATCCTAAACCCTTTCTGACAGTACAGAATGAGAGTAGCATAAAAAGAACATGTTTGGTTTAGAAGGCTGCATTGTTCATGTACAATTGTTAAAAAGTGCACCACCAATGCAAAGAAAAACTCCTTACATATCATTTAGTTGACGAAAGGTGTTGTTCAGCAAATGAGTCAAGTGTTTATGCGGGAAAACTCCTATTGATGTAACCTTGTTCTTAGACTGTCCACTGTTTACCACAGCCATGAAAAGCAGCATTTAGAGGACGATGCCTTTTTTTTTTCTCGCAAAGCAGAACTGTTTGTGCTCAAGTTTGTACAAGAGAATAACAAGGATGTTCTTAGGTTAAAATTGCGCCCTCAGGCTTAGACTTTAGTCAAATTCCTCACATGACTTTCCCACTAGTGACATCTACACGCAGCTCTCAAGCAGGGCAGGAAATTG
This sequence comes from Eucyclogobius newberryi, assembly GCF_026437365.1. NCBI lineage: Eukaryota > Metazoa > Chordata > Actinopteri > Gobiiformes > Gobiidae > Eucyclogobius > Eucyclogobius newberryi. The sequence goes on from NW_027316278.1 coordinate 23,422,510, forward strand.
CCTCTAATGCCTATTTTGTTAACATAATAGAACACGCTACTGGTAAACGTCTGCATTGGGCCAATTTTAAGTCAACATGTTAAAGCACGTCTGAGGCAGTTGAGTAAAAAGCAGGTTTAGCCAAGCAAACGACTCTTGAGCCATTTCCAAACACATTGGATTTTCCTTTTCAGCTGATAAAACTTTGAGTAACTTAAAGTGCCATGATTTTAAGAATAAGGCCCTGGTCAGACAGTTGACAGGAGCAAAAAGTGTTATTCTCTCTTTTGAAAGTCTTGCAATAGTAACAATTCATTACAGGGGGTTTATCGTTTAATAAACCCCCTGTAATGAATTGCAGAGTGCACAGAATCTTAAAAGTGATTTATGTCAGCGCAAAGAATGCAAACTATTTGGAAGGGCAGGCAGAAGCAATTGATTGAAAGGCGTGGGTTACAGAGTCAGCTGCTGAACTCCCCCACCACAACACTTCATGACCTGCCCGAAATTAAAGACAAGAGGGGAAAGGATAAGACAGATCTAGCTCTAGAAATTACAGCAAAAAAGCCAAGCAATAATGTGTCAGATCTGTTTGTATGAATTAACAGTAAACACAATGATACTTGATGCACACACAAAAAATCTCCTGCTGCCTGCACTGTCACCAATGCAGCTCCCTTCCCCCCCATCCCTGCCTTTCCTCTCCCCCACCCTGCTGGCTAAAGAATCTACTATTACTACCGGTAACTCTCCAGCAGCAGAGCTGGATCAGCCTGCATCAACAAACGTGTCATCAGGCCAACCCGCAACACGGCATTATAGCCTGGTTTTGTGAAGCATGTCAAGTGGAACTACAGGCGCATCTTCTGACATGCGGTTTAAAGATGATGCAGATCCTTTTAAATCCTGCCATGAGTAGTCAAGCATCACGGGGGCTGTGGGAATGTCAAAGGAGGACAAACGTTCAAATGCAAAATTTAAAAAAAAGGCCGGTTTTGTGTGCAAACAGATACTGGGAGTCAATGTATGCTGCAGAGTAAAAGCCACACGCGTGAGAAACTGGCCGGTCCAAGGGCATTGGCTGTGAATGAAGGATGCTCTCGTGTGGTGCTGATACTGCTCATTCCTGGTGTCTCAAATTATTAAAAAAAAATAAAATAAAATAAAAACAAGCTTACCTTTTTCAAGCGGCTGTGGATCATCGTTTGGAAGACTTGAGCCACGACCAGGGCGATCCCCACGATGAGGAGGTGCGCGCACACGATGCCCGTGGCGTAAATGGCACACGATCTCCGGGTCATGGTGGAGGAGGTGGTGCTGGCCTCTGGACCGGACGAAACTTCACTGAAGTCGCAGATAAAGTCTCTAATGGTAGAAAGAGACTGAAATGTAATAAGGCGTGGATCCGGGTCCTCTCTCTCGTGCGGAACAGCGGAGTTTCAACTTCTCAGCTACCGCCTTGAACCGACGTCCGCTGCTGCTCTGGGGGAACACGGAGTATCAAAAATGTTGGCACTTGGAAAAACGAAACACTAACACTAAAGCTGGCCCCTAAATGAGAGTGCGGAGGAGCGAGCAGCAGAGGAGGCGACCGAATGAAGCGGCAGCAGTTTGAAGCTGTAGGTCTAATGAGGAGTAGCCGCCTCCTCCTCTTCCTCCTCTTCCTCCTCCTCTTCCTCCTCTAGCGGTGTGTGCGCTTCACATTCATCACACTGTGTGGAAAACAACTGTGTGAACGACACACAGATTATTTGCTGGGTTGTGTTTACATACGTGATGGCGTTTTTAGCATGAAAAAGTGGCTTGATGCATATGACTCAAGTCTGTAAAGTTTTAGAGGCTACAATGGCACAGAGAGGCAAACTAAAGAGATTCCCCACCTGGGACTTGTAATGACACGCACACGGGAGGGACGAGTCATAATTGCGAAAATTGTTTTTGCACAGCCAATTAAAGATAATCTTATTTTAAATAATCTCATTGTGGCACATAACTCACATAAAACACGCAGACAGTGTCAAGCTTCTTTAGTAAGAATTCCCTGGTTTACTTGGTCGTGTCTCCTTAAATATGCCCAGCGTGCTCATATAGGCACCATTCAAGCAGCCAACGATGGTTGAGGTGAGAGCTTTGTTTGACAGTCTGCGGCTCGGATTGGCTGACGCGACCACGGACCACCGTCTCGAGACCACCCCTTTCGTCTCTGATTGGTCAGAAACTGGTGAGTTCGATGTTGAATTTGATCGACTGATTTTGGGGCGGGGCTACTTTAAAGGGGGCGCCGGCAGCGCGAGGCTCCACCGGCGCGAGCCGCCACGACGAGCGGCTGGGACGCCAACTCATTGTGGCAACAAATCTAAAGGAGTTTGTGAAGAGGAATGTGCTTGATTGTTAACATTCTGCACTCTTTAGGGTTTCTCCTCTTTGCCCCTAACAGACTTTACTGTTGTCAAGAATTTGAAAACACTCTAGCTTAACACTGAATATAAAACAGAAAGAAAAGAGTTAGCAGGCATAATAAAACACATATTCTCCATCTGGGAGGTCTGAGTGGACAAATGGCACCTAAAACGATCCTTGGAAAGCCATTTAGATTTTTCACACATTTAAAACCAAATGTGCATGACCTAAAGGTAAACTGAGTCATGTGTCTAGAGTCCTAAATGCTTTACGAAAGCTGCACTTTAAGCACGTTCTAACGGGATAATGACAATAATAAACCCATAACATCTATCTTCTTAGGCGACACCTATTTTTTTATTGGGCTTGAACTTTGGCAACATATAGATACTCAACTTAATACATTAATCAAAAATGCATAGTTTTCTACTTCAGCTGCTTCTAAAAAGCCTGAAAAAATGTTGGACCTGTAGCATGTAGGTGAATCAAACATTAAATTGAGCTTAAGCAACAATTATCTAACTAAAGGTGAGTGCGGTCACAGAGTTCCCTTTTATATAACCCATTCATAAAAACTTCAAAAACCCAATTTTCCCCAGTGATATTCTTAACGTCTTTTGATATTTGTGGCTGGAAGGAAGTGTTTGGGATGTGGGTTGGTCTTCTAACAGTACTAGAATTGAGTGTTACCTCATGTGCTGTGTGCTATGGCAGTCCTAGAGGATGGGGTCAGCGGAGGGGGGCAGCATCTGTCCAAACAAGAAAAAAACAAAAAATGCTAAAGAAAATCAACAGGGGGGAAGAACAACAGACAAGTTATGCAGAAAAATGGTCTGGGACAGTGAAAAGGTGAAACTGTTCGACGTCTGTGGTCATGTCTGAATTATGTTTGGTTAGCACGACGACGGTCATTTTTCGTTCTGTTTGAAGAGATATTAGATCCCTTTAAACATCTATTTTATCATTAAACATCTAAGCCTCTGTACATATTTATAAAACACACAGGAGTTGGTGAGATTACAGGAATTTCTGGGGGCATAAACTTAAAAAATCCAGCTGAAGCAAAATAGTATGTGCATTTATTTGCAACATGGTCATTCATATCGAAAAGAAAGAAACATTCAGAAAAAATGTATCCCCCAAAAGTCCTTATAGCTTATGGATTTGTAAAGACCACTCACAAAACCAACACTTCAGTCACGGATTCTAATTGTGGCCCGAATATTTGTTTGTTAGTTTTATAAGCGTTTACTTTGAAATATTTTGTCTGTGGTATGGTATGCTATTTATGCCTCTTGGCCAGGACTCCCTTGAATAAAACATCTCTGAAACTCAATGGGACTTTCCTGGTTAGATACAGGGTAAAGAAAATAACAAAATCTGTATTTTAATCTCTTTAGGTATCCAAAAACAAAATGCTGGCAGAAAGGAGTGTTGCTCATATCAAAGGCAGGGCTTTTAAGCGTGGGTTAACCATCAGTAAAGCAAAGGCCAAACCATTTTATAAAGTCACTGAATACACACCGTGAGTAAACACGATTAAAGACAATCCTCCAAGTTTAAATAGAGTTTTCATCTTTAACCTTATGCAAACAGCAGCCAACGCCCAACGAACAAAACATGCGCAGGCAGTGCCTCAGGAAGGAATAATATTTGAGATGATAATTAGCTAAAGGAGAACATCACCTTTAACTCTGGACTGGTTATTTAAATATTTAAAAGTGAAATAAGCAGATGATGATTTGCTTAGAAAGAAGGTGGGGAACAGCAATCAAAGATGAATCACAGATGGAAAGTTAATGACTGTAGCAACTTTTGACTGGTGACGGTAGCAACTTTCCCACTCAAGGAAACTTGTACATGTACTTTGAACGCACTTCGGTGCTAATCTTGATGACTATTTCACAATTTTAGTAATCGATTAGAAAAACAATTGTAATTGAAAAGTCATGCATAAATCCCCATAGTGAATGTGTATTATTAATGTATACATAATATTGTTATGGGTATGGATCTTTAGGTGCATATATTCACTTATTTGTTCTCTGTTTTTCATCTTAGACGTTGTACATGTGAATGTTTCAACTGCTCTAACACAAAATAAATAAAAAGTAAAGTAGATGAAAGCTTCCAAAGAAAAGAAAACCAAACCAGGAGTAAGAGTGGTGGGCAAAGACAGTCTGTGTAATATATTGAACTTAAACGTGTTCAGATTTTACAGAGGTCAACAGCCAGCCCCGTTTCATTCAAGTTTCCCCACTTTCTCATTTCAGCAGCAGAGAAACTTCACTAATCTTACGTAAATACTGTCAGTAAGCAATGTCATCCACCCCAAGGATTCAACTGCAGAGTGGTGGAGCCTGGTACCAAACATTAAGTCAGTGTATTCTAGAGGCAGAGACAGGCTTTGTAAGTGCAGACACTGATATACAGGCACTAGGGGGAGTGGATGCTTGTAAGGCATGTCAGACCTTTTCAAACAAGGTGATTAATGCAAAGCAAGCAATAAAACTACGAAGGGAAGGGCACAATTTACAAAATTTATTTCTGCGTTAATCTGCACTTGGCTCTCCAAGGAGAAGGATCAGAGACCAAAGGAACTTGGAGTATTCTAGCAATCAGGCCTTAATATTGTTAGAAATCTGTACTGTAAATGTAATCTGTAATGCATAAATTATACGCATCAATGAAGGAATGCGCAGAATTATTTAATTGTAATTTCCCAAAATTCAAGACATGCATTTAAAAAAAAAGAAAAAAGGAAGATACAGGCCTATATATAAAATTTGACCCATTTATGTTTTTTTTTTTATGACTTGCATTTTCAAAGCCTTTTGTGCGTCCTGACGTAGCCCCACAGTCCCAGAGCTTACGCAACAATGTATGCATTGTCTATTGAAAAAAGCCTGAGAAAACAAGTTCTCTTCTCTGATTAGCTGAAGAGAACTCGACCTGCCGTGTTTCTGCTGTGTATAAAGCAATTTTACCAAGACAAATCCACGCTGTAGTAGTTTTTCGGCCAGCGGTGAATCTTAGCCACCAATATTTCACTTTGCCGATTGAGCATAGGGCGCAGAGGAACAGGGAAATTGGCTCCACCTGAGATGCATCCTGTACACATGCCTTTATCTCCTGGTAGAAAAAAAAAAATCTAAAATGGCTTCCTGATTTCCAAGAGTATTAGAAAAAGCTTCAGTTGTAGTCATCTGGACTCAGTTTGAAAAAATAGACGTTTCGACTCTCATCCAAGAGTCATTGTCAATAAAAGAATTTAGACACAGAGCTCAAGGTGTGCCCACCAGCTCAGAGGGCAAGAAGAAAGAGGAAAAACATCCGAAATGCCCTCTCAGCCTGTGGTTACCCCGCTTGGGCCCTCAACAGAGTGAAGAGAACCAAGAAGCAGGACAAAAGGGAAACTGAACAGAGAAGGAAGAGTGTTTCTATCCCTTATGTGTCTGGCCTGTCGGAAAAACTGCAGAGAATTTTTAGACAACACGAAGTCCCTGTTTATTTTAAACCAGGAAACACTTTAAGACAAAAACTGGTTCACCCAAAGGACAAGTTGCCGACTCAAAAACAGAGCAATGTAGTTTATTCGATCCAATGCAGTGAAGAAAGCTGTAAAGAACGGTACATAGGTGAGACGAAACAGCCTCTACACAAGAGGCTTTATCAGCACAGAAGAAATACAAGTTCAGGACCACAGAGCGCCGTGCATCTCCACCTTGAAGCCTCTAATCACTCGTTTGAAGACGGTGATGTGAAGGTTTTAAGCAGGGAGAAAAGATGGTTTGAAAGAGGAGTCAAGGAAGCTATTTTTGTTAAAAAAGAAAGACCTTCTTTAAACAGAAATGGAGGGCTAAGGTTTAATCTTCCTGTTATTTATAATGGGTTACTGAACCCCTGGAAAGGTAGAGGACCAGGACCAGGACATTCAGATGCTAATCAGGTACTCAGGGTGGTTGAGCCAGGGTCGCACAAAGACAAAGAGGATTCTAATAGCCCATTAAGATTCTGAATAGGCTAGCTCGGTAGATACAAGGGGGGAGTTTCTGTTGAAACAAACAACTCTTTCTACTTCAGGAAGGCTCCTCCCAATGGGTGGGTCTTACCACAGAACAGTATTAATATCGGAGTTCTCGATCTAAATTCTTTTATTGACAATGACTCTTGGATGGGAGTCGAAACGTCTATTTTTTCAAACTGAGTCCAGATGACTACAACTGAAGCTTTTTCTACTATGGAACACGCCTGGACGAATGAGGGATTACACCGACATATTTCCAAGAGTATTGTTAGACATTGTGTTGAATATCGTTTTTCCAGGAAATTAGGTGATATGCCAAATTCACAGACTTTGCCATAAACAAAAATATTTCCGGTGCTACCACACAAGCTTCCTTCAATTGTAGGTTTCTTGTCATTGAGTAATAGAAAGTCTCCAGGGGACAATCAAAAAGTTCCTGTTGTTCCCATCTGGCTATTTCTGTGTGAAAGCAAACATTTGAGGCTATTTTATTTCTTGCTCTGAAAAATTAATAAATTAGTACCTATTTATTTTTAGGGCCAATGGACCAACTATTTGCAGAGTTATGACAAAAATCTCACCTGTTGTTTTTTTTAATAATTTGCAAGAGTGGAGATGCATGCAAAGGAAATCCGCTGTAGCTGGAACAGTACACAATTAAAATAAACTGTGTCCAGCATTTCCTTGCTGTAATTAAGTAAGGGAAATAAATGATACTTCAAAGTAGTTGATACTGTTGCCAAAAGAGTCTAAAAATACTAATAATTTTACATTTATTATAAAAGGACATGGAGGTTTTAGGTCTAGGAGTTAAAGTAGCATTGCGGTTCAAATTAAGGGGAATACTTACTTACACGAAACAAACCCTCAGTCACATTAAGAAAGGAATTCCTGCTAGAAATGGCAGCATACGTACGTATATGTATGCTGCCATTTCTAGCGTATACGTTACGTATGTGACTATTTGATCTTTCATGGAGTGACGTAACTGTAGCATATTTTCGTCTCACAGCAGTCCTGTGACCACACTAGGAATGTAAAGACAGCACAGCCACACAGATAAACAACTGTTTGACAATAAGCTCCTGTGGCTTTAGCAGAACACCAAAAACTTGGTATTAAGTACATACGCCTAGACAAACAAATACTACACATAACAATGGCAGTCAACTGTCAACAAAAAAACTGTTCATGTTGAAGGTCACCAATGGCCCTAGCTCATTAGTGGTTAACACTGAGACTTCCATCTATTACCATCAGACAATGCACAATAGCTTTTTGTCTAATTACACATTTAACATTTAATAAAACGAAACTACAGGAGGCCTATATCCTAAACATGAATATATATATATATTATATATATATATATATATATTAATATATATATATATATATATTAATATATATATATATATATATATATATATATATATATATATATATATATATATATATATATATATACTCCGCGGTGGAATAATTTGTGAAGAATAAAATCAAGTACATTTGAAAATAGTTCATAGGATTTAATGTTTTGTCTGTTCTTTCAATATTTAAGCTGTGAAGCTCACTGTTGTGAGGAACATTCTAAATGGCCTTATGGCAGGCACGTAACCGCTGATATTCTCAGATGCAACTGTTTGTTACACAGTGAGAGCCCTCTAGTGTCCAATATGTTTATGTTATTCTACTCTGTATATTTTGAAATGGTTATGATATTCTAAATAAAAATAAACAGTGGTCCCCTGTAACCTTCAGGTAACCATGTTTCACCTCCCTACCACTATTTATTTTGTGTAAATATCGGTATATGATTGTGTGTCATACTTCCTTCGTCCAAATCATGTGTTGTTGTTACTGTTGTTGTCATAGTAACAGAAAAGGTGACAAGACTTGGAACGAGAAGTGACTTTAGGCTAATGGAAACAGGGCAAAGCCTTGTTCAATGGTAAGTAAGCTTTTTCTTAATTTCATTCATTCCGTTAAACATTAAATTGGGCTGGTAAAATAGTTGCTTCTTTTTTTTTAACTTAGGCCTACAAAGATCCTGTCTGTCTGGTCACAAAAGTAGGCTACATGTCCATCATAGTTGTTACTTATAGCACACTTTACCACGACAAAAATGGTGTGCATGTTTGCGTCCAGGGATTATTTACGTCCTTGTTGAAAGCAACCGGATCCCTCTCCAAAACTCGTGCAACCCCTTGGGAGATAAAAAAAAAAAAAGTATCCATGCCCCCCCACAGCCTCAAGAACAGTGCAGAATTGGCTCTTCATAAATACGACTTTTCAAGGAGAAGACGCACTCAAGTTACTTCTCGTCACTGTGGATCCCTTTTACCTCTGCGGGTCCGCGGCTGTCACACAGACTGCTTTCTGTTGTTGTTATTGTTGCTTTTAATGGCTGTTGGTAGCCAACTGCTTTCTTCTTCTTTGGTGTATTATGGCGGTTGGTCTCAGACTGCTTTCTGCGTGGTGTTGAATCTTCTTCTTCTTCTTTGGTGTTTTATGGCGCCTGGTATCCAAGTGTTACATTACCGTCAGACTTTATTCTTTATTAGACTTTATTCTTTAGGCTTTATTCTTTAGGCTTTATTCTTTAGGCTTTATTATTTAGGCTTTATTCTTTAGGCTTTATTCTTCTATTCTTGTTGTTGTTGTTGTTGTTGTTGTTGTTTTATGGCGGTTGGCATCCGAGTGTTGCATTACCGCCAGACTTTATTCCTCAGACTTTTCGTAGTCCTCAGACTCTGTCGTAGTCCGTAAAAGTACTCCTTCCATTGCTTTGGTGTTACAAAGCCCATGAGGTCATGATATGTCTTTGTGACTAGAATATATATAATATAATTATAATAAGGCGCTGGTACAGCTGGCAGCCCGGTGTAAACGCTCTCTCTTCTTTCTCACACTTATTGTGCTTTATCTCCTATATTTTGTAAATATAATTAGTATATTTTTTCTATTTTACTGTACGATAGGGACACGCGCTGGAATAGTTGTTTTTTTTAATTCAACTGTTTTTGACTTTTTTCGGCTGGATTTGAGCGTTTTTCGTTGCGTTCGTTGTGTTGTTGTGACGTGAGCTAGCTCCGAGCGAGCCCACCAGCCCCCCCCCCCCCGCGCCCTCCGGCCGCGCTAAAGTACGGCGTGTCGTCGGTACACGTTTATATACACGTTTATATGAAAGAGGAACTTCACGAACGATCGGGACACACACTGGAATCGCTTTAAATTAACTTGTTTTGACTTTATTCGGCTGGATTGAGTGTTTTCGTCGTGTCGTTGCGATGTGTCTTGGCTCTGAGTCCCCCGGCCCCGCCCCCGGCTCCGGCCCCGCCCCCCGGCCGGCGCCGTACCGCGTTTACACAAAGGAGGAACTCATGAAACTGCGGAGAACAGTCGTCTTACCCGGAGATCGCCACGTTATCCCGGCGGACATCCTAAGGAAAACGCAACGAGGCAGACGGGCTGGACGTAAACTCCGAGAGAAGAGAGGGACAAACAGGAAGTCGGTTCCCGCCGTAGTCATGGGTAACGTGAGGTCCCTTCAAAATAAAATGACGGAAATAGCGAGCCTCATGCGGTCCCAGAGGATTTATAGGGACAGCAGCGTCTTGATTTTCACAGAGACCTGGTTAACAGCAGAAATGCCAGACTCTATTGTAGGTTTGGACAATTTTCATCTGCTGCGGGCAGACAGAATGAGAGAATCCGGGAAGAAAAGAGGTGGAGGTCTGGCGGTGTATGTGAACACGAGCTGGTCCAAACCCGAACACTGCACAGTGAGGGAGCAGCTATGTAACAAGGATATTGAACTATTGGCTATTGGCATGAGGCCATACTATCTGCCCCGGGAGTTCTCACATGTGATTTTGATCGCAGTCTATGTGGCCCCGTCTGCCAATGCTGAAAATGCTTGTGAAGCACTGCTCTCCTGCACTTGTAGGCTGCAAACACAGCATCCACAGGCTCTCTTCCTCATCTCTGGTGACTTTAACCACGCTTCTCCCTCTTCTGTTCTACCAACATACACCCAGTATGTTACCTGCCCCACCAGAGAGAATAGAACATTGGACTTGTTTTTTGCCAACACCAAGGAGGCTTATTCCTCTTCCCCCCTCCCTCCCCTGGACAGCTCGGACCACAACCTTGTACATCTGAGGCCTGTGTATGAACCCATCGTGCGCAGGCAGCCTGTGGTGTCCCGTGAGGTGAGGTGTGGTCTGCTGAGAGCGAGGAGGCTCTGAGGGACCGCTTCAGCACCACTGTCTGGACTGAGCTTTATGACCCACATGGGGAGGACATCAACACCATCACAGAGTGCATCACGGACTACATCAACTTCTGTTTTGAGAACATTGTTCCCTCCCGGACGGTGCGGTGTTTTCCAAACAACAAGCCATGGATTAACCGTGAACTGAAGGCTCTGCTGAAGGAGAAGAAGAGAGCCTTCAGGTCAGGGAACAAGGAGGAGCTGAGGACTGTGCAGAAGGAGCTGAGGAGGAAGATCAGGCAGGCTGAGGCCGGCTACAAGAGGAGGATGGAGGAGCAGCTGCAGCAAAAGAACATTCAGGGAGTGTGGAGGAGCCTGAAAACCATCTCGGGCTTCAAAATCCCCCCTGCCCAGACAGAGGGGGATCTACAGTGGGTGAATGATTTAAATGCTCACTTCTTGAGGTTTGATCGGTCACCCGCCCCTCCCCCTGCACAGCTGCATGCTCCCTCTTCCACAGCTGGACAATGCCCTGCATCTGTTCCTCTTCGCTTATCTGCCCCGGACCATCGGCTCCCCACTTCGCCTGGACTCACCCATCCCCCCAGCACACAGTCCCCCTGCCAACCACTGACTGTCACAGCAGCACAGGTGAGGAGTGAGCTGAAGAGGATTAAAATGAGGAAGGCAGCAGGACCTGATGGCATCAGCCCCAGGCTCCTTAAGTCCTGCGCAGATGAACTGTGTGGAGTTATGGAGCATGTCTTCAACATGAGCCTGAAGCTGAGGGTGGTACCACAGGTCTGGAAGACCTCCTGTCTGGTACCTGTGCCTAAGACACCGCACCCCAAAGACCTCAACAGCTTCAGGCCAGTGGCTCTCACGTCCCACCTGATGAAGACACTGGAGCGGCTAGTCCTGGACCACCTCCGCTCCACCGTGAGCTCAGCCATGGACCCGCTGCAGTTTGCATATCGGTCTGGCATCGGAGTGGAGGACGCCGTCATCTCCCTGCTGCACCGCTCTCTCTCTCACCTGGAAAAGCCTGGCAGCTCTGTGAGGATTCTGTTCTTCGATCTTTCCAGCGCCTTCAACACCATCCAGCCGCTGCTCCTGAGGGACAAGCTGGAGACGGCTGGTGTGGAGTATGACCTGGCAGAGTGGATCCTGGACTACCTCACAGACCGACCCCAGTTTGTGAGAGCCCGGAACTGTGTGTCTGACACTCGGACCTGCAGTGTGGGGGCGCCCCAGGGCACTGTCCTCGCGCCCTTTCTCTTCACCCTTTACACTGCAGACTTCAGACATGACACGGACAGCTGTGTCCTGCAGAAGTTCTCTGACGACTCTGCCATCATCGGACTCATCACGGACGACGATGACGCGGAGTACAGAGGACTGGCGCAGGACTTTGTGGACTGGTGTCAGCGGAACCACCTCCTCATCAACGCGGGGAAGACCAAGGAGATGGTGGTGGATTTCCGCAGACGCCACCCCACTGCCCCCTCACCAGTGAACATCCAGGGACGGGACATTGAGAGAGTGGACTCATACAAGTACCTGGGTGTTCATCTGAACCACAAACTGGACTGGACTCATAACACAGACGCACTGTACAGGAAGAGCCAGAGTCGGCTCTACCTCCTGAGGAGACTCAGGTCTTTTGGAGTGACAGGGCCACTCCTGAAGACCTTCTACGACTCTGTGGTGGCATCAGCCCTCCTGTACGGTGTGGCCTGCTGGAGCAGCAGCATCACAGAGAGGGAGAGGAGGAAGCTGGACAGAGTCATCAAGAAGTCCAGCTCCGTCCTGGGCTGTGCTCTGGACTCGGTGCAGGAGGTGGGGACAGGAGGGTCCTGGCTAGATTCACATCTATGCTGGACCATGAGTGTCACCCCCTGCAGGACACTCTCTCCGCTCTGGAGAGCAGCTTCAGTGAGAGACTGATCCACCCTCGATGTGCGAAGGAAAGGTTCCGTAGGTCTTTCCTTCCTGCTGCTGTCAGACTTTATAACAAAAACTGTTAGTACTGAACACTCGCAATACTGACCTAACCTAATACTGATGTGCAATTCTGTCATATGTGCAATTGCTGTTGGAATTCATGTGCAATACATGTGCAACCTATGTGCTGTCGTGACACATATTCATGTGCAATTACTGTCGTGATCACATGCAATGGTATTTATGTATTTATTTATTTATTTGTCTATGGGAGTTTTTATTTATTTATAGGAGATCTTCTACTGAAAGTGTTTTTCAGACTTCCTATAAGTGATCTGTTCTTCTGTATCTACCTCTGTATCTACCTGCGTTGCACCAATGAAATTTCCCCATGTGGGACAATAAAGGAATATCTTATCTTATCTTATAGTTGTTGTTTCAGAGACCAACCGGCTTTATTCCAGGGAGACTCTTCTTCATCTTCCTCTCCCTCTTTGACGTTTGGTGCTTTGGAAGTACAAAGCCCATGAGGTCATGGGACGTCTTTGTTGTTTTACAAAGCCCATGAGGTCATGGGACGTCTTTGTCGTTTTATCCTTTAGAAGTCCTTCTTCCATCACTTTGGTGTTTCTAGGCCCATGAAGTCAAAGCGCGTTAGAACATCCTCTTGCTCCTCATCCTCGGCTCAGTCTCCAACACCCCACCCCCCACCTCTATAAACGTTTACCCAGCCCTGTGCTACATAAGTAAGCAACCACAGCCTGACACAAACCCTGTGACTGGATCGCCAGAACGTTCCGCAGATTGAACTCCCGCCCATTATTCCGAAACCACAAGGCCAACCCGGCCCTTTCTCTATCATAAGCCTCACAGCAAATCAGCACATGCTCAACAGTCTCTGGCACCCGACAGTGACCACACAGACCGGTCGGATGTTTGCCTATCCTACTCAGTGACCAATTGAGTCCAGTATGGCCAATCCTCATGCGGGCGAAGGCCCTTTCCTCCCACGCGTTCCTGCCCATAGACCCGCAAGGACCCACACTACCCTGTATGTGATAGAGATGCCGTCCAGTAACACAGTGGCTCCAAAATTCCTGCCAAAGGCCGACCACATGACTCTTGATAACGGGCTTGATTTCAGATTTGCTTAACTCAACCGCCACATCAATTGATGGCCGCCTAAGGGAACGTTTAGCCAGTGTATCAGCCATTTCGTTACCATCCACCCCCACATGCGCAGGGACCCAAATGAAGGAAACCCTCACATCCTTCCTGGACAGGGAGAGCATCAGACAGAAGATGCCATTCAACACATCCTGTCTGCAATCCGATTTCCCCGATTTAATGCTTTGCAATGCAGAAAGGCTGTCAGAGGCCACCACAATGCCGCAACACTGCAAAGCAGATTCCGCCCATTCCAATGCCAACCGTATCGCTATGAGTTCCGACGTGAAAACAGAAAGGCGATCTGTCAACCTCTTCTTGACCGCCAGCCCCAGGTCAGGCACAAAATAAGCGGCGCCAGTACGCCCACTCTCAGGATCCCTAGACCCGTCGGTCTACACATCACCTGAGTGCTTATCGATGAGCGCTTGAACGGCAAACTGCGGTGCCCTCCCAGCGACTCCTCTAAGCTTGCCATGCATGCTAACATCAACAGGAGCCGGGACAAACTTCCACGGAGCTATAGCAGACAAAGCCACCGACGGGCTCATACGCAGATCACCAACCCCCGCAAGCCGCGCCTTTGCATTTCCTACCTGGCTAAAAACCATACCGCCAGCCTCACTCTGCCCCCCATCAACCCTGAGAAAGTCCCTCACCGGGTGAGAGCTCGTATGACCTTGCACATTCACCCAGTAAGCCAACAGAAGTTCTAGCCTCCGGAGCCGTAACGGCAATTCCCCCAACTCAACCTGCAGCGCCGAGACAGGGGAGGTCCTAAAAGCCCTACAGCAGATGCGCAAGGCCTGGGCTTGCTCCACATCAAGCTTCTTTAAGTTAGTCTCAGCCGCAGACATGTAGGCTATACAGCCATAATCAATAGCCGCCCTCATGACGGCTCCTCCCAACAGGCCCATCCACGTCGTCAAAGATGTCCTTAATCATAACATTGAACAAGATAGGGCTACACACACTCCCCTGCGGGATCCCATTCTCTACCTCATAGACCCCAGAGTAAGCATCGCCCACTCTGGTTTGGATATGCCGGCCAGACAGAAAGCTCCGGACCCAGTTAAACAGTTTACCCTTCACACCACACTTCCGCAGCTTAATGAGGAGCCCATCCTTCCAAACCATATCGTACGCCTTCTCCACATCAAAGAGCACCGCAATAACCTTTTCTTTCTGAGCCCTGGCCAGCTGGATATCAGATTCCAAACACAACACGGAATCCATGGTGTTCCTGCCCCTACGGAAACCACTCTGGTGCGCGGGAAGCAAACCCTGATTCTCCAAGAAGTAATCCAACCGCTCGGTAACCATGCGCTCCATCGTTTTCCCGAGCTGCGACGTCAAGGCAATCGGCCTATAACTTGAAGGGTCAGACGCTGGCCTACCCGGCTTCAGAACCGGCACCACCGTAGACTGTTTCCACGCAGATGGAACACAACCTGAATCCCAAACACGGTTGAAAAGACCCAGGACTAGCCCAAGCGTGTCATCAGTCAAATGAGAGAGCATGTCATAGCACACCTCATCTTTACCCGGGGCTGTCTGTTTCGCCTTAGAAAGCGCTCTCCTTAGCTCAAACAAACTCAACGGAAGGTCAAGGTCATCTTGAGTCGAAGGCTGGTTGGTGCCCAATCAGCCCAGAATTCTGGGCCAAAGTATTCTCCCTGTAGTGCCTTTCCGCAGGTGAGAGATTGTCAGAGCTGTGCACCGACACAAAGGTGCTGGCCAACAGTTCAGCTTTGTCAACGTCGCTGACTGCTTCAACACCATTCTGTATTAGGACCGGGGTCCCATGACGGCGCTCAACCCCATGCATCCGCTTAATCATCCCCCAAACATCCCCGAGACGCGTTTCTCTCCCAATTTTGGAACAATACCGCCTCCAATAGGCACTCTTGGCCGTTCTTACAGTTTTCCGCACAACAGCGCGGGCCCTCTTGTAGTCAATGAGGGCACCCTCAGTGTGGGTAACCCTTAGCCGGCGAAACGCCGCATTTCTCGCCCGAACAGCATAACCACATGCTTCATTCCACCACGGCACCCGCTTCCTATGTCCACTACCACCACTCTTAGGAATCGTGCCTACCGCTGACTGCGTGATGAGCGAGACAATTGCACTATTGAGATCATCCACCTGAGTCAATCCTCCCTCCTGCAGAACCCTAGAACCATCATCAGCTTTCCTCAGGAAAGCCCCCCAGTTCGCCCTTGCCAACTGCCACCTCTGGATCCTCGTCCCCCTGACCACACAGCTCCCAAAGCCAATCTCGGTGCGGACTAGATAGTGATCGCTACCAAAAGAAAGATTACCAAGAACCTCCCAACTACAAACACCAGCTAACTCCTTGGACACAAGCGTAAGATCTATTGCACTTTCCGTACCGGTCCCCATATCATAGCGGGTCCCACCCATCATTCAGACAAACCAACTCCCTTTGATTGATAAAACCCTCTACCACCTGCCCATACCTATCGGTACCACTACCGCCCCACAAAGTGCTATGCGCATTAAAATCCCCACACCACACGGCCTTTCCCCGAACATCCTTACCGATACTATGTAAGGACTCTAACGTTAACTCACCACACGGATTATAAAGGTTAACCACAGTAACAGCTTCACCACCCAGCCAGACCCTCACCGCCAGAGCCTCCGGCGCTTTACTCACACTGACAACAACGTAATTTAGGTCATCTCGGACAAACACAGCCACACCTCCGCCTCTACCCTGCTCCCTATCATTCCTAACACACACATACCCTTGTATTCCAAAACCCCACCTAGGTTGTAACCAAGTCTCCTGCACGCACATAACGTGAGGCTTGTTCAACAAGGTAGAGACAAAGTGCTTAAATCCTGGCCATTAGCACGAAGACTACGCGCATTCCATTGCAAGACAACCACCGCCATTATGAGCCCCCGGAACCTGACGGCGCATCGGGAGCCCCCCCACTCCCACTGCCAGAATGGGGCAGGGTGCCTTCCCGCAGCGCATCCTCTATCTCCGTCCACTCGGGACCCCCAGCTCCAAAGTACTTCCCTGCAGCCTTAGCGATGATCCTAGTCTTTTCGGATCTCTTCTTGGTTTGACCAGTACAGTTAATCACTTCCACCATAAAGAGGAAGAAATCTTTCCTCTTCACAACCAGTACATCCTCCGCACCCACAGGGCCTCTGCCCGTGGAAGCCACACTCACAGGGATCCCAGTGGGGACCTACCCTTGGCCGCGGGCAACGCTGTCCCCTCCCCTGTCGCCTAGGTCACCAGCAGCACTGGCAGCCCGCACTGCATCCACCTTCACCTGACTACCAGACACCTTCTTGACCGCATCCGCGTAGGATATGCCTTGAGAGGCTCTAACTTTTTGCACCTCAGCAGCCCTCTTGCTGAACACGCATCCCCCGTAGGCAGAGCTATGCTCTCCCCCACAGTTACAGCACTTGAGTTTTGCTCCTTCGTCACACTTCCCATACTCGTGGTCTCCTGCACATTTACCACACCTCTGCTTCCCTCTACAGACCGCTGCAATATGCCCAAAGCGCTGGCACTTGAAGCAACGCAGGGGCGGCGGAACATATGGGCGTACGCCATAGCGCATGTACCCAACGCACACCACACGAGGCAGGATCCCACCTTCAAATCTAATCATTATCGACAGGCTGTCACACCTTACCCCATCCCGGGTCACCTTCAACCACCTAGCATCCACCACCTTAGCTCCAGTCAAATTCTCCTTTATGTCATCCACAGATGTCGTCGTAGGGACGCCTACGATAACTCCCCTGACCGTGCCTCTTACAGCATCAGACACAAGAATGTCCTTCCCCCCCAGACACTTAGCTTCAATCGCCTTCCTTTGCTGAGCCACGTCCTTGCACACGACCAGCAGCAAGCCATCCCTAAGGACACTCGCATGCTTGACCACTCCCACAGCTACAGTCAGGCTCCTTGTCAACGCCATCGGATCCCACCCCTTAAAGGACGCATTATCCTGCGCGAGCTTTATGAACACCTTACACTCTGAACTCACATCCCCGACATCTGCAACCCCCCCGCCCTGCTCCTCACTGAGAGAGCCCTCCATAGACGAGCAAGAAGACGCCCTACGCTGCACAGGATCAGTGGCTCCAGGGGAGTCCTCCCCGCTGTTCATATCGTCACCGACCAGGTCACGCCTCCTCTTCCTCTTCCCCGTCATACGGACCGAGGCGTTCCTCTATGTTGCCGTAATATCCAAACAACGCTCAATAATCCACCGTCAGCGTGTATTTATATATAATCCTCTCCCCGTTGTTGTTGTTGTTGTGTTTTTATGGCGGCTGGTGCCTTTGTTATTGTGAGATGCCTTTGTTATTGTATCCTATAGAAGTTCTTTGATGCTTCCGGCGTACATCTTAGGCCTCCTCCTTCATTTCAACCATCATTTGAAGGGAACTTTTAGCCAGCGAATCAGCCACTTCGTTACCATCCACCCTCAGGTGTGCAGGAACCCAAATTAAGGCAACCCTCAAATCCTTCCTATACAGAGAGAGTATCAGACAGAAGATGTTATATAAAACATCCTGTCTGCAATGCTTTGCACTGCAGAAAGGCTGTCAGAGGCTACCACAACGCCGCCACATTGTAAAGTAGATTCAGCCCATTACAACGCTAACCGTATCGCTATGAGTTCCGAGGTGAAGATAGAAAGGCAATCAGTCAACCTCTTCTTGACCACCACATTCAGTCAGGCACAAAAAAAGTAGCCAGTACACGCCCACTCTCAGGATCCCTAGACCCATCGGGGTAAATAAATACATCATCTGAACGCTTATCAATGAGCTCTTGAACAACGAACTGCGGTGCTCTCCCAGTGCCTCCTTTAAATTTGTGACGCAAGCTAATATCAACAAGAGCCGGAACAAACTTCCAGGGAACTATAGTAGACAAAGCCAACGGCGGGCTCACACTTAGATCACTAACCCCAGCAAGTCACGCTTTTGCATTTCCTACCCAACTAAAACCCAAATTGTCAGCCTCATTCTGTCCCCCTTCTTCTCTGAGACATTTTCTTCCTGGGTGCATGCTTGAATGACCTTGCACATTCACCCAGTAAGCCAACGTACAAAAGTTTTAACCTCCGGAGCCGTAACGGCAATTCTCCCAATTCAACCTGCATTGCCGAGACAGAAGAGGTCCGAAAAGCCCTACAACAGATAGGCAAGGCCTGGGCTTGCTCCACATTAAGCTTCTTCAAGTTAGCCTCAGCTGCATGTAGGCAATACAGCCATAACCAATAATTGCCCTCATAAGATATTCCTTTATTGTCCCACATGGGGAAATTTCATTGGTGCAACGCAGGAAGATACAGAGGTAGATACAGAAGAACAGATCACTTATAGGAAGTCTGAAAAACACTTTCAGTAGAAGATCTCCTACAAATAAACAAAAACTCCCATGGACAAATAAATAAATAAATACCGTTGCATGTGATCACGACAGTAACTGCACATGAATATGTGTCACGACAGCACATAGATTGCACATGAATTTCACAGTAATTGCACATGAATTGCACATGAATTCCAACAGCAATTGCACATACGACAGAATTGCACATCAGTATTAGGTTAGGTCAGTATTGCGACGGGATAACGTGACGATCTCCGGGTAAGACGACTGTTCTCCGCAGTTTCATGAGTTCCTCCTTTGTGGAAACGCGGTACGGCACCGGCCGGGGGGCGGGGCCGGAGCCGGGGGGCGGGGCCGGAGCCGGAGCCGGGGGGTGGGGCCGGAGCCGGGGGACTCAGAGCCAAGACACGTCGCAACGACACGACGAAAACACTCAATCCAGCCGAATAAAGTCAAAACACGTTAATTTAAAGCGATTCCAGTGCGTGTCCCGATCGTTCGTGAAGTTCCTCTTTCATATAAACGTGTACATAAACGTGTACCGACGACACGCCGTACTTTAGCGCGGCCGGAGGGCGCGGGGGAGGGGCTGGTGGGCTCGCTCGGAGCTAGCTCACGTCACAACAACACAACGAACGCAACGAAAAACGCTCAAATCCAGCCGAAAAAAGTCAAAAACAGTTGAATTAAAAAAACTATTCCAGCGCGTGTCCCTATCGTACAGTAAAATAGAAAAAAATATACTAACTATATTTACAAAATATAGGAGATAAAGCACAATAAGTGTGAGAAAGAAGAGAGAGCGTTTACACCGGGCTGCCAGCTGTACCAGCGCCTTATGACGTATGACTCATGATAGCCCGATCAAATATTCAGAAGCGACCTTCTGCTAGCCCCCCTCTCCTGACCGGATAAGAGAACGAAGCAGCTTATTCATTTTTTTGCATTTACCACTGACCTCAATGTGCTGTCGCAAACTTAGTCCCTCGTCAAAGATAACTCCCAAGAACCTCACTTCGCTGACTGGTTCAAGCACTGGCCGATGCTCTTCTTTGGTGTTTTATGGTGGTTGGTATCCAAGCGTTAATGCCGCCAGACTTTATTCCAGAGCTGACTCTTCATGTTGTTGTTGTTGCTGTTTTATGGCGGTTGGCATCCGAGTGTTGCATTACCGCCAGACTTTATTCCTCAGACGTTTCGTAGTTCTCAGACTCTGTCATAGTCCGTAAAAGTACTCCTCCCATTGCTTTGGTGTTACAAAGCCCACGAGGTCATGATATGTCTTTGTGACTAGAATAGTTGTTGTTGTGTCAGAGACCAACCGGCTTTATTCCAGGGAGACTCTTCTTCATCTTCCTCTCCCTCTTTGACGTTCGGTGCTGGAAGTACAAAGCCCATGAGGTCATGGGACGTCTTTGTTGTTTTACAAAGCCCATGAGGTCATGGGACGTCTTTGTCGTTTTATCCTTTAGAAGTCCTTCTTCCATCACTTTGGTGTTTCTAGGCCCATGAAGTCAAAGCGCGTTAGAACATCCTCTTGCTCCTCATCCTCGGCTCAGTCTCTAACACCCCCCACCTCTATAAACGTTTACCCAGCCCTGTGCTACATAAGTAAGCAACCACAGCCTGACACAAACCCTGTGACTGAATTGCCAGAACGTTCCGCAGATTGAACTCCCGCCCATTATTCCGAAACCACAAGGCCAACCCGGCCCTTTCTCTATCATAAGCCTCACAGCAAATCAGCACATGCTCGACAGTCTCTGGCACCCGACAGTGACTCTTCATCTTTGGTGCGTCGCCTTACATCTTAGGCCTTATTCTTTAGGCTTTATTCTTTAGGCTTTATTCTTTAGGCTTTATTCTTTAGGCTTTATTCTTCCATTCTCCCCCCGGATATCAAAGCCTAAAGAATGAAGCCTAAAGAATAAAGCTGTATGGCAGAAGCACTGACCATCAAAGAAGGAGAGGAAATGAAGAGGAGTCAGCCCTGGAATAAAGCCGGTTTGGACTCTGGAAGATGAAGTCATCTCATGACCTCATGGGCTTTGAAACACCAAAGCAATGGAAGAACAACTTCTAAAGACTACGACCAAGTCTGAGGAATAAAGTCTGGCGGTAATGCAACACTTGGATGCCAACCGCCATGTAACACTACAACGCACCAAACTCTATAACCTTCCACTTATCCCTGTGTTATTTAAGTAACTATAGCCTTACACAATCCCTGTGACTGGAATGTAAGAATATTCCCACATTGAAATCCTCCCTATTATTCAGAAACCATAAAGCCAACGCAGTTTTTTCTCTTTCATATAACGTATGGTGAATCAGCACATGCTCAACAGTTTCTGGCTCTTGACAGTGATTACACAAACCGCTAGGATGTTTGCCTATCTTACTCAGAAGTTCAAAAGTTAGATTCCAAAAGAGGAGTATAGCGTCCAGTCAAATCGATTCTCACCCATATCGTGCTCCCCAGACTGTTCTCTTCTTCTTCTTCTTCTTCTTCTGTGTATAATGGCAGTTGTTGTCAGACTGCTTTCGGCGCGGTGATGATTCTTCTTCTTCTTCTATGGTGTTTTGTTGTTTTATGGCGGTTGGTATCCAAGTGTTGCATTACCACTAGACTTTATTCCTTAGACTTATGGCGGCTCTAAACCACTGCGTTTATATTTCATTGTCTTCAAAGCCCATGAGATCAAAGCGGATAGGAATTGAATGCACACACATTCTTTTTGCATATTCTTTATATCGTCACACTGGTCAGAAGCAGAGCAAGTTCAAAAGTTGTTGTTGTTGTTGTTGTTTTATGGCGGTTGGCATCCAATTGTTGCATTACCGCCAGACTTTATTCCTCAGACTTTTCGTAGTCCTCAGACTGCCGTAGTCCGTAAAAGAACTGAAGTGTATATGTTGTTGTGCTTGTTGTTGTTGTTGTTTTATGGCGGTTGGCATCCGAGTGTTGCATTACCGCCAGACTTTATTCCTCAGACGTTTCGTAGTCCTCAGACTCTGTCGTAGTCCGTAAAAGTACTCCTCCCATTGCTTTGGTGTTACAAAGCCCCTGAGGTCATGATATGTCTTTGTGACTAGAATAGTTGTTGTGTCAGAGACCAACCGGCTTTATTCCAGGGAGACTCTTCTTCATCTTCCTCTCCCTCTTTGACGTTCGGTGCTTTGGAAGTACAAAGCCCATGAGGTCATGGGACGTCTTTGTTGTTTTACAAAGCCCATGAGGTCATGGGACGTCTTTGTCGTTTTATCCTTTAGAAGTCCTTCTTCCATCACTTTGGTGTTTCTAGGCCCATGAAGTCAAAGCGCGTTAGAACATCCTCTTGCTCCTCATCCTCGGCTCAGTCTCCAACACCCCCCACCTCTATAAACGTTTACCCAGCCCTGTGCTACATAAGTAAGCAACCACAGCCTGACACAAACCCTGTGACTGAATCGCCAGAACGTTCCGCAGATTGAACTCCCGCCCATTATTCCGAAACCACAAGGCCAACCCGGCCCTTTCTCTATCATAAGCCTCACAGCAAATCAGCACATGCTCGACAGTCTCTGGCACCCGACAGTGACCACACAGACCGGTCGGGTGTTTGCCTATCCTACTCAGTGACCAATTGAGTCCAGTATGGTCAATCCTCATGCGGGCGAAGGCCCTTTCCTCCCACACGTTCCTGCCCATAGACCCGCAAGGACCCACACTACCCTGTATGTGATAGAGATGCCGTCCAGTAACACAGTGGCTCCAAAATTCCTGCCAAAGGCCGACCACATGACTCTTGATAACGGGCTTGATTTCAGATTTGCTTAACTCAACCGCCACATCAATTGATGGCCGCCTAAGGGAACGTTTAGCCAGTGCATCAGCCATTTCGTTACCATCCACCCCCACATGCGCAGGGACCCAAAAGAAGGAAACCCTCACATCCTTCCTGGACAGGGAGAGCATCAGACAGAAGATGCCATTCAACACATCCTGTCTGCAATCCGATTTCCCAGATTTAATGCTTTGCAATGCAGAAAGGCTGTCAGAGGCCACCACAATGCCGCAACACTGCAAAGCAGATTCCGCCCATTCCAATGCCAACCGTATCGCTATGAGTTCCGACGTGAAAACAGAAAGGGGATCTGTCAACCTCTTCTTGACCGCCAGCCCCAGGTCAGGCACAAAATAAGCGGCGCCAGTACGCCCACTCTCAGGATCCCTAGACCCGTCGGTATAAATAAACACATCACCTTATCGAGTGCTTATCGATGAGCGCTTGAACGGCAAACTGCGGTGCCCTCCCAGCGACTCCTCTAAGCTTGCCATGCAAGCTAACATCAACAGGAGCCGGGACAAACTTCCACGGAGCTATAGCAGACAAAGCCACCGACCGGCTCACACGCAGATCACCAACCCCCGCAAGCCGCGCCTTCGCATTTCCTACCTGGCTAAAAACCATACCGCCAGCCTCACTCTGCCCCCCATCAACCCTGAGAAAGTCCCTCACCGGGTGAGAGCTCGTGTGACCTTGCACATTCACCCAGTAAACCAACAGAAGTTCTAGCCTCCGGAGCCGTAACGGCAATTCCCCCAACTCAACCTGCAGCGCCGAGACAGGGGAGGTCCTAAAAGCCCTACAGCAGATGCGCAAGGCCTGGGCTTGCTCCACATCAAGCTTCTTTAAGTTAGTCTCAGCCGCAGACATGTAGGCTATACAGCCATAATCAATAGCCGCCCTCATGACGGCCCGATAAATACCCAGGAGCGACCTTCTGCTGGCCCCCCAGTCCTGGCCGGATAGACAACGAAGCAAGTTATTCACCCTTTTGCATTTACCACTGACCTCATCAATGTGCTGACGCCAACTAAGCCTCTCGTCAAAGGTGACCCCCAAGAACCTCACCTCCCTGACCTGTTCGAGCACCTGCCCATTGAAGAAACAGATCACTTGAGACTTCCGTACGGACAGTTTAAACCCCCACTTCAGGGTCCACTGCTCCACCTGCTGTATTGCCCTTTGCAGTTTCGCCTCGTAAAACCGGAGATTCCTCCCTCTCACCCATAGAGCGCCATCGTCAGCATAAAGGCTCCTCCCAACAGACCCATCCACGTCGTCAAAGATGTCCTTAATCATAACATTGAACAAGATAGGGCTACACACACTCCCCTGCGGGATCCCATTCTCCACCCCATAGACCCCAGAGTAAGCAGCGCCCACTCTGGTTTGGATACGCCGGCCAGACAGAAATCTCCGGACCCAGTTAAACAGTTTACCCTTCACACCACACTTCCGCAGCTTAATGAGGAGCCCATCCTTCCAAACCATATCGTACGCCTTCTCCACATCGAAGAGCACCGCAATAACCTTTTCTTTCTGAGCCCTGGCCAGCTGGATATCAGATTCCAAACACAACACGGAATCCATGGTGTTCCTGCCCCTACCCCTCTGGTGCGCGGGAAGCAAACCCTGACTCTCCAAGAAGTAATCCAACCGCTCGGTAACCATGCGCTCCATCGTTTTCCCGAGCTGCGACGTCAAGGCAATCGGCCTATAACTTGAAGGGTCAGACGCTGGCCTACCCGGCTTCAGAACCGGCACCACCGTAGACTGTTTCCACGCAGATGGAACACAACCTGAATCCCAAACACGGTTGAAAAGACCCAGGACTAGCCCAAGCGTGTCATCAGTCAAATGAGAGAGCATGTCATAGCACACCTCATCTTTACCCGGGGCTGTCTGTTTCGCCTTAGAAAGTGCTCTCCTTAGCTCAAACAAACTAAACGGAAGGTCAAGGTCATCTTGAGTCGAAGGCTGGTGCCCAATCAGCTCAGAATTCTGGGCCAGAGTACTCTCCCTGTAGTACCTTTCCGCAGGTGAGAGATTGTCAGAGCTGTGCACCGACACAAAGGTGCTGGCCAACAGTTCAGCTTTGTCAACGTCGCTGACTGCTTCAACACCATTCAGTATTAGGACCGGGGTCCCATGACGGCGCTCAACCCCATGCATCCGCTTAATCATCCCCCAAACATCCCCGAGACGCGTTTCTCTCCCAATTTTGGAACAATACCGCCTCCAATAGGCACTCTTGGCCGTTCTTACAGTTTTCCGCACAACAGCGCGGGCCCTCTTGTAGTCAATGAGGGCACCCTCAGTGTGGGTAACCCTTAGCCGGTGAAACGCCGCATTTCTCGCCCTAACAGCATGACCACATGCTTCATTCCACCACGGCACCCGCTTCCTATGTCCACTACCACCACTCTTAGGAATCGTGCCTACCGCTGACTGCGTGATGAGCGAGACAATTGCACTATTGAGATCATCCACCTGAGTCAATCCTCCTTCCTGCAGAACCCTAGAACCATCATCAGCTTTCCTCAGGAAAGCCCCCCAGTTCGCCCTTGCCAACTGCCACCTCTGGATCCTCGTCCCCCTGACCACACAGCTCCCAAAGCCAATCTCGGTGCGGACTAGATAGTGATCGCTACCAAAAGAAAGATTACCAAGAACCTCCCAACTACAAACACCAGCTAACTCCTTGGACACAAGCGTAAGATCTATTGCACTTTCCGTACCGGTCCCCATATCATAGCGGGTCCCACTCCCATCATTCAGACAAACCAACTCCCTTTGATTGATAAAACCCTCTACCACCTGCCCATACCTATCGGTACCACTACCGCCCCACAAAGCGCTATGCGCATTAAAATCCCCACACCACACGGCCTTTCCCCGAACATCCTTACCGATACTATGTAAGGACTCTAACGTTAACTCACCACACGGATTATAAAGGTTAACCACAGTAACAGCTTCACCACCCAGCCAGACCCTCACCGCCAGAGCCTCCGGCGCTTTACTCACACTGACAACAACGTAATTTAGGTCATCTCGGACAAACACAGCCACACCTCCGCCTCTACCCTGCCCCCTATCATTCCTAACACACACATACCCTTGTATCCCAAAACCCCACCTAGGTCGTAACCAAGTCTCCTGCATGCACATAACGTGAGGCTTGTTCAACAAGGTAGAGACAAAATGCTTAAATTCCTGGCCATTAGCACGAAGACTACGCGCATTCCATTGCAAGACAACCACCGCCATTATGAGCCCCCGGAACCTGACGGCGCATCGGGAGCCCCCCCACTCCCACTGCCAGAATGGGGCAGGGTGCCTTCCCGCAGCGCATCCTCTATCTCCGTCCACTCGGGACCCCCAGCTCCAAAGTACTTCCCTGCAGCCTTAGCGATGATCTTAGTCTTTTCGGATCTCTTCTTGGTTTGACCAGTACAGTTAATCACTTCCACCATAAAGAGGAAGAAATCTTTCCTCTTCACAACCAGTACATCCTCCGCACCCACAGGGCTTCTGCCCGTGGAAGCCACACTCACAGGCATCCCAGTGGGGACCTCCCCCTGGCCGAGGGCAACGCTGCCCCCTCCCCTGTCGCCTAGGACACCAGCAGCACTGGCAGCCCCCACTGCATCCACCTTCACCTGACTACCAGACACCTTCTTGACCGCATCCGCGTAGGATATGCCTTGAGAGGCTCTAACTTTTTGCACCTCAGCAGCCCTCTTGCTGAACACGCATCCCCCGTAGGCAGAGCTATGCTCTCCCCCACAGTTACAGCACTTGAGTTTTGCTCCGTCGTCACACTTCCCATACTCGTGGTCTCCTGCACATTTACCACACTTCTGCTTCCCTCTACAGACCGCTGCAATATGCCCAAAGCGCTGGCACTTGAAGCAACGCAGGGGCGGCAGAACATATGGGCGTACGCCATAGCGCATGTACCCAACGCACACCACACGAGGCAGGATCCCACCTTCAAATCTAATCATTATCGACAGGCTGTCACACCTTACCCCATCCCGGTCATCTTCAACCGCCTAGCATCCACCACCTTAGCTCCAGTCAAATTCTCCTTTATGTCATCCACAGATGTCGTTGTAGGGACGCCTACGATAACTCCCCTGACCGTGCCTCTTACAGCATCAGACACAAGAATGTCCTTCCCCCCCAGACACTTAGCTTCAATCGCCTTCCTTTGCTGAGCCACGTCCTTGCACACGACCAGCAGCGAGCCATCCCTAAGGACACTCGCATGCTTGACCACTCCCACAGCTACAGTCAGGCTCCTTGTCAACGCCATCGGATCCCACCCCTTAAAGGACGCATTATCCTGCGCGAGCTTTATGAACACCTTACACTCTGAACTCACATCCCCGATATCTGCAACCCCCCCGCCCTGCTCCTCACTGAGAGAGCCCTCCATAGACGAGCAAGAAGACGCCCTACGCTGCACAGGATCAGTGGCTCCAGGGGAGTCCTCCCCGCTGTTCATATCGTCACCGACCAGGTCACGCTTCCTCTTCCCCGTCATACGGACCGAGGCGTTCCTCTATGTTGCCGTAATATCCAAACAACGCTCAATAATCTACCGTCAGCGATGTTGTTATTGGCAGAGGCCCACCAAGTTCAAAAGTTCTTCTTCTTTGGCGTTTTATGGCAGTGGTATAGTTCTACATCTAGACTTTATTCTTCTTCTGTAGTTGTTGTTGTTGTTGTTGTTGTTTTATGGCGGTTGGCATCCGAGTGTTGCATTACCGCCAGACTTTATTCCTCAGACTTTGTCGTAGTCCTAAAAGTGTAGTTGCTTTCCTCAGGTCTGGAGAATAAAGTCTAAAGTCTAACTGCAGTGGGTGTCGGTAATGTAACACTTGGATACCAACCGCCATTAAACACCAAAGAAGAAGTTGCTTTCCTTGTTCTTCTTCTTTGGTGTTCCAGGCGGCTGGCATCCTCTTCATTGAGGCTCCACGACGGCCGGCATCCATAGGGCCACACCACCGCCACCCACTGCAGCCACGCCTCCCGGGGTCTCCTTTGTCCTGCACGTCAGATTGTAGTGTACCACTACAACAACCACCAAACCAAACTCTATAACCTTCCACTTAACCCTGTGTTATTTAAGTAAGAAACTATATCCTTACACAATCCCTGTGACTGGACTGTAAAAATATTCCCACAGATGGAATTCCTGCTAATTATTCAGAAACCATAAAGCCAATTCAGTTTTTTCTCTTTCATATGACGTATGGTATCAGCACATGCTCAACAGTTTCTGGCGCTTCACAGTGATCGAATTGTTGTTGTTGTTTTATGGCGGTTGGCATCCAAGTGTTGCATTACCGCCAGACTTTATTCCTCAGACTTTGTTGTAGTCCACAGACTCTGTTGTTGTTGTTGTTGTTTTATGGCGGTTGGCATCCGAGTGTTGCATTACCGCCAGACTTTATTCCTCAGACGTTTCGTAGTCGCCATCCGACTACGATGTCGTAGTCCGTAAAAGTACTCCTTCCATTGCTTTGGTGTTACAAAGCCCATGAGGTCATGATATGTCTTTGTGACTAGAATAGTTGTTGTTGTTGTTGTTGTTGTTGTTGTTGTTGTTGTTGTTTTATGGCGGTTGGCATCCAAGTGTTGCATTACCGCCAGACTTTATTCCTCAGACTTTGTCGTAGTCCGTAAAAGTACTCCTTCCATTGCTTTGGTGTTACAAAGCCCATGAGGTCATGATATGTCTTTGTGACTAGAATAGTTGTTTCAGAGACCAACCGGCTTTATTCCAGGGAGACTCTTCTTCATCTTCCTCTCCTTCTTTGACGTTCGGTGCTTCCACCGTACAGCTTTATTCTTTAGGCTTCATTCTATAGGCTTTAATATGTCCACTGATGTCGCCGCTTGGTAGCCGTGCGTCTACGAGACTGGGCGAGGACAGGAGACCACCCCCATCTCGTCACTCTGATCACTCTGACTCCCCACAAGCAGACCCCCATCACTCCGACTCCCATTTAGCGCCTTTAGCCTGTTTTCTATATCTGCCCAATCAAGCTCCTTTGTTCCAAGGAATCTCCCTGCAGCTTTAGCAATGATCCTGATCCTTTCAGTTCTGCTTTGAGTCTGAGCAGCACAGTTTACAACATCCACCATAAAGAGTACAAAATCCTCTCTATCCACAACCAGGGTAGAGACACAGAGGAGGGACATAGAGGAGAGAAACAGAGGAGAGATACAAAGGAGACACAAAGGAGAGACACAGAGGAGAGACAGAGGAAAAACAGAGGAGAGACACAGAGGAGGGACAGAGGAGAGACAGAAGAGGGACAGGAGAGACAGATGAGGGACAGAGGAGAGACAGACGAGGGACAGAGGCAAAAATGTGAGAGGAGACCAGAGGCCGGCTGACCCACTCCTCTGCTCCCTCATATTTAGAGATTAAACATGTGTTGGCACTGGGCGTTTTTCTGTTGCTCAAAACACGTCTGTCATGCGTAATGTGCGCACATTTCTTCAAATGTCTCGCGCCCCCCTTAGCACGGCTCTGTGCCCCCCCCCCAAAACGGCCACGCACCACACTTTCAGAAGCTCTGGGTTAATATCTTATTGACATTAAGAAATCAAATTAGTCCAAGTTACACTGAGCTTTGGTTGTCAAAGCATTAAGGGGTTTGTGTTACTGCGTGTTTATTATTATAAGTATTTTTCATTATCCGTTTATGTGGTTGGGATGGGCCACTTTCAATCTGTTGTCCCACATTCACTCTCACAAACACCAGTGTGCATGGACGACGCTAAAAGCAAAGTGGATCAAGTGTCTTACCAAAGGATAGTCCCGGGCATTCTACAGCATCCGGCTCATGATCTGATAAATAATGGTCATTATTTATATTTTTATTGTCTTGCTATGGAACATGTATCTGCACTTGTGTCTTTCTAAAAGATTACATGAAAAGGGACAAAATAATTGATAATTAAATAGCCTATATTTTATATAAATGTGCTTATGGTGAGAATTTGTTACACCAATGATCCGGTTGGTCCGACCCACTGCCACTTGGATTTGAATATGGCCCAGAAAATAAAAGCCCACTTGAGCACTAAAGCCACTGCTGCCCCACAGAGGCAAGTGGTTTTACCAGCAGTTTCCCATATTGTAACCAGGCCTAAGCCTGCGTAGCTTCCAAAATAAAATGAGATTAGCAATTGTCAATGTAGTATTGTCGCAAATGTCTTCAAGCTTTTTTTTTTATGTCACAAAGTAAATCAAGTATAAAAATAAAATATTTGCATTTTGAATTTAATGACAATTTTGTAAACTCTAAAAAGCAATTTCCCTTCACTTGCAGGCACAAGGAGAGGTTGCAGACAAAGTACTTAAAACAATCAACAACAAAATGTCAATCATTAAGCTGGTACAAAGCCACAGATGACAGCACCTACACCCAAATGCCTAAACAGCCTGTCTCAAAAAAGCATGCATGCTTCTCCAGGCAAATGATCCAGAAGCAGAGGCGCAGAGAATATGTTGCAGCTGTGGAGGATGAACTCAGACAGCCTTTGGCCCAATATCAACAGTACAAGGACTTTATGTCGGCAGAGGTAAGATAAACAAAGACAAAATATGTGTTTGTAAAATATTTGTTGCAAGATGTTTCTCTTTGCAGCTTTTTGACCAAGTTCTGTCAGTTTTGTGCCCGGAAAAGTCCCTAAACAACAACGATCCACAAAATGCAACAAATCTGTTTAAATGTAAGGAAGAAAACAATGAGAAAAATAAAGTGTCTAATGAAATAACTTTGACAAAATACAAGGTCATTATCTAAGTTTTATTAAAAAAATCTGTGAGCAATATTGTGTGAAATGTGAAAAAAAACATGAACTAAATTAAATGTAATAGTCTTAGTTTACATGTCACATGATATGAATTCTACTGTGGGTCAGAGGTGAGCAGCGTGTGGACAGGTGACCTGCGACCGAGCAGCTGTGGACTGGACATAGACGCTGGAGGAGTTGACATGAGAGGCTCTAAAATAAATGAAAAGTTCAGGTCACTAAAAGACATGGACAGGAAATTGGGACGTGAATAAGAATAAAACTTACCATAACTGAATAAATTGTAGTGTACTTTTTCCTTCAGCTTAGGGGTCTTCAGATGATGTGATTCACTGTACACATTTTATGTACAGATAATAAACTATTACAGCAGTGACTTTTCATGCAATGAAAAGATTGTAAGCAAAGCAACTATTTAGGAAACGACAGATGGCCTCAGTGTAACCAAGCTTCTAGCCACTTAGTAGTTTATGTCTAATAATAACACTAGATTACATTTACTAAAATATATCACAAATATCTCAAACAAACAATACACACAAAGACTTAATATGTGAAGGAGATTTAAAATAAAATGCTCTACTTAAGCACTTATTCTCTCGCTCACCTACTGTTTTTGTTTCTCAGCTGGATGCCACCTAGCACTTCAGTTTTGTCAGTGGACCTGCAACAAAGTAAATACAAAAAGCACAAACTAAATTTACTGGTACATAACAGGTAGATACTCTGTATCTACCTACGTTGCACCAATGAAATTTCCCCATGTGGGACAATAAAGGATATCTTATCTTATCTTATAAAACAATATTTTGTGTCAACAGTGCTTCCATTACGCACATAACCCGCAGTGCATAGGGCATTATAATAAATGTAATGAGTAATGAGTTGCTAATAATATTATATCTAAAATGCGCCCGAATACAGACAATTGTTTGTTGAAAACGTCTTGTTTGAGAGCCCCCAGATCGCATTTAGGATTGGAATTTATGCAATATTTACATAAAAGTGTAATAAGATGACTATTTCGGAATAATCATTATTTATTTATAAGGTTGTATTACAGACATTATTTACATAAAAATGTGATAAAAATAATAATAACTTCAGAAATAGTCACCTTAAGGTTGTATTAGAAAAATCAAACCCGTGTGTATTTTGTACACCTTCAAAGTGGATTGTGGGTATAGGGGCACCACTGAGCATTTCTGCTTAGGGCACCCAAATGGCTATTAGCGGCCCTGTGTGTCAATAAACAGTAATGCACATGTAATTGTTAAAAGCCCTCCAAGGGACTGGCCATGGCTATAAACACTGAAACCTGCATCTGATTACTATATGTTCATCTATCTCTGTTGTAACTGTCCCTATCAAATAACTGCTTTTCAGAACTACGGTACTGTACAAACATCTATCCCTCCCCACAAAATGACTTATTGAGCTTATTGACTTGTAGATCTTTATTATTTAGAAAAACATTTTCACGGGTTGTATATCTTGTCCGATTTTCGTCATTAAGGGTTCTTATTGTAGATATTTCTGTGCGATTCTTGCTGTTGCTTTTGGTATTCCTCGATCTTGTTGTCAAATTGGCAATTTTTCCTATATTTTAGCGTGGCTGAATTTCAGTTACACTTCCAGAGGTTACACTTTGTAGTTCTAGTACTACTTCTAGTACTTGCTTATTTTATTGTTTGAATGACATGACTTTCACAAGAGATCTCAGCTAAAGTCTGAACAAAAACAAATTCTTTCAGTGTGTGGGAATAGTGGACATACAATGAATTACTTTGAACCCTCTTTGGAGCCGATCTCCTACAGACCCTGTTGGCAGCAGTGGCAGTGTGTGGTCGGTGCTTCTTTACTCCATATTTATCTTTGAATAGTAGAGACCCATTATCTGAGGAGGGACTTTCTTCCTGTGATTTTGGCAGAAAAGAGGATGATGTTTAAAATCCCACAGTCCCAAATGTACCACAAAATTGAATGAACAATGCAATAGCAAACTGCACAAATGTAATAGTTTGCAAGTTGAAGTTGTGTTTGTAGGAGATAGTACAGTACGTCACGTATGGGTTAAGCTCTGTCAACTCATAAACTGAAATGTACAAGTTTTAATATAACATGTAAAGGCCCAGAGATTTTCTTTGCAATGTCTCCATGATGTGTAGTATCTAAATAAGCCATTACTGAAATATCTAAAATGGGTACAACTACTAAGACCTTGAAAATGTAATGAATGAATTTTATTTTATGATTGTTTCTAGGGCCAAGTTGCATAAACTGAGGTAGCTTCTGGGGAGTTCCCTCTTACAAAACTGTTATGAAAATAAACAACAACAACAGCAATAATAATAATAATAATAATAATTGTAAAACAAACAACCTTTAAATTGAAGGTTTTGTGTTTAGTATTACAGCATGTCCTGGAGCTCAACACAAAGATGTTGTCTAAGTCTGTTACAATAGTATTGGTGGACTTCTTTTGGACAAAAATTCTATTTGTAACTACTGTTACCTGACAAAGTTTCTCCTTTGTCTTACTTTGCAGAGAGTAAATCTGTCGTCTTCCAGCAGTGATTTCTTTCTGCATGCTCTGGGCCACTTGTAGGCCTGCAATAAAGGACCAGTAATGAACATAATGAAGAATATAGTATTAGAGAGATAAATTAACATGTCATTCTCAAGAGACAAATGTTGTCTTACAAAATTCTACTCTTTCATCTTGGAAATCTATAGGGTTACATTCCAGCATATGGTGCTGGTTAAAAAGTATACCCAAGAAGTAATTCATTGTTATCGTTGTAGCTGCTTGTACAACAAAGAACCAAAGAAGATGCATCTAACTTAAGTTTTAAATATTACACAATTTATCTACCATGGTTGTCTTTCTGTTCAAGTGTTCTCAAAGCGCTCTTGGCCTGGTCCAGTTCTGTCTGGACATTTTTCAGATGGCTCTGGAGCTGCAGGACCACACCCTCCTTCTCCTTGTTCATACAGCTGTAAAGCAGTTGCAGCTCCTTATGTTCCTCTGAAAGTGTGCCCAGATAAACAGAAGCATTATTTCCACAGACACGAGCACATGTTAATCTACAGGCCAAAACATACAACACAAGTAGTTCTGGGTCGACAAAGCAAACACATCTAACATTGATATTTGTTGTTGTAACACAACATGGAGATGATTCAAAAGAGAAGATTTAGATAAGATGATATATAGGTGACTCACCAGTAAGGCTGCGTAACTGCATGTCTTGCTTCTCTAGCTTGATACTGAGCTGATGTTTTGCCAGAATCTCCTCTTGGACACGGCGACTGTGCTTAGCCTCAGAGGCCTGTAGTTTGCGCTTATCACGTTCAACAGCAGCCAAGTCTAACTTGTAATGGTCTACTTCGGCCTAAGAAATGTAATAAAAGTAACACAGTTAGAAAGTTTGGGTTTTGAAGTAAGAGAGTGAGTGTGATTTTTTTGTCAAACACAACAGTAGAGCTAAAAAGAGCATTGTAATCAATGACATTTGCCTTGCTTATGTCTGTTAAGGAATTATTTCTGTTTTTTTTTTAAATGTACTCACCCTGAGGTGCAGAATGTCCATTTTGAGGTGGTTTAGCTGGTCACCGAGGTGATGGATTTCCTTGTGGAGGTTTTGAGAGATGCAACTGTACTCTTCTGTCTGTTGAATTTTGTGTTTGAGCTGGCCCCTCAGAGTTTCATTTGTTCTTTCGTTGTCTTGCAGCATTTTTAGAGCCTCTATATCAGTATGAAGCTTCTGGCACTGGTGTGTGGCCTCTATCTTTGAGGCCATGTGCTGTGAGAAACAATAAAATAAACAGTATAAGAGAGACTGAAGTACAGCTCACAGATTGCATAATATTAGGTTCACCCTCAGAGGAGTACACTGCTTTTAACATGTCATTGGAGTCAAGTCTTTTTTGGAATATAACATCCACATAACAGCTCTTTAACCTTAACCAACACAAATGAACACGCCAAGATTCCACAAACAAGCACCAAGTTATAGCCAATGTGCTAATGACTCATTGTGTTGAAAAAAACATCGGATTTATTTATTAATCAATAATTTAATAATGGTAAACCAAAATCCCAAAAGATAAATGATTAATCAGAAACTGTTTTTGCCAAAATACAACCCAAAATGTTGGGGTTACAAGAAATAGTTCTGCAGCAAGAGGCCCTCAGTGAGTTTGCTCACTTCTGCCATCAATTCTGTTAAATATATCCAGGTAAATTGAAACTTTGTCTATATATTCTTAAGGAGACCCAAGGCAATAACATATATATTTGTGTGTTTTTGTAGCCTTGATAGTGCCATGTTCACTGATTAGTTACTCCTTTCCTATTTTGCCATTTGTAGGGGAAATTGAATGAGGGAAAAAGTGCATCAGTTTCCAGAGTCTGTGCCAAGCTATTCAGGACGTTACCTGCTCAGATTCTGGCTGCTTGAGCTTCAGTTCCACCTTTTTCTTTCCCCAGAGTTCTTGAGTTCTTTCCTGAGTTCTCTGTTCTAACAAAGCATGAAAACAGGTCTTCTCCTCCTCAGCTCTATGAAGCTGCTCCATTGCCACTGCAAGTTGTTCTTGTAGGACATTGTCCTGTGGGTGCCCACACTGTTGATGCTCACACCACATCTGACAAGAGTGACAATGAAACGAGCTATTTAATTCTCCTTGAACCCAGTCCTTTTTTTCTAAACATGAGGTTTAAAATAAACAAAAAAAAATCATCTTTAACGTGCACATTTTTATGATTTTTATGTTCAATGCATGAAATACCTTCCTTTGCTTTAAGATGTCCTCTGGCAGGTGTGTGTGTGTCTGTCCAATTAATTTAGCCTTTTCCTCCTGACCATTCAAAAGCTTAGTCTGAACACAGGTATGGTGTTCCTCCAGAAAATTAAACTAAAATTAGATAACACACAGTTATAGATAACAAAGTTGTCACTTGCTACAAGCAAAATGTCAATATTACCGTACCTTCTTATCAAGGCTTGACAGAGTTTTCTTGAGTTCAATGACTTGAGCATCATGTAGTAATTGTTTTTCTACAATTTTCCTTGAAATGTACATATTCACGTGTCACAAATCTGTGTACATAAAACTGAAACGTTCTGTGTTTGTGTAAATGTGTGTAACTTACTTCAAAAGCTCCAGCTTAATTAAACTGACGCTGCTGCTTGTAGAGGAGCTTAGTTTGTCAGACAACACCGCCATCTCCTGGTCGGTACAATCCATCAGGGTCAGCACACTGTTTACACAGTTAAGAGCATCATTCAATTGTTCATTTATTTACATATAAAAGAAAGGTTTACAAATCAAAAGCCCCTGGCTACAATCCGGCGGGTTTACAGCATGTATGTCATGTATTTTCATTAACATGCAGTCACGCCAAAAAGCGAACAAACAAACAAACAACTAAAATAACTAAACAAAATATAAAATGTGGTCATTACCTTTCTTCCTTATTCACATCCTCCATGCACTCTGGATTATATAGATGTCTATGCTGTAAGAAAGATGAAAGGGGAATATCTTACAAACAATATGATATAGTGTAGTTTATAGAGGTTAATCAGAGTTTAGATTGTTTTCAAACCAATTTATTTGTAATTTGTTCTTCTTTGGATCCCTTATTTTGAACAGATGGATGGAGTCTCTCAGTCTCATCATTGGTCTTTTCATTTCTGTTGTGCCTGCAGTGTTCCTCGGGAGAAAACTCTGTTTGGTTCTCCTGTAACATCTTTTCCAGTGATCTTATTTTCCTGTTAAGTATAAGAGCTTCTTCTTCAGCCCTTTGAAGCCTTTGGTCACCATACATTTTTGTAATTTGGACTTCCTCCAGAAGGTGCAACATCTTTTCCATTTCTTCAACATGTTCTTTTGAGTCCTTCAATCTACAAATCAGATATACAACACATTTAGCTGTGTTTGAATATAAAATAACAATAAATAAATTAATGAATAATTCACCTAAGATCCGATAGATTTTTGTTCATTTGGACTTTCTGGATCTTTATAAGCATATCCACAAGTGGATCTTGTCCAGATGTCTTCATGTGCACATTAGCCAACACAGTGAATTCATGTTATATATATATATTATTTAATAATTAGACAGAAACGTTCATCAAAACACTAACCTCATTCATATCTAAGATTTCCATGTGCTGAATACATTCAGCCATTTAATTTTCAAACGTTAATGCTCTTGAGGCATTGTTGGCAAAGAAAGTCCAGGCTGTGTTTCAGATGTTCTGTTGTTATAGTTTTCTGGTGGAGTTGCCTACAACCATGGTAGTGCGCATTGAGTAACTGGATATGCCATATATTTCTTCTCTTAAAAAGGTTAAACGTTAAAGAAGCACTTACTATGGGCAGCATTCGGTGGCATTTTCCAGCATCTCTTACAGACTTTGAGATTCATCTGTGCACCTATCCTCCTCCAAACAGTCAGCATCATTATGTTGACCTAAAAGTGCAGGTTGTTACTGAATATACAGCACGCGCCCGCAAACAAACACACTAAACTCAAACTGGGTTGAGAGCTTTTGTGACTTGCAGAATCATCTTATCATCACGGTTTTTCTAACAATAAAAACGTTACATGTGTGTTTTGTTAACAAATGTTAAGCTAACGTAATTGAACGTTATATACTTTGCTTTCTTACCACAAGTTGCCGTTTCAGGCGATTGGGACCGCGCCAAGCCTCCTTTCCTTTCCACGAGAGTATAAAAAGCGTGGTTTAATTTGACAATATACTTCAGTGAACTAACAGCTAACTATGTGTCGTATGGTCGGCTAACGCAAATTATGGACTTTTAAACAACCAACGTTAGCGCTACGTTAGATTCATAGACATAACAGTTAGCTACAGAAGTGGCTAATGTAGCTAACAGCTACTGAGGTTGATTACCATGACAACGGCATCCAAATTGATCGTGAATCTTGGCAAGCTCAAATTTGCTAACGTTCCATTGGTTACATATATCCATGTAATTCAACGTTATTTTAAGGTATCTAAGATAACATATTTTGTCTGAAAAAATTTAAGTTTGCCGCCCTTTTCTATTTTTAAAAACGCTTAACGACAACGTACGCACGTCACAAATGGTGCATGATGGGAAAAGTAGTTTTACGATATATCCGTTTGTTTGTGTAGAACAGTAGGCGGGGCGTATTTCAGTAGAAGAGAATCGGTCGTTTGAAAATTCGTATCCAAAGCGTTTTGCCCGAGAGATAAAATGGATCTTCGACATGTATGAAGTGCATAAAGCTGTAATCTTTCTTACAGCATCAATCTACAACCAGCCTTTGGCCAAGGTAAGGCGACGATCGATTTATCTGAGTGAAAAGCTGAGGCCAAGAGAAAACCGAGTAAGCTCAAGCGACAAGCGACAGTGAATTCAAAATGTGTTGGGTTAATAACTAAGTAATGTTATCTCCGGATGGATTATGTCGTAAAATGCCCGTTACGCCTTGCGTTTAACTAATTTTAAACGCAGAAACAGATTTTGCTTTTGTTATTTTCCAGGCGCTTACAGAATGACCTACATTTGCTTCTACTTGTTTATTTGTGTTGTACCGTTTAAGAGACCATATCAGTGATAGTTGATGTATACATGTTTTATTGTTCACATATTATATGCTCACTATTGTGCCAATATGCTGTTCAAACGTATCCTTTTTGGGATAGATTAAGAAGTAGTTTTCAGAGACCACACCCCTTCGTACGAGGGGGTGTGGTTTCTGACACTGGTTTAACCTAGATAGGTTTATTCAGCTACTGCTTACCTATATTTTGTTATTCTGTGTAGATATTAACACTAAACATTATGTTCTGTAGAATGAAGGATCTCCAGTGCATCGATACTTCGCTCTTGAAAGAGCTGAAGATATGTTGTGCCAAAGAGACCAACTTTCTTCCGAGGGAATCTGGCCTCAAGCTGATGGAGTCAGCTTCCACAGAGGTACCCAAGGACCCACTTTGGCATGAGGCTGCCTCTCAATTTTGCCAATGCATTTATTGCAATTTACCTATGCTATTCTGTAGTTGGCTTTGGAATTTTAAATTGTTACTGTTGCAATTTCAGGATCATAAAGGTGTGTCAGCAAAGTCCAGAGATACCAGAGTGGAAGATCTTTGGAGCCTGATCAATTTCTTTGGCTATAGCACACAGACATTTGTTCAGTCTGTTAGTTTGTTGGACAGATTCCTTACTATCATGAAGGTAGGACTTTTGAAGAATGGCAGCATATTCGTTCTGATTGCCAGTTGTCAGTTCTTGTGTCTTGTGATGTCAAGTAATGTGTCACTAATGTGTTAATATGATAGGTGCAGCCCAAACACTTGCCCTGCATTGGAGTTTGCTGTTTGCACATTGCAGCTAAAATGGTAGAGGAAGAGGGCAATATTTCACCTACTCATGAAATCATCCGTATCAGCCAAAGCAAGTTTACTGTGTCAGATCTTGGTCGTATGGAGAAGATCATCTCTGACAAGTTGCATGTGGAGCCCAAAGCTGTGACAGCCTTAACATTTCTACACCTTTATTATAAAGCCTTTGTGTCCATGATGTACCCAAGGTAAGTGTCAGAATTTCACATTTGCATCATAAATATACAGTTGAAATCATTCATGATAAGATTGCTTCTTATTTAAGGGAGGAGATACCAAGTATTCTGAGACTGGAAGCCCAACTGAAAGCCTGTTTATGTCGACTGGTTTTCTCAAAAGCAAAAGTAGGCACTGAGTTGATCCTTAGTTCAGTTGCAAATCTTATCATTTCTGATCCTTTATTTATTCCTTCACTTTTACAGCCATCTGTGCTGGCACTTGCCCTTATTGCCCATGAGATCGAAACGCATAAATCCATATCCTTGTTGAAGATTGTGCAGCAGTTACAAAGGAATCTCAAGGTATGATGCACAATTCCTACTGCATATATATATATATATATATATATATATATATATATATATATATATATATATATATATATATATATATATATATATATATATATATATATATATATATATATATATATATATATATATATATATATATATATATATATATATATATATATATATATATATATATATATATTATAATTTAAATGGTTTATAAAATGCATACAAGCAATACATAAGTTCTCTGTTAAAACATAAATCTTGTTGATAAAGGCCTGTTTCATTTCAAGTGTATTGTTGTCACCATGATGTTTTTTTCTATAGATAAGTGACAGCTTGCTTTTGCACTGGAAAGAATTGGTGGCTGGCTGCATGGCTGCATACTGCTCAAAGGAGTGTGTCAAGCCCGACCATAGAAAATTGGTATGGATTGTTTCGAGGAGAACTGCACAAAGTCTCCAGGCTAATCACTTCAGGGTTCCCATCCTGCCAACTATTCCTGAGGGAAACTGGGATGAAATCGAAAGGTGAGAATACATTTCTATACAACATCTGCAATGTTTTTGTTAAAACTTGGAAGATCTAGTATTGCTATATTTCCTGTTTCATAGTCTACCCCAAGGACATTTGTGATAATATTTTGCACTGTGCAGCATGCATTACACATTCACACAAATACCACTTATTTCTTGTGGCAAAGTCTCTTACCCGGAGATTAAAATGGCTTGGCCTCAGGTTGCTTTTGGCTCCTCCCCAGCGTTCCCTCGATCCGTCAGCAGCCCGCATGTGTGAGGTGAAACAATGCGGAGTCTGCAGGCACACTTTTTTTACACACTTTGACTGTACTAGAATTTAAAGTCAACATTGGGCAGGTTGCACACATATTTTGAGCTTGCAGTTACTTGCAGACTGCCTGTCACACCAACTAATGGTGTATTTTGAATACACCGCGGTGGTTCATGTGATCACACGGATAAGTACTTGTCTGATTAACTATAAACCGCTCCAGAATGTTAAGGTGTCCAGAAAAATCAACTCCACACCAGTTCTTTCCATAAACCCGCAGCTACAGTGCTCCGAGGCTATTGGGCTAGCAAGCAATGGTTTTAATTTGGAACCTCACACGCATTAGGTGTATCCCTACTGGATATGAGTGGATCCCTTGTTATTTTACAGGTTCATGTCATCAGCGTCCTTGGTACACACATTCTTACCTTTGTGCATTTCTTTCTAGTGAGGACTCCTATGAGGATATGATCAGCGGCGAAGACAGTCCATGCGGTTCTCCAGGAAGTGATGGAGAAGGAGCCTTCTTTCCGACTTCTTTTTTGAAATGCAGAAAATAATGTTGTGGCAGTTATTTAGTAGCTATGTGTGTCTCACCCTAAATTGTAATGCAAGTTTTAAAATCATGTTTTGAAGGTCTGCGATTTGTGCTGTGGAAATGACAGGTGGCATGTGAATGTCATCAAGTGCCTGTATTTTTTTAAGTTGACTGATTTTATTATGTTATGTATATCAAAATTGCAATATCTTGGCAGCTTAAATGCAAGACATCTATTTTAAGATGCTTTTTGTTTGTGTCCAACCATGGCACATTCCAAATGAAAGCACAAGGTAAATGAGGTTTATGAGATACAGTAAAAAATGTTGCAATGTATGAATAGCTGTATGACTGTTATATGTTGTATGTGACACATAGTATGGTAATACTATAGTATAGTAGGGAGTGTAAATGCATGGTAATATGAATACTTATGAATGGTTGTAATTATCAGTATGTAAAAATGTTGAAAAAAAATGTACATAATTTGTAAAAACAGGAAAAAAATATATGTTTTGTGCATTCTGTAAAATGTGTATTGTTTATACAATATCATTAAAATACTTTTTCATATATAGTATCTATAACGATGATTATTTAAGTAACTAGTTGGCAATATTATGACTCATGGAATAAGGACCCCGATTCATTCTCTGAGCGGCGTGTGATGAGAAAGTGCATGCATTGTGGGTGCGATACATTAGTCCTCCCATTGCTAACTAAAGTGGCTGCTTAGATGTTTGAATAGCTCCATATAGTAGTCAGAAGTCCTAAGACTGGACCCCATGGGCTGGACTTGTTTTGAAACGGACCATCGATCGAGTGGACGGGGATCATTTCACGCAACTTCAGAAACAACGAGCAACCCAAAGCTCTACGTGTAAAACTTCGATGAATACCATAGACTGTATAATTAAGGATGAATGTACATGGAGCCCTGATGGAGAGGCTTTGCTTGTGGGACAAATAAAGGTTACCTTATCTTATCAATAATGTCATATGTTAATTCTGTCCGTCTTGCTCTATGGTCCAAGATTGGCCCTTTTAGCTACTGGCTGAAGCCTGTATGTTACATTCGTTAAGCGCCGCATGAACAATTCAAAATAGTTTTTTCTTAATTTTATATTTAAGTGGCTGGAACCAATCTACGTTATTGCATTTTCTTTTCTAAATATAAGTGTTCTTTGTTTTTATATTTCCTCCGTCTTATTGAATTCACTAACTGACCACTATTACCCCCTGGTGGTTGTTCAATATAACGCAGATGACGACGATAGGAGGCGCAAGCTGGAACGGTGCTCCCTCCCGTAGTGGTCAGTGGGTCTGTTTATCGGACACAATCTGAGTGTAAGCTAGCCTTAGTTTATGTCCATGCATATGTTTAAGCCGATGTGTGTTATTGCTAAATTGTGCGTGGCGCGGAGTCCCATCGTTTGCGGCCCAGAAAACCAACGCTTTGCTCCAGCTGTTCACAGGGAATGAAAACACCAAGATGGTCCGCATCGCCAAAGCCCTGGGATTGGTTATTCTGTGCGTCGCAGTGCTCATCTTGTCCCTCATCAGTTATGTGTCTCTAAGAAAAGACAACCTATTCACCTCCTCTAAATACTACATGGGAGGACCAAGGATTATGTTTCATGCAGGATTTAGGTGAGTTGTTTTATCAGTTTGAATAGCCTACTTCGGCCTATGTGTAGTGATGTAACGTGAGCACAGAAAACAGGAATGTGGCCAAGTGTGCACATTCAAGCAAGAAATCGGACTTGTTTTGCTCCAGGGTAATGAATCGGCAATGAAAAGAATGTAACTGTCCAAGGTGCTGATAATGTCCCTGATTCACCTATCCATGAGTTTCAGAATGATGACTTAGGACTGTTTCCATAGCGATTTAGAATTTAAAACTAAACATTAGCATATCGTTTCCAGCTTTCGGTTTAAAGGGTATATTTGGGAACTTTTACCCATTCAATATAATATATTTTGTTAAATGCTATGGAAATGGTACAAGACTTTCATCACTCTTGTGGATATATTTTGAAAGGGAAAAGTCCTGTGCTGTTGTTGTTTTTAAGAAAAGCTGAAACTCATGAAAATCTCATGTAGAATAGAAATTTAAAAAAAGAGTTGGACTCCGAAACACGTTGGATGTGTAAAAGTACATACAATCAGTTGGACTGATTTAAAAGGGAGTTGGACTCCGAAAACACGTTACCCTTTGTGGCTAGGTGATTTTTATTTTATTTTTTTCTTAATTAGTTAATTTTATTGTATCTCTGTTTCTGTAATTTCTATGTGATTTGAATGCATTTTTCCTGCTGTGTGAAGCACTTTGAATTGCCTTGTGTATGAAATGTGCTCTACAAATAAACTTGCCTTGCCTTGCCTTTAAATAACCTTTTGTTTGCAAAGGCAAAGGGCAACAAGCCCTTGGCACAACCATACATGTTTATTAATAAGGCATTTTATTTCCTTTAGATCTCAGTTTGCCATGAATTTTCTGGATCCTTCATTCATCCCATTGACAACTGCCCTAAATGAAGAACTACAGGGTAAACCATATAAGTGGAAGTTCAACAGGACTGCATTTTATCGGCAAAGGTAATGTGTTTGTCACACATCTCACAGCTTGTGGCATTTGAAGTGGCACTGATATTCTTTAGTAAAAACTTGATTGCAATTGGTTCTCAGGTGTTATCATTTCTTTTTCAGGAAAGACATCTTTAACTTTATTGACATTTCCAGCAACTTCAGCCTAACAAAGGACAGTGTGCGTGTGGGCCAGCTGATGCACTTTGACTATTCCAGCCACAAGTATGTCTTTTCCATAAGCAACAACTTCAAGTCTCTGCTTCCAGACACATCCCCTATACTCAACAAGCACTACAGCGTGTGTTCTGTGGTTGGGAACAGCGGTATCCTGACGGATAGCCATTGTGGTCCAGAAATTGACCAGGCAGACTTTGTTTTCCGCTGTAACTTTGCCCCAACTGAGGTCTATGCCAAAGATGTGGGGAAAAAGACAAACCTGACCACCTTTAACCCCAGTATCCTGGAGCGGTACTACAACAACCTGCTGACCATTCAGGACAGGAATAACTTTTTCCTAAACCTGAAGAAGTTGGAAGGAGCCATTTTGTGGATACCAGCCTTCTTTCTTCATACCTCAGCCACTGTAACAAGGACCCTGGTGGACTTTTTTGTGGAGCACAAGGGTCAGCTGAAGGTGGAATTGGCATGGCCAGGAAATATCATGCATGATGTAAATAAGTAAGTTGTTATAAATAAGTTGGATGTTGTATTATTGTATTATTCAAACCTGTGATTAGGTTGTTCAAATAAACAAATAACTGTTTGCTTCACAGATATTGGAAGACAAAAAAACTATCACCCAAACGACTCAGCACAGGAATCCTCATGTACACTCTGGCCTCCGCCATGTGTGATGAGATCCACCTCTATGGCTTCTGGCCTTTTGGCTGGGACCCCAATTCAGGCAAGGACTTGCCGTATCACTATTATGACAAAAAAGGGACCAAATTTACCACCAAGTGGCAGGAGACCCATCAACTGCCCAATGAGTTCAAGCTGCTCTACAAACTCCACAGAGAAGGTGCTATCAAACTGAGTCTGACACACTGCTCGTAGGGGTCCACTCTGGAGAAGGTGACCCGCATACACTAACTCACTTTGAACTTCTGCTGTTTCACATAAAGCATGATCAGTGTTAAAGCTAATTTTGATGCCTTCTTTAC
The DNA here is from genome assembly GCF_026437365.1 of Eucyclogobius newberryi. Lineage (NCBI taxonomy): Eukaryota > Metazoa > Chordata > Actinopteri > Gobiiformes > Gobiidae > Eucyclogobius > Eucyclogobius newberryi. The sequence goes on from NW_027316278.1 coordinate 23,467,328, forward strand.
AAATACACGTCCACATCCCATTGTAATTTCACATGAATGTGTTGGGATCTTGAAGGATTAAGTCACAGTGGTAACAGACAGGCCTAGACTGGGATCAAATATAGGTAAATTATTTGATATTATATATTTCTCAAGGCACACCACAATGTTTTGTTGTTTACATTTTTTTCACAAGCAGCTATTTTTATTTTTATTTTCTGTGGTAGAAGGCCAATACTAATGTTCAAAACTGATTTAACACTGTCTCGATTCTGTACACTGAAATCACTGCCTTATCTCAGGGAAGGAGTTAGATCAGTGTTTTTGTAATCTGATTCGATGCCTCAACTCAAGAGGACGTTTTATTGTTTAGTCCTTGTTCAGATGTCAGACAATCACCACTCTTCTCTGGAAGAGGTTTTTGTTTACAAGATTGTATTTTGGTCTGACTGGAACAGCCAGCTATAATCTTCACATTTGGAATAAACATTCCGAAACCAGCCATACAATTCGAGGACTTGGGGTATAGTACAGTTACTAGAGAACAGTTATAGTACAGGCACAATGACTAAATCTTGGTTATAACAGTAGTAACCTCATTTTAACTTGATTAACACTGGATTAAATGTCCATGTGTCCTGTTTACAAAGGGAAAGTAACACCCTCACCTCCCAGTAAAATGTCCACGACACTCTAAAGCCTGTGGAGCTCTAGTGCTGAAATGGTATGAGATGGGTAGAGGTATTAGCATGAATATATTATAATATATAATGTTATTAATGATGCAGCCGTAACAATATCAACATTACTGACAATTATGTAATTAGGTTTGTCACATACAACATATTTTCATCTAAATGAAGAGTTTAATTAGGATGTTTTAATAGACTTAAGTAACAGTATCGTCGATATTCTGTGCCATAAATGCTAATTGTTTTAAATACTTTATTTTATGTTTTGCTCAGTGAATGTCTAGTTCAACCAATTTAATATTTCATATTTATTTTGTCGGAATAAAATAAGGAAACCGAAATTCTTAACATGTCAGGAGAAATTGAAATTTAATTTGCATTATTCTAAATAGGTTAATGTTATTAGTACTAACATTTGAGTCCAAAAATACCTGTGATGTAAGCAATGATTTGAATAAATAATATATGCAACTTACGGCATCTTGCAAGCATGATCCATCAAGTGTTACACTGCATGTGAGAGACATGATATTTTAGGCCAGTTTTTTAAACAAATGTGATGTTTATATTTATTGTATGTGTACTCAAAATCTAAAGTGACTTTTTAAATTACATTTTGGCTACAACAAGGGACCAAACTTTTACTGTTCTTTGTGTCTTGAAACAATAAAATAAACAGATTTATGTTTTATATCTCTAGTAAACTTAATAACAATATCCCTTAGTGCCAGAGTGCTAGCAGATTAACAAACAGAACTGATGACTGGGTCCAAACAGTGAAAGCTAGCCTCATGACTGTCTTATGATTTCCTAACATGTGCTCAAGGCTGTGAATCCAACTCATTTGTCAGAGCACTGCACTGTCTTTCACACTCTTCTCTCAGTAATGTGTTCAACTTAGAGCGCATTCTGCAATCTCTTTGACCAATGCGTTAGTATTATTTATCTGTCAGTACAGTAAGAGGGTGTTATTGACATCTGATGTTACATACACATTACATAAATGTGATCATTTATTTGTGTACTTGTTTGTACCAAGCATGCATGGCACCAAAGATGTTGTGTTCATGTTTAATCTGAAGTATGGTTTATTTTGGGACTTTTATAGATTCAGTAAAATGTTCCTATTTTGCATTTTTTGTTATGTGAAAGACCTTTTCCATGGCACCAATTTTAATTGCATTGAATATTATGCTTTTCTGATTTAAGTCTATGTAATGTATAGACACTTTTTGTAACTATGAATGTTCTCAAAGTATTAAGTAAAATGTGTGCCAGAAGTTTACCTTCTAAATGTTAGGTTATGTAGATCTTGAAAGATAATACACTGTAATGATTGTAATTATCAACATACAATGCATTGGCACATTCCAATAACACATACATACATAACAATTTATTAAATATCTTGATTTTTTTTTTTTAACTGCCATATACAAGTCTGGTAATTTCTTCAATTTGCATGTCTGTCTTGTTCCAGAATACATACAATCCATGGCTTTTCTATACAAGCCATGAGGCTAACCCTACATGTAAGGGGTTTCTGTCCTCATTCATACATCATACATGTAATACTAAATGGTTTAATTATGCTCCATGATAAATATGTTATGTGCCTGTATTTCTTACATAAACACCTCAGTGAAACAATAAATCATATACTTCTGAGATTTTCTTTACTTTTATTTCCTAAATAGCATCCACATTGACATGATCATGATCATTTGGGTTGTTTACTTCTGAATATAGGATTAGTTAGTGCACAAATAGTTAGCAACATTTCCTTGAGGTTGCAGCTTCCACCTCGTGACTTGTTGCGGGGCTGCCGTTTGGCTCTGATGCGTGCCCACCATGGTGCCCACTGCTCTGCTCCATTCTTTTCATAACGAGCCCCAAAAGAGTGGTCACAGCTTTGTCCACATCGGCACCCGTCACTGCACTCGTCTCAAAGTAGGGGATACTCAAGAACATGAGGAAAATTTGTGTTACAATTAAACAGCAGTGCAAATACATATATATATATACATATATATACATATATATACATATATATACATATATATACATATATATACATATATACATACATATATACATACATATATACATACATATATACATACATATATACATACATATATACATACATATATACATACATATATACATACATACATACATATATACATACATATATACATACATACATATATATACATACATACATACATACATATATATATATATATTTAGATTGCAACGTTGTGTAATGTTTAGTGTGGTCTACAGCGTTCAACACAGATCATTAGCACCATCTAGTGTTGACCATTAATAGGGGTGAGCGTAACTATGGTTGCAACAGAGAATGCGCAAAACCAGGTGAATATGGGAAGTGGAATTGCTCATTGTGTGTTTCATGTATCTATTTGAATGAAATTAAGACTGGAGCACAGGCATCATGGTCAGAGTAGATTGTATCTGAGAATCCTGTGGAGCAGCTCACCTGTATCGGTCAGCCAAATCCCGGGCCTGCCTGGTGTGAACGTTTCTCCTGTCAAGGAGGTCAGCTTTAGTTCCCACCAGCACTATGTCTGGACTATCACAGTATGCATTTGCCTGAAGCTGACCTAATACACAAAGAAAATCCATATGACATAATTAGACAAGTCGACACTTTATAAACACTGCTCAAACATTGGTACAAACTTACAGTAAAATATAGCACTTACTCATCCAGTTTCTGACGTTGAGAAAGCTTTGCTGGTTAGTTAAATCAAACATCAGTAAAAACCCCATTGCATCTCTAAAAAATGCTGTTGTTAGGCTGCGAAATCTGTGGATTAAAATATTACAATTATTTTCAAGGATATATATATATATATATATATATATATATATATATATATAATGTAATATATCAAATACACATACATGATATTATATATAATTCAACATATATAATATGTATTATATATAATCCAACGTATATATAATACATATGTGGATTATATATAATGCAACATATATAGCACATGTATAGATATATAATCACCTTTCTTGTCCTGCCGTATCCCAAAGCTGAAGATGCACCCTAAAGTTTCTTTCAGTGATTCCGTCAGCTCCTGTCCCTGTATATATCTACAGTGCATAATCCATATGTATAATATTTACTGTAAAAACATTGTCTACAAAGGAAAATCGTATTGTCACTCACCACTCTTTTTTCCCTGAAGTCTATTCCGACAGTAGTAGTAAACTTGTGGTTGAACTTGATGTCGGTGTATCTGTAGAGAAAGGAGGTCTTTCCAACTGCAGAATCTCCAAGTGCGAGAAGTTTGATGAGATAGTCATAGTCACAATCAGCCATTATTCCTTTAGATGCTCAGTCTTAGATATTACTTGACCAAGTTTGATCAAAGCAGACAACAAGACCATTTTCATTCCCACCATTACCGAATGATCATAACAGCTTTGGTGGACAGCTCTGGCTGCTGATCCGGGAAAGACTAGCACATGACTTAATCTGGATTCCACATGAGCGGTCAAATGCCTTTTCTGAGTAAAAAAACAACCAGTTTAGCAGAAAGAAAGAGCTCCCTTATTGAACACTGCATGAAACCAATCAGATCACTCTACTGTGTTGGTTCATTTGCAGTTTGGGTCTCTTAAAATGTGACTCCTTATGGATATTAGGACATTTGTAGTTTTCTATTCTCTTTTTTTGACCAAAGGAAATATAATGATAATTAGGTGACTTGAAGTGTATTTGTTGGAATTGTGGAGACTAGCAGCTGTGTGTTCACAGACCTCAAGTTAAACGGAATTTCTTGTGGCCTCTAATGCTTTGAATGGATGGATTGTGACTGAATGAGAAAATAATACAGTATGTGTAAAGGGGGCTCCTCCTTCTTCCAACCAGGACTGCAAGAGGCTCAACTAAATAATCCCACCAGCAACAGGAAGGTTTCTTTCACCTTTTTTAAACAGAACATACAGTCAATGTAAAAGTTAACAAATGTGCCCTGAATGTACAATCTTGATGTAATATAAAAAAATATTCCAAATAGTAAAAATAAATCAAGATAATATTGAGTAGAGACTTTTCAGTGGTATCAAAAATCTAAATATCTTCATAACACAATTCCAAACTAAAGGAACTGACTCTAGTTAGGTTTGAAATATTTCAGCAGATTGTTTGATTGGCTACCTTTCCCTGTAGGTCTTTTTTCTTTGGTAGTCACATTTTTTGTAATTTTTTTTGAGGAAGGTGCCTTTAAAATGGGCTTTTCTTGCCTCCAATCCGCCATCAACTCCTTTTGAAGTTCTGGTGGGAGTTGTGCAAACACTGTCGGGTCTATATTTCCTGGGATCTTTGCATCAGATGATCCCGCCAATGACAAGCTGGTGTTCTTTTCGAAGTCTCCAGAAATAGAGGCTGAGGGCCCTCGGAAATGTTCCGTTGTTGGTCTTTTCAGTGAGTGCATTTCAGGGAAAGTGTCTATTTTATTTTTATATATAGAGTCTGTGGAGGTGTTTGAAGACATTAGTTCATTCTGGATTTCTTGAGGAAGACATCTAAATACTTCTCCATCAACATTTGGAGGCAACTGACTTTTCTCAGGACTACTTGATTCTCTCCATTCTGAAACGGCGTTCGGGCCAAGTGAATGTACGGTCAAAGAGTCTGCTGTTCTAGTAAGGCCACACTTCGCTGGTTGGAAATTAAGTGTTACTTTTTCCTTTGGGGTTTGTTGTGTGGTAGAATTGTGTGGGTTGGATTTATACACATTACATCTTCCTCCACTGGAATTTGAATCACCCTAAAGACAGAAGCACATATTTGTTTTACTTTCATAAGAAGAAATACATACAATAAAACAAGTTGTATTTGAATGTTTTATAATATGGCATTACTAAACAAGCTAAAAGCAGGAAACTCCTTTCATGTGAGATTCTTCCATGTTGTCTTGTCGTATATGAGCATTTACCTGATCATGTGCTATGTTGGTGTTGGTCTTTCTTGGAGATGGACTTTGTTTGAAGAAAGACATTAAGGAGCTTTTTCCAGAGGCAGAGGCTTTAGTCTGTAGGTTACTAAAGCACACATTGATGAGGGTAAGATGGAAAGCCTTATTAGTGTCCACCATCTTATGAAAAAGCTTCATAGCTAAGGGTTTCAGCTGAATTATTGCATCATCAATGTGGCCTAAAACACAGAAAATGACATGAAATTGAAAAAAGAAAAGAAAGAAAATATATTCTGTGAGCATAAGTTGTTAGAATTATACCAGACTGATTAGGTCCAGCCTTACCAGTAACAATTTTCTGACCAATATGGTTTGGGATAGGGCTCTGTCGACTTTCTCGACTGAACCATTTGTTTGTTGCAGAGTATCTCCGGATTGTTAGCCTCAAAGTCTGTGGTGACCGTCCATCAATGTGCATTCTGATGTTGGGGGAACAAAGAAAAAAAGGAAGCAACACCAGTCAATAGTCGAAAAGTAAACAAAGGGAAAAGTACGCACCTCTCAATTAGACTTGTCAGTAGTTCATGAATCTTTTCAACAATGTTTTTGGTTGATGAAATTTTCTTAAAAGAGTCCTCATCACTAAGTGACTAAACAGACACAAAAACATCAGTGAAATAAATACAACAGGGTTTTTGATACTCATTTTCCACACCTGTGGTGGCCCAGTTGGAGTAACAGTTGAGTCATCAGTGCCAATGGCGAGGTTCTTCAGTCGCCTTGCACTAGGCTGTCCAAACTCTCTCGCCAAACTGTCCAGAGGGAAAAGCTCCAAGTCCTTAATGCTGGACACTCCTAGAGCCTGAAGCCTCTTAGCCGTTTGATGCCCTATACCTGAGAGGACATACAATTATATTGACAATATGTTTTTTCTGAGCAGTTCTATAATGGTTGGTCATAAAGAGTTACAGCTGTACCTGGAACCTTGCGTATACTGCTCAAGCTACCCATGATGTTGCTTACATCTTCTGGCAACAGAGTGGTTTGTTGGTTGGGTTTGAAGGTGCCTGACACGAGTTTCGCAAGTAGCTTATTTGTTGCAATTCCAGCACAACCGGTGAGGCCCAGTCTACAGTGGATGGCTTCTCTTAACTCTGCTGCAACATGAGAACCTACAGCCAGCCATGGGTAGGTCCTAGCTTTGTCTTCTGAAACTAAGTAAAAAAAGAACATCTAATTATAATGGAATTTAACATATTTACATTTTATGCCCATAGAAAATTTCTAACTGACTTTATTAACAGTGTATTTGAATTATTTACATACGTACAGCTATTATTGTAGACATGACCTTTAAATGAACAGGTTTTAGTTTGTTGAAGCCGTCCTTCCACTATCTTAGTGATGTCCATAAAGTTCTCATCAAATCCAAGCCTCTCGACCAACAGACAGAAAGAAACAAGCAATTCTAATAGAGAACAAAACAGATAAAAAATAATACATTTAAACATCACTAGGATATATCTAAACTGTCAAATTACAGTATACTGTTTTTGTTTTTATAATACAACAATGTAAACAAGATGATAAGAAACAACACTCTTATCTGTTCTAGTCACTCTGACCTGTGGGAAAGATAATGTTCTGAGAAAGCAAAAACAATATAGAGAAAATAAACTTTGTTCAGGTACAGGGGAAGTTAAGCGACACAAGATCAGGAACATAAATATGACAAATTATAAATGGGCTCGAGAAAAGGTAAGTTATTCGTTTACACATTTGAACAAAATATTGTAAAATATAGTACAAACTTTAAATAAAATGATATATATTTTTAAAAAGGTGAGATGTCCTCAAAGTGTTGCTTACAAACAGGAGACTGAAACCCATCAATGTGGAAATAAAAAGCTGTTTAATTATCTGATAAGCAATGTTCAGTCTATCTTATTGATGCAGAAGAAAACACACACAAATGTTTATGGCTGGGCGGTTAATGACACACGAGAGGTTAAAATACACTGTAGCTCACCTGTTACTTTGTAGGACATTTCTCTGTAGTGTGTCAGGTCTTCTCCCTTCACCAGGACCAGCTCGGGACACTTTTCTTTGGCCTCAGTGACAGACATCAGTTTCGTGACCCCTTGCTCTCTGGCCACATAATTACATGTGACAATTATGTACTTTTGTTGTATACCTGAAGAAAAATCACATAGATGATCAATTCTGGTTTAATTAACGCAGCTAAATAAACATTGTATGCAGTGACTTTACCTAAAGGCACAGTTCTTAGGGCTGGGTTTCTGATCATTTCTACTTGAGCATAGAAACAATCCATGTCGAAGTGCAGAATGACTTTGTGGGGAGCTGAAGAAGTCAATTCTGAATGACACACACGCACACGCACACGCACGCGCACGCACACGCACACGCACACGCACGCACACGCACACGCACACACACACACACACACACACACACACACACACACACACACACAACAATTGGGAACTGACAAAAAACACAGTTAATAATTTAGCGTTATAATTTACCCAATGAAGAGAAGGGAACAGGGCTTGGACAGGGAGTATCCCACGCTGCTTCGTCCTCCTCCACCTCACTCTCCATTTGATAAACTGATGTCTTTAACAGCAAAAATAAATGGCTGACAAAGTTGTAATCACAGAATGACAGTTTTTAAGTTTCTGTCTTGTTTTGTTGTGACCACGACGAGGCTTCTCTTCCTCTTGTTTTGTCGAAAAGGCGGCACTTAGTTATTTGCGTAATGTTGCCCCCTACTGGCCAAAAGGTCACACTAACATTTGTATTTATTTATTTGGCTCAAACTCACTTCAAACGTAGAAATGATCTGATCATACTTTCCCCCACCTTTCCCACAGTTATTACAGTAGATAAGTGATAACTATTTACCAAATCATCAGGGTAATTGCGTCACTTTCACCATGAACTCTACATAAATAGTCACAAACACATTTATAATATTTTAATGTAATACAAACTCCAGCTTCATACTTTTAGCACTTGATATTTATTTACAGCTTTAGTATTGACATAATAATAAGAATAACGATTTACACTTTTGGCGGGAATGTACCGTTTACGTCACTGACGTAACACACCTGTTGTTCGCATAGATCTATTAAAATAACGGTTGCTTGGCTTTAAGTGGGGACATTTTGGTTCACCCCAAAAAGATTTGACATCATCTTGGAGCTAAAACTGTAATTTTGCTAATGTTCCCCTCAAGTCGCCTTTTTGCGCATATAAAATGTTATTTATTTGAGCGTGGGCTTTGTGAACGACCTCATTGTGTGTTCAAACATGGAGAACAGGGAAGGCCCCCGCGTGACGTGTCGGGAGAATCCACGGTGGATCTGAAAGGTTAGTTTCCCCTTGTTTCTTAAAACGTGTGGGAAAAGGCTTATGTTCTCACAGCCCTGTTTTATTATCACATTTTAAATATATCTTCGAAAATGTATCCATAACCTATATCTGAAAACAAGGCCCTAATCTAACTATGGTGCTAATCTGAAAATATTGTCAAATACTGAAGGAAGGAGGTTTTTAAACATTCTTGGCTCTCAAAAAGCCTTTGGCACATCATTAGTATTCATGCATCATTTGTTTTTGTTTTTTTTTCTTCAAGTTTTAAAAAGCTAAAATATTTCATAATTGGATCAAGACAGTGCGTGGAGGTCATATTTGAATTAACAACACTCTTTCTGTTGTAGAAGAAACAGAATGTACTTACAATTATGAGGGGGGAGTGGTACCCCAGCTTTAATGCAGCAATCAGGCCTTAAACTTAACCAGAACTGATCACAAACGCCTGACTTTTACTACAACCCAACAACAAAGTGTAAACAAAAGTAAAATAAAGTCCCTAAAATGTGGTAACATTTATCTTACCCCCAACAGTGCAACATTAGCCCAGCCACATTTGACTATTGCTATATCAGTTGGATTCAGTTGGATTCAGCTGTGTGACTTGTGTCCGTTAATGTTGGCAAAATGCTATTTGTTGTTGCAGCTACTGAAGAGGCCACTGACGAATGCCTCCAAGAACTTGAGCGGATAAACCGGGAGATTGAAAATGTGAAGCACCAAGTTGAGGAAGAGCAAAGGAGACTTTCACACTACCAGATGAACCAGGTATCTGAAAGGACCAACTCCTCCCGCTCCACGTCTGTGGCGAGAAGTAAAAATGTAGCCCGAGAGTCATCGGACGCATCTTCTTCAGAACCACGTGCCAAACCAAAGAAGTACATCCTTGACAGCTCAAAGCCTAGGACTGATTTGGAGTATGACCCTCTTTCCAATTTCTCCTCTGATCTGCGGTCCTACTGCTCATCAAATAAAGGGCACAAAACTAAAAATGGGCACTGTTCAAAAAGGGAACAATCTACACAAAATCAAAAAACCCCAAATGTACAAATCCCTCCACTTCCAGTAGTGTGTCCGGAGCATTCTGACTCAAATGAAGATGAAAACATTTTAATAATCGACCTCACGCCCTCCCCTGCCAAAACAAAAAATGTTCCAGACTCTCTGTCCAATAATAATTCACACTTGGCCTCTGCAAATGTTGGTGGAAAAAGCAAAACCGTTGAACAAAGTCTGAAACCCTCAAATCCCATATCTTCAAAAAATGATACAAGCAATAACTTCATACCGAATGATGAAAACATTTTTGTTAAAATGACTCAACATATGTCTAAATATAATAATCCAAACCCACCACAACCTTGTGAACAAAGGAAAACGCCACGTGATAGAAACTCCTCCACAATGGCGGCCCCAGTAAACAAGACCCCAACAAGTCGGACCCAGAAACCTGAACCTCCTGGTAACAAAATGGCCGCTGCTGATTCTCCATATCTGCCAAATGTAAAGCACGAGCAGAATCAACCAATCGCACCGGCGCAACCACAGATAATGTTTGTTGGCAGCCTTTGTGAACCTAAGGATATTTTGACAGCCTCAAAGTTGTCATGCAGCGCTGTCCAGAGTGACCAGCAAGTGTCCCCTCAAAAGGAAGACCTTATATTGATTGACAACAGTTCTGAGGATGAACTAAACTACTCGGACTTGGATGTGTCGGAGAGCGATCCAGACGAGGAATGTTACAGAATTTTTATGGAGGCAAATGGTGAGGAAATGCTGTCCGAACCCCTCCCCGAGCATGTAAGTGAATGGCACAGGGCTATCGTGATCGATGCCTGGCAACAGAAAATAATACAGGCTTTACTTTTACATTAGGCTCGTAACGCAGAGGCAGCAAAAGTAGATGTCAATTTGCAATTGCAAGCTGTACCAGGAAAGAAGAGGGTTGCGCATGAAACCAAAGTCTCAGAGGTAAGTATACAAAATGTACTTTCAATTCTTCACGTTTGATGAAATGTATGTTGTTTTTTGTAGCAGCCCATGGCAAAGGTTCGACCAGAGCCCCAGGTTCTTGTTCCCCTCCGTGTACCAGTGTCCTCGGCTTCTCAGGCCCCTGCACCGCCCATGATCCGCAAAGTGGAGCAGTGGGCTTCTGATCTGAGCGCGTCCGTCAAGGCGGGGCAGGCTTCGATTTGCAAAGTGCAGCCTCAGCCCCAACGGACACAAAGCTCTCCATGTTCTGTCCAAACAAAGCCAGGTAAACTTGGACGGTTGTTTCCACTGTTTTTTGGTTTTCAAAGTTTCACTATTTGTCTTTTTACATATGTGGACAGTAATTTACTTAAAAGGCTATTTTTCCTTTCTTTAAGCTTTACCTTGAACTTAATTGATCCACTAGGGGAATTACTTGGACACTGCTAACTCAGAGTTTAATATAATAAATAAAACAAATCTTAAGTGATACAGATCTGAGTAACTCTAGAAAAATATCTATGAATAAATGTATTTAAATTACACATCTTTGTTGAAAGGTAAACATGTTTAATATGCAGGAAAGAAAATGCAGTTTAAAGATGAAAAAAGGAGCATTGACGTTGATGTATTCCTAATTATTGCATGTCATTCCTTATCCAATCCAGCACCATACATCAGTTATATTCCTTTGGGCGCTACAGTGATCGATGTGGGCAACAATCTACATTTGGTCTTGCCAGAGGGGACTTTCCCTGTGTCCAACAGCTCTGGAGTGGCCTCAGTTCTAACTCCCATTACCCAAGTGAACACCATCCCTGTTAGCTCAGTGCTAACTCCCATTACCCAAGTGAACACCATCCCTGTTAGCTCAGTGCTAACTCCCATTACCCAAGTGAACACCGTCCCTGTTAGCTCAGTGCTAACTCCCATTACCCAAGTGAACACCGTCCCTGTTAGCTCAGTGCTAACACCTTTTACATCGGCATATACAAACCCAATCACTGTTGAACATGGTTGTCATCCAAGTGCACAAATGCACCAGAGACGCACTTCACAGCCTGTGATCATCCCTCCTCTGGCTCGCAGGCCTGTCATGGCTGCCACAGGCGCACATCAATGTTCAACTCCAGCTCCTGTAGTTAAGGTCCTTTTTAATACATCACTTTTAAAATCGATATGCTAGCTTTTGTAATACGTTTCTTTCATGATTCTACCTATAGCCAGGAGCTGCTAAACGTAAATTGAAGCAGCAACGTGAGACCGTCAAAGTGCCTCATGACATCAGACAGAGTTATGTGAACAAGTTTACTGAAGAGTTCCTCAAAACCACAACTAATGTGACTGAAGCATTTCAGAAGGTCAGTTGGCAAGTTCACTTGAAGCCCTCTTCTTTAGAAACCTGAAATTTGACACATTTTTAAGGCTCTTGCTGAAGAAAGGACTGTCTATAATCGTAGTGCGAACAAGTTGAAATATCTGAGTGTTTCAGTGAATGCATTGAAGAGACTGAGAAACCAAAGTTGTGGAACTGTTGAAGGTGAGGTGTCTTTACGAGGGACTGTAAAGTGGAAGAAAATACCAGCTGGAATGTAATCAAATATGTGAACCTGTTGCAGACAACCATCAAACTGGTCAAAAGATAAAGGGCAACATCCCATTGAACCCCAGTCTACTGAATGGAAAAGGTTAGACCCCAGATAATTATGAGGAACATATTGTTTAAGTCATTTACTTTTATCCGACAGGAGCCATAATGTTGTACGAGCGTTTAAAGGACTATGTTTTGACTGAGGAAATGCTGATTGAGAGCAACTTTCCACTCCAGAATCCAGAAAAACCTGGAAGTGCCATTCTTTTTGCAGACAACAAAAAAAACATCTCAGACCGTAAGTCAGACATTTGGTCCCATGGGTTTCACAGCTCAAAAGTGTAGCTTGTTTTGGTGATCAAAATGAGTGTATTGAACTTAAGACGGTGAAGGGCTGTAAAAAGAGCACTATAAAAACAAACTTTCATCTCTTTCAAACATAAGTATTTCTGTACTTGGCCTTTTTTTTTTTTTTTTTCATTGTCCATTTTTTGTGCAGTACTTAACCCTAAAGACCATTTGACACATTTTAGCACATTTCTTATGGAATGCTGAATTGTCTTATCGGGATGGTTTCAATGTCACCCTCCAGTATGTGCACACAAACACTATGCTCATAAGCTACCACCAGGAGGCACCCTATCCCTAGTCCTCCACTCAAAGTAATGAGTGGCATTGTTGGCAAATGTTACATAGTTTTAAGGGGTCTTTTTGTACTATTTATACTATATATTTTTTCCTTCTGCTTTTGACAACAGCCTATGAGATCATATTGGCAACATTAATTAGATGTAAAGGAACCAAAAATCTCAAACGTTTGTACTAAAATGTTTGACTGGGACACAATTTGATTTACTATCAGAGTACAACAATTTTCTATATGTACTTAAAATACATTTATTATATTCAAACACCCGTTAACCTCTTTTTATTCCAGCCCTTCGGAAACTCTGCTGTCGTTGTGGTGCTACATACTCTGTGAGTCGCACTGGAAAACACACTCGAAAGGAGGAGTGCACTTATCACTATGGAAAGGGAGTTGAAAATAAAGGTGAGCGTAAGCCTGGATGTAAACTCTATACCTGCTGGCAATAGTATTGAAACTGCAACAGTGTGTACTGGACAAAGACCATGTCTATACATTTCCCCCCAGTGCCTGGTGGTGTGGAGACACGCTACAGTTGCTGCCAGGGAGTCATGGGGTCACCTGGTTGCCAAGTGTTCCAGGTGTTGTATAGTCTGTTGAATGGTCTGTTGAATGGCCTGAAGCTTCATGTTCTCCTGTCTGCTTTTATCTGTTAGCTGCATGTGTGTAGTTCCTTAAGCATGGAGGGATTTGTATCGACTGCATCAAGAGATCCTGCAGACAAACTCTGTGCTGGAGTTTTCTCCTTGAACTGTGAAATGGTGAGCCCCTTTTACAGTGGTCACAAGTACATTTGATAAGATCTATACCTCTGCAGCCCTGACTTAAAGGTGCGCCATGTAACGTTTCAGATGGAAGGTCCACCACGTGCTTGTCTCCATGGAGATGTTGGTGTGTTGCACCAAATGTTTCACAATAAGGCATATTATGTGTCTTTATGGAGAACAGTAGGTGGCCAAATTACCGGTTGAATCTGGGAGTTGACCCTACTCTCTCTAGAATGCATGTTTTTAACAACTTTTTATTTATTTTTTTTGAGAGAGAGAGAAATAAGAAATTACCTGAAATTTATTTATTGCAAGATATTTTGGTTTGATGCCATATTCCAGGCAAAACCCTAACATCTACATGGAGACAGGTGGTTCCAGCAGACTTGTATACAGCATACTTTAAGTTCATGTACTAATGGATCAAAATGTTGTGAATAGTGTTATACCATTCATGGTTTGGAGTTGTCCAGAGTGACAGTGGTAAACTCCAGTCTTCAGATTGTGTATGACACCTTTGTGAGACCTCACAATGAAGTCATCGATTATAACACAAGGTATGGAACTGCAGTACTTTGAGAAAATGAGTGTTAGGAACTGTTCAGCAGTGCATGTACATATCCTTCACAGGTTTTCTGGGATCAGTCAGGAGGATATGGCGGGACACTGCCAATCCCTCAAAGACGTCCAAGATACTCTATTGAGCTTCATCAGTGCTGATACTATTCTGATTGGTCATGGTCTGGATACAGACCTGTGTGTTCTCAAGGTGAACATGAAAAAAATGTATCTGGTCCTTCAAAGAAAAAGAGGCATAATATATATGGGTTATATTACTCTTGGAGGTATTAGGAGTGAACGTAATAAGGCTTGGATGTAGATTGTGTTTTATTTTCACATGTGCAGACATTTCAAAGCCTTTGAAAGATGAAGTTGAGAAATGGGTGGGGATATGCTGTTCTATATTTTGCAACCAATATTTTCTACAAAGGTCATTTGAGCAACTCACTTCTGACTGACCACTTGGAGAACACTTTTTTTTAAAACAAAGAAGCTGAGATGGAATAAATTCCCCCTTAATTTGCTCATGGTTTTGGCAGAAATTCTAATTATTTTTTTTAAACCATTGTCCCAGACATTTTAATCTAGTTTACATCTCAATGTATAAAATGTGCTCCAGCTTAGATGGTATGTTCCTTTTACCCATAGTTGCTACATGGAACGGTGGTGGACACATCTGTGGTTTTTCCCCATCGCCTTGGTCCCCCTCACAAACTGTCACTACACAGCCTCACAGCTGAATATCTTAGGAAGATCATCCAAGAGAGTGGTGGGTTTTATTTTGTATTAAATATTGGCTTTACGTAATATAATAAATGATAAAAGATCCTTATTAAAAGCAGAAATTGTACATGTTTGGGTGACTTCTTACATTGTTGTACTTTGTTTCAGAGTGTGGTCATGACACTGCAGAAGATGCTGTTGCCTGTATGGAGCTTATAATCTGGAAGGCAAAAGAAGATGGAAAACTAAAAAAAATCTAATAAACAAATATACTGTTTGTTCATTAGCACAGAAATTACAAATGCACTGTACACAGTTATGATTAATTTCAATATTATGAGGGACTTGGTTATTAAGTTAGTTATCTATGTTTAGGTGTCTTATGTCATATATAGTTTGTTCCCTCTAAGTGTTCCATGGGTCTTGGGTGGTCTGGGATTTGGTGTACAAGTAAAGTAAACAATTCAATAGTTTTTCCGAGTCTTTTATATGAGCCAATCAGCAGCTGACACATCACTTCAAATCAGCGACAGGTGTGCTTAAAAGGGAGACACCTAACCTTCTGTAATTGGAATACAAGACGGTGAGCGTTACAATCGAGCACAAATATTATTTACATTGCCACTCAACTTAAACAGGCTTAAGAATGTACCTTAATCATATCACAATATTTAAAGTAGAGAAAGCAAATTATTCTGCTTTTGTTTTTCCTACCTTTCTGCTGCAGCATTTCCACAAACAAATCTTGCACATCTTGAGTAAAAGATAAAGGAAAAGCAGTACAACAGACAATAGGAAAGCGGCCACGTCCAGACAGTGGTACTGGTACCAGGTAAGATTGTGAGCCTCCACTCTTAGATGCTTGGCCCCTTTGTTTCTCATTGTAAACTCAATCCAGAATACAGCTTCATCTCGAGGACTTATGGGTCTGTCGTGGTGGATAGTTGACAGTCGCAAGGCATTTGCTTTATAACTAGATGGAAATAAAGATTTGCCATCAACTTGAGAGTTTTAATTTGATGATAAAAAAGAGCCACATTGCAACTTACGATTTGTCGTTGATGACGGTGTTGATGGCATCTCTTAGATTTTCTGTCGTCATAAAGTTAAACTCCAAAGAAATTGCAGCACCCTTTTCCACCATATGGACCATGTTGTCCGGTTGGTCAGCAAACATTGGGAGCCCCACCATAGGGACACCATGGTAGATGGCCTCATAGATGCCATTTGTACCACCATGAGTGATAAAAGCTTTAGTCTTGGAATGACCTGTTTGAACCACACATTTTGAGAACATTTGAATAAGGTTATTCCTGCGATATAGACTCAAGTGGCGTTTTAAAGGTGTATGTAACTTTTGCCAGCTGTTTATTTCCTTGGAATATGGATTTACTCAATGCTATAATATGAAACATTCCAGGCAATAATATGTCCATAGAGTCAAACAGATGGTGCACCCTCCACCGGAAAAGTTACACTTACACCATTTAATGTAAGAAATTGAACATATTAAGGGCTTATTGCAATTTCAAATGAGTTAAAATAGATTACCAAGGAGGTCATTCTGAGGGATCCAGTTGGAAATTCTTGTGTTGGCACCCAGAGTTTCAGGTTTCTTTCCACTGTATCTCCAAACCACCTGATATGAAAATTAGCATAGACCGTTTCATTCATACATGTTCATTTATTTCAGGCATGTGGTCTCACAGATTCATTTTACACATTTTACAAAAATGTCACGCTTTCAAAACATTCCATTTTAATCAAGCATTTTTTGTCTTACCTTCTGCGGGACCTGAGCAAGGCCTGAGGCAATCATGTTGGCTTTTTCTGCAGTAATGTTGTTGATCATGGATCCGAGTGTAAAGACAACGATACCAGCATCTCCTGAGCTCTGCACAAACTCTTCTAGATCCTGTGCATCGGAGGACGTTACAACTCAAATGGCAAGTTAAATTATCTTGGATTGATACTGTAAAATCTAATTGACGCCGTTGAAAAATATGCAAAGAATGTTTGCAGCTGGTTACCATGTATGCATGTATGAAAGTCACTGAGGTGGTTGAGGTCACTTGATTTAGGGGACTGTCTTTTAATAATAATAAAAAACAAAATGCCTAGCCACACAAATATAAGATTGATGAGACCATGAATTATGACATTTAAAACAAATTATCCAGACATAATGAGGTAATAACTGAAAAGCATATATTTTTCAGAAAATTGCTCCAATTATTTTACCAGACCAAAATGTGTGTGCATGGTCTTGCAAAGTAAGACTGAAACAGATCCCAAAATGCATTTGTTTGAATAGACATTTAGTTTATATATTAAAAAACAAAATACCTAAATAGGCCAATAGTTTAAGTGTCCTTACGTCTCTTAATGAATGAAGGAAGAAAGGAAGACAGAGTTCACTTTACCTCAGTTAAGGGTTTAGCCGGTCTGCAGTGAATCCCACCAACATATTTAAAGTTGGGAAGGAAAGGGTGTGGAAAATTAAAATCCCAGAAAGTTCTTATGAGCCAGATGTCTGCTTTGCCCAGTAGTTCACAGGCACTAGTCTGCGTACCTGTTACAAATACAAAAGTGCTATGGAAAGTACTGTTAAATTATGACTTGTTTACTGTGTGTTTCTTCTCACCTTTGATCTCTGTATAATATTTATCCAATTTTGACCCAAAGGTAAAATCTAACACTGCATCATTCAGTGCGTAGTAGAGAAAGTTCCACAGTCGCTCTGAGAAACCCATCTTGTCAGTCAGCTTGCTCATGGCCCCTGGGACAAAAGAGGGTGGAGCAGGGACCTGGCCACAGTGCCTCTCCCAATTATTCACTAAAGAAAAGCGAAGAGACAAAACCAAGGGGATCCCCAAAATATCTGCAACCAGTTCACTCCCCGGGTAGATGGGGTCAGAAAACAGGAGATCATATTTGCCGGCTTTAAGTTTGCTCATTAGCTTCTCAGATTTCACCACACCGTCCAAATACCCCAAAGAATATTTCATCTCAGTTTCCATGAGTTCAATGAATCTCATGTAAATCTGCAAGTAGTTCATTTGGTCCATCTCGTACATGGAGAATTGAAGAAACTCCTCCATGTAGTCCTCCATGTCCTTCAGCGAAAAGTCTACTGTAAAGGGCTCATAGTCAAAAAGTGCCTGCTCGCTGGTGTTCATATACATGGACGTGCTGGGGGTCAGGACTGTTACCTGGTGCCCCCGATGGACCAGCTCCTCCAGCACAGGCTTCATGTTGATCCAGTGGCTTCCTTCAGTGTACCACACCAGTATTTTTCCACCGCTGATTGTCCATGGCAGAAATGAAAGGAGCACTGCGCACAGGCAGAGTTTCATGGCGAGCGTGAATAGTGAAAAACCTTCTCTCTGATCACCTTTTGTCTAGCAAACTTGGAAAAAGTATAATCATTAACCTGTTACAACAGGACTCTGCCTTTTACCTCGATTCACTGTGGCACAGTAGATAACAATGGCCCTCAGCACTGACACTTTTATAGAGGAAAGGTAATGGCAAATGTATGGATGTGTACTGCAGCCAATAGAAAATACATTGTGATTTTATACCCAAAGGATAATGTGTATATATAAATACCAAAATTGTACATTTAAAATGTTCAAACAGTGCAATAACAATAATGTTCAGTATAAAAAATGTTTACATAGGTCAACTTTATCGAAACATTTTAGAATGAAGGTACTTTTAGTATAGACAATTTGCTTTGTTCCTTATGTATTTGATAGGGACAATGCAAATGTGTATTCTAGAAAAGGATTTGTACTTTTTCAAGTTGAAAGTTACTCATTTACTTTTATTTTGTGACCAGGCTGAGACTACAGCAATATGTCGGTGTAATCCCTCATTCGTCCAGGCGTGTTCCATTGTAAAAAAAGCTATCCAATGCAGTGAAGAAAGTTGTAAAGAACTTTACATAGGAGAGACTAAACAGCCTCTGCACAAGATCAGCACAGAAGAAATACAAGTTCAGGACCACAGAGCGTCTTCATCTTGAAGCCTCTAATCACTCGTTTGAAGACGGTGAGGTGAAGATTTTAAGCAAGGAGAAAAGATGGTTTGAAAGAGGAGTTAAGGAAGCTATTTTTTGTTAAAAAGGACCTTCTTTAAACAGAAATGGAGGGCTAAGATTCAACCTTCCTGTAATCTATAATGGAATATTGAACCCCTGGAGAGTTAGAGGACCAGGACATTTAGATGCTGATCAGGTACTCGGGGTGGATGAGCCAGGGTCTCACAAAGACAAAGAGGATACTAATAGCCCATTAAAGGGTTGAATAGTCTAGCTCGGTAGATACAAAGAGGGTAAGTTTCGGTTGAAACAAACAGCTCTTTCCACTTCAGGAAGGCTCCGCCCAATGGGCTGGACTTACCACAGAATAGTACAAATATCGGAGTTCTCGACCTAAATTCTCTTATTGACAATGACTCTTGGATGAGAGTCGAAACGTTTTTTTTTTCTGAGTCCAGATGACTACAACTGAAGCTTTTTCTACAACACTACATCAATATGTTCTGACCTTTGATCTTTGCATGCACAAAATATTATGTAAATGTAAATACAGTGATATCACAGCTCTCTCTTTTTGTTACTTTTTATTCTAACTAATACACTGTTAACGGTTTTCAAGCCAGACAAAGCACTTTACATGCAATAAACTCGTTGACAGAAACCTCCCCAATTAAAATGAGGCAGGTGATTTCAGTGACAAGGGCCAAAGGGGGCCGTGGTTAGGAGGCAGTTGTCTTTAGGAAATGTCACCGCAGCTTGTGAGGGCGTTCAAATCTTACTGCTGCAGGTTGACACCCTCATTAACATTGTAGATTCCTTTTGTAGGTTGATTTCAGAACTGCCTGGAAAAACAATACGCGTTTGAATATTGATTTCAATCCAGCACCATACATCAGTTATATTCCTTTGGGCGCTACAGTGATCGATGTGGGCAACAATTTACATTTTGGTCTTGCCAGAGGGGACTTTCCCTGTGTCCAACAGCTCTGGAGTGGCCTCAGTTCTAACTCCCATTACCCAAGTGAACACCATCCCTGTTAGCTCAGTGCTAACTCCCATTACCCAAGTGAACACCATCCCTGTTAGCTCAGTGCTAACTCCCATTACCCAAGTGAACACCGTCCCTGTTAGCTCAGTGCTAACTCCCATTACCCAAGTGAACACCGTCCCTGTTAGCTCAGTGCTAACTCCCATTACCCAAGTGAACACCGTCCCTGTTAGCTCAGTGCTAACTCCCATTACCCAAGTGAACACCATCCCTGTTAGCTCAGTGCTAACTCCCATTACCCAAGTGTACACCATCCCTGTTAGCTCAGTGCTAACTCCCATTACCCAAGTGAACACCATCCCTGTTAGCTCAGTGCTAACTCGCATTACCCAAGTGAACACCGTCCCTGTTAGCTCAGTGCTAACACCTTTTACATCGGCATATACAAACCCAATCACTGTTGAACATGGTTGTCATCCAAGTGCACAAATGCACCAGAGACGCACTTCGCAGCCTGTGATCATCCCTCCTCTGGCTCGCAGGCCTGTCATGGCTGCCACAGGCGCACATCAATGTTCAACTCCAGCTCCTGTAGTTAAGGTCCTTTTAATACATCACTTTTAAAATATGCTAGCTTTTGTAATATGTTTCTATTCTAGTCATCTCTTTCAAACATAAGTATTTCTGTACTTGGCCTTTTTTTTTTCTTTTCACTGTCCATTTTTTGTGCAGTACTTAACCCTCAAGACCATTTGACACATTTTAGCACATTTCTTATGGAATGCTGAATTGTCTTATCGGGATGGTTTCAATGTCACCCTCCAGTATGTGCACACAAACACTATGCTCATAAGCTACCACCAGGAGGCACCCTATCCCTAGTCCTCCACTCAAAGTAATGAGTGGCATTGTTGGCAAATGTTACATAGTTTTAAGGGGTCTTTTTGTACTATTTATACTATATATTTTTTCCTTCTGCTTTTGACAACAGCCTATGAGATCATATTGGCAACATTAATTAGATGTAAAGGAACCAAAAATCTCAAACGTTTGTACTAAAATGTTTGACTGGGACACAATTTGATTTACTATCAGAGTACAACAATTTTCTATATGTACTTAAAATACATTTATTATATTCAAACACCCGTTAACCTCTTTTTATTCCAGCCCTTCGGAAACTCTGCTGTCGTTGTGGTGCTACATACTCTGTGAGTCGCACTGGAAAACACACTCGAAAGGAGGAGTGCACTTATCACTATGGAAAGGGAGTTGAAAATAAAGGTGAGCGTAAGCCTGGATGTAAACTCTATACCTGCTGGCAATAGTATTGAAACTGCAACAGTGTGTACTGGACAAAGACCATGTCTATACATTTCCCCCCAGTGCCTGGTGGTGTGGAGACACGCTACAGTTGCTGCCAGGGAGTCATGGGGTCACCTGGTTGCCAATTGTTCCAGGTGTTGTATAGTCTGTTGAATGGTCTGTTGAATGGCCTGAAGCTTCATGTTCTCCTGTCTGCTTTTATCTGTTAGCTGCATGTGTGTAGTTCCTTAAGCATGGAGGGATTTGTATCGACTGCATCAAGAGATCCTGCAGACAAACTCTGTGCTGGAGTTTTCTCCTTGAACTGTGAAATGGTGAGCCCCTTTTACAGTGGTCACAAGTACATTTGATAAGATCTATACCTCTGCAGCCCTGACTTAAAGGTGCGCCATGTAACGTTTCAGATGGAAGGTCCACCACGTGCTTGTCTCCATGGAGATGTTGGTGTGTTGCACCAAATTTTTCATAATAAGGCTGTCTGTATTTATGGAGAACAGTAGGTGGCCAAATTACCGGTTGAATCTGGGAGTCCACCCTACTCTCTCTAGAATGCATGTTTTAAAAAAAAAAAAGCTGTTAAAGAAATTACCTGAAATTGAATTATTGCAAGATATTTTGGTTTGATGCCATTTTCCAGGCAAAACCCTAACATCTCCATGGAGACAGGTGGTTCCAGCATACTTTAAGTTCATGTACTAATAGATCAAAAGGTTGTGAATAGTGTTATACCAGTGGTCCCCAAACTACGGCCCGCGGGCCACATCTGCCCGCTGGGCCTTTCAATCCGGCCCGCCAAGCTTGTCCAAGTTATATTAAAAATATATATATAGATTTTATTTTTATTTTTTTGCCGTAGGCTTTATTAGACAGTAGATGGAATGAGAAAGAAAGGAAGGGGAATTATGAGAGAGAAAGGAGGACATGCAGAGTTGGAGTCGGGATTCAAACTCACGATACTGTGGCTGGCCGTTCATTTTACCTTTTGCCTGTAATGCCCACATTTCCCCAAGAGATGGCCACTGTTCCCTCTGCGCACAAGAAAATCTATGGCGCGCAGAAAATAAAATTCACCACAAACGGCCACCGGGGCCAATCAAGCAGGAAGCGCAAGTGTTTGACACACTGAAGAAGACTCTTGTGGACAGTAGAAGACAGTAGATAATCAATCATTATTTAATGCATTTGGAAAACAATTTGTACGTTGAGCCGTTGCTTTGTTACAAGTTACAGGTCAAATCTTGCGTGTAATTTATAGTAATTCATTAGTTCACACAAACACACCATATCTTCCTGGCCCGGCCCCTCGGCCAAATTTTAAAACCCAATGTGGCCCTCGAGTCAAAAAGTTTGGGGACCACTGTGTTATACCATTCATGGTTTGGAGTTGTCCAGAGTGACAGTGGTAAACTCCAGTCTTCAGATTGTGTATGACACCTTTGTGAGACCTCACAATGAAGTCATCGATTATAACACAAGGTATGGAACTGCAGTACTTTGAGAAAATGAGTGTTAGGAACTGTTCAGCAGTGCATGTACATATCCTTCACAGGTTTTCTGGGATCAGTCAGGAGGATATGGCGGGACACTGCCAATCCCTCAAAGACGTCCAAGATACTCTATTGAGCTTCATCAGTGCTGATACTATTCTGATTGGTCATGGTCTGGATACAGACCTGTGTGTTCTCAAGGTGAACATGAAAAAAATGTATCTGGTCCTTCAAAGAAAAAGAGGCATAATATATATGGGTTATATTACTCTTGGAGGTATTAGGAGTGAACGTAATAAGGCTTGGATGTAGATTGTGTTTTATTTTCACATGTGCAGACATTTCAAAGCCTTTGAAAGATGAAGTTGAGAAATGGGTGGGGATATGCTGTTCTATATTTTGCAACCAATATTTTCTACAAAGGTCATTTGAGCAACTCACTTCTGACTGACCACTTGGAGAACACTTTTTTTTTTAAAACAAAGAAGCTGAGATGGAATAAATTCCCCCTTAATTTGCTCATGGTTTTGGCAGAAATTCTAATTATTTTTTTTAAACCATTGTCCCAGACATTTTAATCTAGTTTACATCTCAATGTATAAAATGTGCTCCAGCTTAGATGGTATGTTCCTTTTACCCATAGTTGCTACATGGAACGGTGGTGGACACATCTGTGGTTTTTCCCCATCGCCTTGGTCCCCCTCACAAACTGTCACTACACAGCCTCACAGCTGAATATCTTAGGAAGATCATCCAAGAGAGTGGTGGGTTTTATTTTGTATTAAATATTGGCTTTACGTAATAAAATAAATGATAAAAGATCCTTATTAAAAGCAGAAATTGTACATGTTTGGGTGACTTCTTACATTGTTGTACTTTGTTTCAGAGTGTGGTCATGACACTGCAGAAGATGCTGTTGCCTGTATGGAGCTTATAATCTGGAAGGCAAAAGAAGATGGAAAACTAAAAAAAATCTAATAAACAAATATACTGTTTGTTCATTAGCACAGAAATTACAAATGCACTGTACACAGTTATGATTAATTTCAATATTATGAGGGACTTGGTTATTAAGTTAGTTATCTATGTTTAGGTGTCTTATGTCATATATAGTTTGGTCCCTCTAAGTGTTCCATGGGTCTTGGGTGGTCTGGGATTTGGTGTACAAGTAAAGTCAAACAATTCAATAGTTTTTCCGAGTCTTTTATATGAGCCAATCAGCAGCTGACACATCACTTCAAATCAGCGACAGGTGTGCTTAAAAGGGAGACACCTAACCTTCTGTAATTGGAATACAAGACGGTGAGCGTTACAATCGAGCACAAATATTATTTACATTGCCACTCAACTTAAACAGGCTTAAGAATGTACCTTAATCATATCACAATATTTAAAGTAGAGAAAGCAAATTATTCTGCTTTTGTTTTTCCTACCTTTCTGCTGCAGCATTTCCACAAACAAATCTTGCACATCTTGAGTAAAAGATAAAGGAAAAGCAGTACAACAGACAATAGGAAAGCGGCCACGTCCAGACAGTGGTACTGGTACCAGGTAAGATTGTGAGCCTCCACTCTTAGATGCTTGGCCCCTTTGTTTCTCATTGTAAACTCAATCCAGAATACAGCTTCATCTCGAGGACTTATGGGTCTGTCGTGGTGGATAGTTGACAGTCGCAAGGCATTTGCTTTATAACTAGATGGAAATAAAGATTTGCCATCAACTTGAGAGTTTTAATTTGATGATAAAAAAGAGCCACATTGCAACTTACGATTTGTCGTTGATGACGGTGTTGATGGCATCTCTTAGATTTTCTGTCGTCATAAAGTTAAACTCCAAAGAAATTGCAGCACCCTTTTCCACCATATGGACCATGTTGTCCGGTTGGTCAGCAAACATTGGGAGCCCCACCATAGGGACACCATGGTAGATGGCCTCATAGATGCCATTTGTACCACCATGAGTGATAAAAGCTTTAGTCTTGGAATGACCTGTTTGAACCACACATTTTGAGAACATTTGAATAAGGTTATTCCTGCGATATAGACTCAAGTGGCGTTTTAAAGGTGTATGTAACTTTTGCCAGCTGTTTATTTCCTTGGAATATGGATTTACTCAATGCTATAATATGAAACATTCCAGGCAATAATATGTCCATAGAATCAAACAGATGGTGCACCCTCCACCGGAAAAGTTACGCTTACACCATTTAATGTAAGAAATTGAACATATTAAGGGCTTATTGCAATTTCAAATGAGTTAAAATAGATTACCAAGGAGGTCATTCTGAGGGATCCAGTTGGAAATTCTTGTGTTGGCACCCAGAGTTTCAGGTTTCTTTCCACTGTATCTCCAAACCACCTGATATGAAAATTAGCATAGACCGTTTCATTCATACATGTTCATTTATTTCAGGCATGTGGTCTCACAGATTAATTTTACACATTTTACAAAGATGTCACGCTTTCAAAACATTCCATTTTAATCAAGCATTTTTTGTCTTACCTTCTGCGGGACCTGAGCAAGGCCTGAGGCAATCATGTTGGCTTTTTCTGCAGTAATGTTGTTGATCATGGATCCGAGTGTAAAGACAACGATACCAGCATCTCCTGAGCTCTGCACAAACTCTTCTAGATCCTGTGCATCGGAGGACGTTACAACTCAAATGGCAAGTTAAATTATCTTGGATTGATACTGTAAAATCTAATTGACGCCGTTGAAAAATATGCAAAGAATGTTTGCAGCTGGTTACCATGTATGCATGTATGAAAGTCACTGAGGTGGTTGAGGTCACTTGATTTAGGGGACTGTCTTTTAATAATAATAAAAAACAAAATGCCTAGCCACACAAATATAAGATTGATGAGACCATGAATTATGACATTTAAAACAAGTTATCCAGACATAATGAGGTAATAACTGAAAAGCATATATTTTTTAGAAAATTGCTCCAATTATTTTACCAGACCAAAATGTGTGTGCATGGTCTTGCAAAGTAAGACTGAAACAGATCCCAAAATGCATTTGTTTGAATAGACGTTTGGTTTATTTATTAAAAAAACAAAATACCTAAATAGGCCGATAGTTTAAGTGTCCTTAAGTCTCTTAATGAATGAAGGAAGAAAGGAAGACAGAGTTCACTTTACCTCAGTTAAGGGTTTAGCCGGTCTGCAGTGAATCCCACCAACATATTTAAAGTTGGGAAGGAAAGGGTGTGGAAAATTAAAATCCCAGAAAGTTCTTATGAGCCAGATGTCTGCTTTGCCCAGTAGTTCACAGGCACTAGTCTGCGTACCTGTTTCAAATACAAAAGTGCTATGGAAAGTACTATTAAATTATGACTTGTTTACTGTGTGTTTCTTCTCACCTTTGATCTCTGTATAATATTTATCCAATTTTGACCCAAAGGTAAAATCTAACACTGCATCATTCAGTGCGTAGTAGAGAAAGTTCCACAGTCGCTCTGAGAAACCCATCTTGTCAGTCAGCTTGCTCATGGCCCCTGGGACAAAAGAGGGTGGAGCAGGGACCTGGCCACAGTGCCTCTCCCAATTATTCACTAAAGAAAGGCGAAGAGACAAAACCAAGGGGATCCCCAAAATATCTGCAACCAGTTCACTCCCCGGGTAGATGGGGTCAGAAAACAGGAGATCATATTTGCCGGCTTTAAGTTTGCTCATTAGCTTCTCAGATTTCACCACACCGTCCAAATACCCAAAAGTATATTTCAGATCAGTTTCCATGAGTTCAATGAATCTCATGTAAATCTGCAAGTAGTTCATTTGGTCCATCTCGTACATGGAGAATTGAAGAAACTCCTCCATGTAGTCCTCCATGTCCTTCAGCGAAAAGTCTACTGTAAAGGGCTCATAGTCAAAAAGTGCCTGCTCGCTGGTGTTCATATACATGGACGTGCTGGGGGTCAGGACTGTTACCTGGTGCCCCCGATGAACCAGCTCCTCCAGCACAGGCTTCATGTTGATCCAGTGGCTTCCTTCAGTGTACCACACCAGTATTTTTCCACCGCTGATTGTCCATGGCAGAAATGAAAGGAGCACTGCGCACAGGCAGAGTTTCATGGCGAGCGTGAATAGTGAAAAACCTTCTCTCTGATCACCTTTTGTCTAGCAAACTTGGAAAAAGTATAATCATTAACCTGTTACAACAGGACTCTGCCTTTTACCTCGATTCACTGTGGCACAGTAGATAACAATGGCCCTCAGCACTGACACTTTTATAGAGGAAAGGTAATGGCAAATGTATGGATGTGTACTGCAGCCAATAGAAAATACATTGTGATTTTATACCCAAAGGATAATGTGTATATATAAATACCAAAATTGTACATTTAAAATGTTCAAACAGTGCAATAACAATAATGTTCAGTATAAAAAATGTTTACATAGGTCAACTTTATCGAAACATTTTAGAATGAAGGTACTTTTAGTATAGACAATTTGCTTTGTTCCTTATGTATTTGATAGGGACAATGCAAATGTGTATTCTAGAAAAGGATTTGTACTTTTTCAAGTTGAAAGTTACTCATTTACTTTTATTTTGTGACCAGGCTGAGACTACAGCAATATGTCGGTGTAATCCCTCATTCGTCCAGGCGTGTTCCATTGTAAAAAAAGCTATCCAATGCAGTGAAGAAAGTTGTAAAGAACTTTACATAGGAGAGACTAAACAGCCTCTGCACAAGATCAGCACAGAAGAAATACAAGTTCAGGACCACAGAGCGTCTTCATCTTGAAGCCTCTAATCACTCGTTTGAAGACGGTGAGGTGAAGATTTTAAGCAAGGAGAAAAGATGGTTTGAAAGAGGAGTCAAGGAAGCTATTTTTGTTAAAAAAGAAAGACCTTCTTTAAACAGAAATGGAGGGCTAAGATTCAACCTTCCTGTAATCTATAATGGAATATTGAACCCCTGGAGAGTTAGAGGACCAGGACATTTAGATGCTGATCAGGTACTCGGGGTGGATGAGCCAGGGTCTCACAAAGACAAAGAGGATACTAATAGCCCATTAAAGGGTTGAATAGTCTAGCTCGGTAGATACAAAGAGGGTAAGTTTCGGTTGAAACAAACAGCTCTTTCCACTTCAGGAAGGCTCCGCCCAATGGGCTGGACTTACCACAGAATAGTACAAATATCGGAGTTCTCGACCTAAATTCTCTTATTGACAATGACTCTTGGATGAGAGTCGAAACGTTTTTTTTTTCTGAGTCCAGATGACTACAACTGAAGCTTTTTCTACAACACTACATCAATATGTTCTGACCTTTGATCTTTGCATGCACAAAATATTATGTAAATGTAAATACAGTGATATCACAGCTCTCTCTTTTTGTTACTTTTTATTCTAACTAATACACTGTTAACGGTTTTCAAGCCAGACAAAGCACTTTACATGCAATAAACTTGTTGACAGAAACCTCCCCAATTAAAATGAGGCAGGTGATTTCAGTGACAAGGGCCAAAGGGGGCCGTGGTTAGGAGGCAGTTGTCTTTAGGAAATGTCACCGCAGCTTGTGAGGGCGTTCAAATCTTACTGCTGCAGGTTGACACCCTCATTAACATTGTAGATTCCTTTTGTAGGTTGATTTCAGAACTGCCTAGAAAAACAATACGCGTTTGAATATTGATTTCAATGCCCTGTTGGGGGACTTGGTGGCCATTCATGGGGTGTAAAGTTTTTTGTTGCCCTAGACCTCCCCTGAAGATGTGAGACTGGCCGAAAACAAGCACTGAATATTAATTGTGATGAACAAAATGACTTAATTTCGTAACTGCATTTTGGGCTTTAACGTTCCTGGGCTTTCGAGCATCCACCCTTTTCTCATTACAGTCTAGTTTTTAGTTTTTTAGTTCTCTTTCCTTCCTTCGTTCTTTCCACCATAGGGTAAGGGTTACAGAGTATTGCTTTTTGAAGTAGATATTTGCATAATCAGATTAGGGTGCATGACTGTCACTGGACTCCCCCTTCCAAGGGTGCTCCAGAGGAAAGAGGGTCCTGTCCAGCCCAACAATGGACACCTCCTTCGCTGGACCACTCTGCACCTGCATCCCACCCACCACTATCCACAGTCGGAGGGGATGGCTCGTGAGAGAGTGGGGAAGCGGGTGGGTGGGGGGGTCGAGTGGGAGGGGCAGGGGTAGAGCCGAGATATTTAAACATGCAGAGTGTGAATTGGCTTTAAGGGGATAAAGAGCTCAGGGCCTATCGCTTGGCACCCAACTCCAGAAATTCTTTTTCATGAGCGCCTCAGCCCGGAGAGTGAGGGGCTGCCTGCACTGATCTGCTCCATTGTGATAACGGATTCAGACAGTGTGCTAGACGCTGATAAGGAAATGTGCTCTCAATAGACGATTACCCACACACTCGGGAGAGAATAGTCAATCAGGCAAATATACTTGGTTAAGCAAAAGAGAAGCACACAAGCTTGTTATTATTTTCAATGCAGGGTTTTATAATCCTGCAAAAAAGTTAAGGTCAGAGTAAAGCTTTAACTAGAGTCTGCAGTGCACAGTTGTCACATGTCATCCTATTTTAGTGTAAAGCTCAAGCAAGGAAGAGAATAATCCTGTTTACCACTAATATTACAGCTTAATTTATCCTTGTTTTTTTTTAATGATCAAATTGGCTTTCAATATTATGTTTAATAATGTGCTAATTACAGATTAAAGGCTATTATCAGTTTTGTAGAAATGCTTTAAAAGGAGTCACATGTCTGTTCCCACGGGCCTATAGTCCGAATGTCCAGCTGCTCTGGACCGTTTGCTTGTTTAATAGCTCCAATGAAAGTCTCAGTAACAGTCTCTGTGTTTACATTTCAGCTCAGTTACTTGCTGTCTTTTTGTTGAAAAGGGGGAACATTTAAGGAGACAAAGCCCTTTGCGAGTTGTAACTGTCTGACCACAGTAGAAATCAATGACCATGGTAATTAATCTCTAATCTTTATATTTGTCAGGTGGGGAAGCAAACGCAGGAAAAGGGAAACCTTAAAAATCAGCAGCAGCAGCAGCAGCAGCAGCAGCAGCAGCAGCAGCAGCAGCAGCAGCAGCAGCAGCAGCAGCAGCAGCAGCAGCAGCAGCAGCAGTGGTCTTAGCTGTTAAAATAATGGTCAGTCCATCAGTAGCGGTGAAGCCCCCCTGCAAATGGTCAGTATTTGACTCCACGGGACCTTCAACCTTGAGGTCACAAGTTAAGCTGAAACTTTTAGTGGTCATCTCTGGGTCTTAGGACAGAGCTCAGGGGGTCAGTGCGGTGTCCATGTGGTCATTACCACTTGGGACAAAAGTCTTTTGGCCTTTTGAGCACAAACAAACATGTCAACAATAAGAGGAGTAATGCTGTTAACTTTTGCATCTTTGGGGTAAATGTCAAAGGAAGATGACCAAAGTGTTTTTTTTTTGTTTTTATTAAATAAATAGTTAAAATAAATTACAGACTGTGCATTTACAAACAAATAATTTAAAACAAGAGGTATTACAGAGTTGTTTTCACACTTTCACAGACAATCAGTTAAAAATCTTTGGCAACATGACATGCAGCAACACATTCAAGAATAAATGCTTTTTTCAACGTTTCATAACATTTAAATTTTGCCCAAATAATCTCATTACTGAGAATATCGATGGGGGAAAGCAAGTTGTGTTATCCCAGTAGGAAGGTCATATTTAGTCATATTTAGTGTTGTGTAAAACAAATGCATGTCAGTATTTTAAAGTGCCCTTGGCTGTTTAGAGAAGATTGCAGTCAGTTGGATGAGCTTTTATCTATTCAAAAGCCTCAGTAAATCTATTTCCTGAAATGAGAAAGCCTTAATCCCCTCCATTTTCCTTCTTGGCAAAACACTTTCTCTAAACTAAATAAGTTCCAAGCAGACTAACGACAAGGAATACTAACAGACTTAAAGCGATTCATGTATGTACATCCAGCCTGAACACATTCATGCAAAAGAGGAATAAATACAGTGCATGACATTATAACTTTACAAAGTCTCCATAGACAACACGGCTGTCTCTTGTGTTGGACACATAACGTGTTTTTTCATCAACCAGAACGAGAAAAGATTTCAATCAAAATCCACAAAAAGATGACCCATTTTATGGTGTCAGCAGAGTTCATCTCTACCAGGCTTCAGAGCTGTCACAGGAGGAGCCCGGAGAGGGCAGCTCTGTGTCACTGGTCAAGGTCCAGGGCTGAGGAGAGGAGTGTAGCTGCTCCATGTTGTCCCGGAGCAGGGTGAGAAGAGCTGTGGATGAGTTGCTGGAAGCTGGACTTTGTTTCTCCAGCACTTGCACCAGGAAGTTAATGTAACGCATGGCCAGGCGCAGGATCTCATTCTTACTCAGCTTTTTCTCTGGAGGATGGGTGGGAATCAGCTTTCGGAGCTCAGCAAAGGCAGTGTTGACATTGTGCTGTCGCCATCGCTCACGTGTGTTGGTGAATACTTTTCTTGTCATTCTGGGGGGGAAATTTCAGTTATTACATACCATCAATAAAGCCATACAATAAGTATTTGCTAAATTTCCCATGGTCTTATGAGGTTATATAATATTTAGACTACAAAAATCACATGCTGTAAACCAGTTGCCAAGGAGTATATCATTTTACTAAACCACTCTAATTAGATTTCATTAACAATTAAATATCACTGTCAAACGTGATACAAAGCATCTATGACATGAAATCAATAATAATTCTCTCACCTGTATGTCTTCACGTGTCTGTTGCTAAAGGTAATCGAGGTCCGCTGCAGCAGGAGTCCTGTGTTTTGACTCAGTTGTGTCTTCTCATCCTCTCAGCGCGGTGCAGGCGGGTGCAGAGCAGGAGAGGGAGGGCTGGGATGTAGTGGAGCATAGGGCTGCCTGCTGCATGCTCACATCTGACATTTTATAGGAGGCGAGCCCCTATTGTGTGACGTGTGCACACTGTCAGAGAGCCTCCATCCTTTGCCATTGTGTGTGCTGAGGGAAAAAAACACCCCCACAAAATCTAGAACAGTTCAATTGCTCACTTGTTTGCTTATATTGGGGCTAGTTTTTGTGCAATAGTGTATGCAATATACTGTCTACAAGATAAAAACTAATTGTTGTATTGTAGGTATGCAAAATTAGAATATCAAGGATATTGTCTGTAATAAGAAAACTTGTCAAAAGCTAAAAGTGTTGATTAACAATAACAGAATCTTGCAGTGTAATCTTCCAAATGCACTTAGATAACAATTCTGCTCTTTTGCATTTCATTTGTCTTTTCCCTTTTGTGTGCAACTTGAACCTGAACCAAATGAAAATCAAGTTTTGAATTATTGTCAAAATCATCCACACCTAATTCACAAACTTTTATTTATTTTAGATTTGTTGTTTTTTTACACTCTCCTAAGTGACTATTTGTGTCTAATAATATGACTCATTGCCTGTTAAATCCTTGAAGGTTAGCACTAAAGGTGATAAATAAATTCTCACTAAAGGGAAACTGAGACGTTCATGTGACTGATCCTTCTCTCACTGTTGTGGACACTTGTTCTTTCTGTTTCTCTGACATTAGGCTTTAACAACCCACTATCGCCCGTGAAAAAGACCTTGATATTTACGACTACTCTACTGCTGAATTTAGCCACAAAATGTAAAAATACTATATCCAGATTGACAGTTGAACAATACAGGTTTTGTTATGACTATGGTAATCTTGTTGAGCGGGTCTAGGGGCCACACATATTTTACAGAGGAGAGGGCATCCCATCTTACTCTATCTCCCCCTCCCACTTTAAATCTCAATATAAAAAAACGCACTGAGTTTAACCAATTGTTACTGTTCTTTTTACACCCTTCAAGTGTTGTTTCAAAGACGCAACCTTCCAAAAAAGTCTCTATGTTGAGTAGGATTTACATAATCCGATTAGGGTCTTGGATTAGCCCCCAGCCTGGAGAACAGGCCCAGTGGGGGCTGTTTCTAAATCGACCATTCATGGGGCTGGCTGCATGCGCTGCACCTGCAGACCGCGCGCGCAGCTCTGTCTAACCACTAGGGCACTCTACAAGTTTCATGCAGGCCACCAGTATAATGCTTAGTGTGAAGCTCCCAGGTGAAAGTGACACCTTCTCTGACTGGCAACTGTGGAGCAAGGATTTTAAATGAATATTTCTGTAAGGACATCGTGAAATTTGAGTTATATGGCTTCTTTTGTGCAAATCATTGGTATCCAACCTTTTTTTTTTTTTTCCTCACAAGGAGCAGTGTTTAAAAAAAAAAATCCCCCAAGAACAAGTGGAAGGGGCGTGTCTGGTAGCAAAAGGGCAATATGCATAATTACCATAGTTAAAAACAAATGTATTTCTCATGTTTTCAGTTTACCAGGTTAAGGTTGGCTCTATGTTTTAATAGTAACACACAGGGTCACAGTGGTAAGACTAAAGAATAAAAAATAGTCCAGTAGTAAATGGCTTACAACTCGGTGGTTGTGTAGCCTGCGTGTAAATCCTAATAATACAGACACAAAAACAAGCTACGGCATTGACTTTAGAGCTACGTGATAGTATCTTTTAGCCTTTTCAATACAGAACACAAAGGTGAGACTTTAACAGCTGTAGTCCATATATAAAGGCTATGCTATAAACACGCTGTTGATTCCCACAATGTTTCTCACGTCCCATTCACTCCAGTGGTAATGTGTTGTCAGGGGCAATCACTGCTCCATTACCTTATGCAGCCTTCACCGGGACCATCCTGCTCCTGCTTTTGTTCTTTTCTGCTAAAAACAAACTAGTCACAAAATGGTACTGTTGGTCCACTGCCTGTTAGGAGGCAGAGGCCGGAGACAGAGGCCGGAGACAGAGCAGTAAAAATGTGTCTTGGGTAATTGATGGTGGCCAGTAAGGGCTGTCTCTGTCCACAGGCGGAGCAGTCAGAGTCCCCTGGGTCGTCTTTGTCTGGGGATCATTCCTGAGGGACCAGCTTCACTCTGCTGGCGTGTGATGATAAGGACTCTCGCCACACGCTGAGAGCACCAGATAAGGGGATTTCTCCACTAAATGAAAAAATGGCCCAACCAGTGGAGCTCCTAAACTGGGTGACTTTTCCATTTAGCCCACTCCCTTTACTAAAATACAACACAGATTTGATAGAATATATTTATTGATTAAAACAAGAATTAGAACGCAACATTTACAATAAAGTTTGTTACAATACTTAGAACGTTAGTTTTGTTTCATTTTGGTCTGCTCAAACCTTTTGTGCAAGTGGTTCTCTTTAACAGCTGAAATCCAGAGTGGAAAACTTCCTCAGAATAATTTGAGTCGAGTTTGTCCATCGCTTCTCCCAGGGACTTTCTCGTAGCTTAACTTGCTCCTTTTCAACTGTGTCAGAACTGCAACGATAAAGACAAAATAGATTGTACATTTTAATACTGTATATATACATGTAACCTGGAATTCAAATGTTTGTTATGGTAGATTATGCCATTGAGTAGAGGCAATTTATGCATAGAGTATATTGTTTATACTGTAAAACTTTCCAATAAGGGTATGTGATATTTCTACACGTTTGTGATAAATTTGACAAATATTTCACATTTATTAAACCTCAGCTAATACGTGTTAAGATGTGCTTCAACACACTTCTGTTGGATTAACATATTGGCTGACTAGCAGTATATATTTCTTGGAGTATACAGATATATCAAGATATTCATTTTTGTGAATATTGCCCACCCGTATTACTGAGTGGTACACACTCCTGCACTACACAAAATCATTAAAAATACTGCTGTCTTTTGAACCCATACATCATTCTGGAGAAAGTAGTTCCAAATATTCATGTTTTTGTAATAGAGTAAAGATATAAGGTAATCACATACTAGTTTTTGAAACATGTACTTTGAATTGAGTGTATTCTGGCCTGTGATGCATGCAATGTACATATAATTCAAAATTCCAAATTAAATGTTTGTATAAGATAATAATGTAATGTGTTAAATCGCATATACCATGTCCCTTTTCATAAACTAATTAAGGTACACAATGGTCAGAAAAGGTTATAAGATATTTCTTTATTGTCCACACATGGGGAAATTTCATTGTTGCAACGCAGGTAGATGCAGAGGAAAAGGACAGATAACTTATAGGAAGTTTAAAAAACACTCTTAATAGAAGAACTCTTATAAACAAAACTCTTATATTGTTATGTCCAACAATCTGATATTTTAAGTGTGCACTGTTGGTACATGAACATGGTTCTGTCTGAAATTTATCAGATTACAGATGTTTTTAGTGCACAAAAGTAAGAAAAACATGCATGCTAGAGAACGGGCTCACCTTTTCTGATCTGACCTGCAACCCTGACTAGTAAAGTAGTAGCTAAGTTACATAGTACCCCTTTAATTATAGACCATAAAAACATCTTACCTGTGCCGAGCAAAGTTTCAGCATCACCACTCCTCTTTCTCTCTTGTCCCATAAAGGTTTTAGAGCCATAAGCAGCAGTGGCTCTCATCAGTCCTGCTCCGCTGTGAAAAGTAAAGTTTGGGCTGAATCCTGGCCCCTGCTCCGCGACCTCACCACCAGAGGGCGTAAGATGGCGGGACTGCTGAAGTTCTCTGTTGTAGCTGAACATTGACTCTGCTTTGAAAGGACTGTTGAACACCACTTGATGGGTTGTAACGAAGGAGTTGTGTTGTGACATCCTTAAATCGGCCCTACCAACCATTTTCCCCATGGCCCCCCCTGACCCGCCTCTCCAGTCTGAAGCGTTCCCCTTATCTCTCCCGTCTTTCCACAGGTCACTGATGGTCCAGCTCTTCTGTTTGCAAACATCTGGCGCCATGAATGAAGCGCTCTGTCTGAATCTCACATCAGGCGCCGGTTCTTTAGTGGACGCCGTGTCACAGAAGCCGCCCTGGACTCCGAAGGGGAACCGGCGGTCTTGAACAGGGCTGTCCAAGGCCATCCAATTGCTACTGTTGTAATTGTTCAACTTGACACTTTCTATAGTCAAAGCAGGACTCTCACACTTTTTGAAGTCGGACTGAGTGTACAGTGAAGTGGTGTCATTGAAGAGCTGAATAAACAAAGGGGAAAAAATAAAAGTGATATATTTAAGTTGTTACATTAGCATGAATCAAAAACACATATTGTATTATGTGACTCAGACTACCTTTAGTACTTTATGTGGCACTTCTGGGAGCATCTCTTTCAGCTCCGGCAGAGGGGCACCGAGGAGCCACTGGAGGTTGGGAGCTCTCCTCAACATCAGCTGACTCACCATGGGGTTAATGCACGGGAAATGCAACAAACACTTTTCTTCCTATTGGGACAAAACAATGTGCAGCTGTCTGTGGAGTGTGGTGGATTAAATACAGTGTTTTTATACTTACATTAGACTCTGAGATGATTAACCACTCTCGGTCCAGGTAAGCAGCTGGGTCCTTGTCACTGCTCATCAGACTGTGGAAACAGATCTGACTGATCCACTTGGCCATGTCCAGAACATTCGACACAATCAGCACCTAAAAAGCAGGATAATGTTTATTGTTGGTTTGTTGCTGTTTGACATTACCGGTATTTTTTATTTTTATTTTTTACCTTTACATTAAGATCTTCTGATTTCAAGCCAAAAATAACCAGAGAGGAATACACAAGTATCAGGTTGCTGAAAGCTTCACTTGAAAGCCTGTCCACACAAACCAAGAAAGAACTGTGTTTATGTGTCTCTGTATATTCTAGTAATGCGTTTGACTGGACACTGACCCTCCTCCTTGACTGTCTGGGCAGTGCAGAATGAGCCAGCAGCAGCTGAACTGCAGAGAGAGAGCGCTCAGCCTCATCACTAATCTTTCGCTGGCACGCTCCTGGCACAGCTCCTCTTGCCTCTACAAACAAGCATTTGACATTGGAGTCAAGAGGGTTATCTCTTTCATAAATGTTTCTATTAACTCTATACACATCACCATTTACAGTTTTCAAATTCAAGTGCACTTTCGCTTTGAGGGCCATTTGTTTTACTTTCGAGGACATAAGTCACAAGCCCCATCAAACTGCCCACAGTTATCACTCTGTTCTCTCCTTGTCCACGAAACCCACTCATGAATGACAATGCTTCTTTAGCCTGACAGTTGAAGGACTAAGGTGAAGGTAAGACATTTCTTCTAGACATTGATACATCTGTTTCTGTAAAGTATAGTTTTACCATAAGTCAGTAACTGTGAAGAGAAACATTTAGATCAATAACAACTAAATAAATACAGGTGGGAGACTATCGGTCTCTAAGACTGGCAAAGCAAATATGCATATATCTAAAATTTCAAATATGAGACAAAAATATGAGGATATTTGAGGATACTGTACTATTATTGCTTCAAATGTAGCTTTTATTGTAGTTGCCTGGAGCTTTTGGTGTGAAATGGACTTTACTTCCTGTACCTGAATAATTATGGCAGTGCTCTCATCCACGGTGATCACAGCGTACTGTTGAGTCCCTCCCAGCATCTGCAAAGTCATGCTGTGATTTCTCTCCAAGACTGTAATATTAAACCTGCAATACCACAACAAAGAGGTGTGTCTCACTTATTTTTTTAATACAAGAATCCACCAAATCTACAGTGCTAAACATACGTTGACTCCAGTGTCTGCAGGAGCATGGGGCAGCTGTGAAGCCTCTCTGTCACGAACAGCACATGGGGCACGTTGTCCTCCAAATGTCCAGGTGACATCACTACATCAGATACACAATAAATATTATGTTAAAAACAACAAACTGGACAGTTCAGTAGTTTTATTCTTATATTATAATGTATTTGATTAATTATTTAAAATTATATTAAACAATATTACACCTAAATTAGACCTTTCAAGAAATCATACCAGTAATTTCAAGTCTAAACAAAAGTAAAAACCACAAAGAATCACAAATGACCCGTTAAGTAGTTTTGATATTAGCGTCTTAATAGAATCCCGTGTTCACCGTTGTCTGGAAAAGCTGTGCTGAAGCTGACATGGATCAGACCCCTCTCGCTGCACACTGAGGCCCACGGGGAGGGGCCGGGGTGGTCAAATTCCACCAGCCGAGAGAAGCACTGCCAGGGGAAGTCGGGCCCTATATGCTGCTCACACACAAGTGCACACGCACTGTTGCACACACTGAGGAGCAGAGAGTGTGAACAAAACAGCTTGAAAAACAGGTTAGACAATTTCCGTTTACACTTTACACAAATAAAGTTTAATCTTCCCATAAAGAGTGTCGAGTAGATGACAATCTTATTTCATTACCAGTGTGTTTATTTATTAGAAACGTATTTGAATAAATTATTTTTAAAGTTTACATTTCGGGGCACATTAAAGTTTCTAGATGTACCTGCTGACAACACTGGCCCCGTTCAGCTTCATCTTGTTTTTATCAAGATGAAGATCAGTTACAGCAGCAGAACCTAAATAATCAATTTAAAGGCAAGACTGCAAAGGTAAAAGGCAATAACTTTTCAATATTCAAAGATTTGACAAAATAATGTTATGTTGCTCACCAATTAGTTGATGTAGACAACCAAGTATTATAGATCGTGTGTTGTCTGAGTTGTTTGTGACGACAAGTATCTGTGAAACATAATGATAAACAGAACATATCTGGTCATACAGTTTTGTAATGTAGGCAAAATTTCCTTTTTAGTTATTTCCTTTGTGGGCGAGTATTCATCACATTGTGGGGACTGAGATCTGGATACATTCCTGTCATGTGACCTTTTGCCTTGAGGTAACCAAAAAGAAGGAATCCCAATGAGGTAGATTCTTTAATATTAGATCAGTCTCCTGGACAGTATGTACCGTCTATGTAAGTCACTGTAATGTCTCCCCAAATCAGGAAATCCTACAGAGTCTGTGTTTTATCAGGTATATATACATTTGTGGTCCTTGCGTCGGATTTTAAAACCTCAATGTGTATCGACAAATATTGGTTATTGGCAACAGTACCAAAACAGCTCAAAAACCCCATATTGGAGCATCAATCTTACTTTGTCAGTCACACTCTTGTCTTTGCTGTTGTTGAACCATGTTTTCAGATGTCTCTGCAGTTCCAGCAGTTTGGGATTAGTCTCATGTTTCTTTAGACTAAGGTAAAGGATGATCTGGAGCCGTTTCAGCAACTTTTTGAAACTCTTCTCATCACCCATATTTCTCTTTTTTAAAAACTCTTAAAGAGTGTAGAAAAGGTATGTTATTAAAGAGTAACAGTGTCCAGTAAGAAGTAAACTGTTGTCATCACTGACCCACACCAGTGCGGAGGCCACACTTCAACAGCAGCTCCTTAAATGTCACCAACACATGAATCAGAGTCACCTGGTTGAGATATTGTTCTTGATCTGCAAAAGAACACACTAGTAAATATATTTGGTATATTTTCTCATCTTAACCTACAGTGCAATGCTCTTCATAAATTATTATTGTGTTAGTGCCATATGAACCATCTCAGACTCTGATTCTTTGAATAACTTGGTGTGTGAATTGTCCTCTTCAAATAAGTGCTCTTCAAAGTAATGTGCCATTACATAAAATCTCTTGACAGTAGCTTGTATTTGACAATAGCTTGTATTTGCCAGAATTCTTATTCATGTTTTTCTGTGATATAATATTTTTACAATTTTGACAATATTTGTGCTATTTTTAGCCTGCTATTTGTAGAACAATATTTGTGATTGAAATGCTACAAATGTTACAATACTGTTTTTCCTTACCTCTAATCAGGTCGACATTATGTGAATTACTGAGAGCTTTTTCTTGCTGCTTAACCAGGAAGTGTGTTCTGTCCACAGTGAGACATCTGAAGTCTCCCCAAACCTTCATGTCAAGGCCCAGTTTTTGGGCAAAGTCCATATAAGGCTGCACAAACGATAGGACCTCAAAGTAGGCATGGTACTGGCACTCTGTGAAACACAAACACATTTCAGTCTTTGAATTTGACTTTAATTATGTTTTAAACAGATTTGACTATTGCCATACCAGTTGCTTGGACCTGTATCACTACTCGGTCTTGAATTTGCAGCTCTTTACTGGACGTACAGAAGAACGGAGGCACACATTTGCTGACTGCTTTGCTCTGCTCTCTAGAGGCATTTGGTACAGCTGCATTCAAATACAGCCTTTCAATTCTTTGACCCTGGTCAGTAGTTTGTGGCTCACTGCGAAAAATGTGCTTAGTCACATCTGAAATGGGAGAGAATTTTTTTTATTTTTTTTAAACAACACATTATGATATAAACTAATGCAATAATTTGATTGTTGATGCTGTAATTCATCTTGAAACCACAAGAGAGTGCCAAATCTCTATTGCTCTCGTCAAGGGGTTTTCAGTTTCAGTCCTATGATTGTAACACTTCAAACATTGAATAAGTACAAAATCACATATACATCTATATTTTCAATCAATGTACATGAATCCTCTATTATTTCATGTATAATAAAGCTATGCAGTTATAGGATGAATTAGTGAATGAGTAATAATATAATCACCTGAGCTGGCAGTGTCTGGGGGGGTTTGTTGGGATCGGAGTTTGATGAAGGTGGAGAGAGGGTCCAGGTCCTTGCACAGTGGATCCTCCAAGACCCTTTCAGGACGGTCTTGTCTCAAAGGCAGCGTCTTCCGTGTTGTTTTTGACGGGCTTTTTTCTTTTGTCCCGTGGCAAATATTGTTCTGTTTGCTCGCTAAATTAAATTCTGGACAGCTTGGATTTGACGTTTTAGTTTGGCCAAAGCTTACATTTTGTGTTTGTTGTTGACGATAAGCCGCTGCTTCATTTGTGTGTGTTTTTTTGTGATCTAACACAGGATCTAAGGCTGATTCTTCTGGCCTCTTCAGAATCGACAGCCAACATCTGGGTGTGGGAATACTTGGGATGGAAACTGTAAAATAATTAAAAACACATACTTGTGTAATGTAAATGGCCAGCTTTTGAATCTTCTTGGTCTTTAAATGTAGTTGCTTACAGTCTTGCTCAGCAGACATTTTTTTGAACTCTTCGACATCTGTCTTTGAAGGGGGAACGTCAGACTTGATGCTCTCTGTAAAATCGGTGGAGCTGCAAAGAGGTGTCTGTAGGACTCCAGTTTCTGCTGGCGTTGACTCGTCCCTGGAAAAACGTTCTTCAGACTTCAACATTCTCAATGCTTCTGATAAAGGCTGAAAATCCACGAGGCGTTCATGAGTTTGGGGCTCTGCAAGTATAAGAAATAACAAGAACAAGACAATACTTACTAATGGTGCTCCGTACTAACAAATGGATAATATAATCACTTTATTTACCTGTCAACATAAAGCCCTGCACAAATGTGGGGAGCTTTTCTGCTGTCCACAAGGCTTTTTCAAGTTCCCTCTGACATTTTGCGGAACCAAAACATCTGAACAAAGATTCCCAAAGAAAACAGCACACGTTAGTCAACTTCTGCCCTTCAAACGGTACTGTAAGTGCGTTAGTTTTGTGGCAAACTCACATTTGTCCCTGTGGTGAAAGAGGTTCTTCGACAAGTGCGGAGGTGGACAGAGTGTTGATACAGGCTTTACGTACGGGGCTTAAAGTTAAGTCAACTTCCATATCAGCAGACGTTTTGATACGTTCTAAAAGCAACGGTGGTATTAAAATGTTTGGATATAAGTCGAATAGGCCTACTGTAAACTTTAGGGTACACACAAAGTGAATTACCTGTGGGCTCTGCGTCTGCAAATCCTTCCATCGAGCGCTCTGTAGTTTGCCGCTCATATATTTCAACTTGAGACGTATCTTGAGTCGCTGAAATGAAATAGAAATATGTATAATGTAAACTTTACCATTCTGCTTATTTTAAATTGTTTTCAGTTTCACTTTACTTACCCCTTTGAATTATTTCATGTACCGAAATTGGGTCATTCATATTTTCTGGCTTTATCATCAACAGATCACAGCTGTTTGACAATCCAGTGCGATCTTCCTGCTCAAAGGGACAAGTCTCCAGTATATTAGGTAACAGCAGCGCCTACAAAATGCAAGATATGATTAGTTATTTACTAATTAAAAGTACGGAAATTACTTATTACGGTACAACTTGAAAACCTCCTCATTTAATTGCACTTTTGAAAATTCCTCAAGACTGATTGTCGAGGACCAGTCATCTCTCGTACGAGCGTTAGGCACCATTTCATAAGGCTCACAGCGTCTAAAAAACATGAATTATGTTATATTACTGTTTTATTAGACAGCAGGAAAAGCAGATTTACAGTGCATATTCACCTGTGCACAATGTCCTCTGAGATGTCACGTTTGAAGCTCAACAGAGGATCGGACACAAGAAGTGTTCTAAGTCTTGACAGCTTGGTTTTGAGCAAAGGTAAATTCATCTTAAACTGTTTGAGGTAGTCCACTTCCATCAATTCTTCTGGCAAGTATAGGTCTTGAAAATCAAATGTATAAGTATTAAAGTATTAAATTATGTTTGTAATTTATAGTTGTTTCAAATATAACCAAATGCAATTACCTTTCTTCTCATTTTCAAGGTTTTTCTGACTTATTTGCATCTCTGAAATTGTTTCCTGGCATGGGTCTGTGGGTTCCATGCAAATGCCAACAGCCTCACTGAGGTTCACCTCCTCAAGAGAGTCAGGATACAAGCTCGGTATAACTTCACTTTCTTCTTGTGAATTAGTGTTACATCTGTAATAACTGCAGTGTTACACAGACACGTTGAGCACGGATTTTACATGAGAATGAAATCAAAAGAGCCAAAGAGACAGTACCTTTCGGGAATTTTAACAGCTTGTTGGTCAATTTTGATCAGGTTGTCTTGCACAGACTCATTCAGAAAGAGTTCAAACGTCGATGTAACATTTGCTGTA
The DNA here is from genome assembly GCF_026437365.1 of Eucyclogobius newberryi. Taxonomy (NCBI): domain Eukaryota; kingdom Metazoa; phylum Chordata; class Actinopteri; order Gobiiformes; family Gobiidae; genus Eucyclogobius; species Eucyclogobius newberryi. The sequence goes on from NW_027316278.1 coordinate 23,510,320, forward strand.
AAATGAACAGTGTCATATAAAGATCAGGATTGTGTCACCTCAAAGTACTTCCAGTTAGACTAATGTTCATTGTAACTCCACACTCCAGGAGTGCTTAATGGTAGAAAATGGTTCAGAGGAATTCATTTGGACAAAGTTTTTGAAACCGAGACATTTTGGTTGCCCTCCAGAAGTCTGTCATTTTCGGTACCTTCAGATTGAAAAACGTTTCAATTTCACACTTTGTCCAGATACCTTTGATACTTATTCTAGCCAAATGTTGAATCAACTGAGATTTGAAGATGCTAAGACATTCTTTCAATTGCTTCTGACTCTATAGTGATAAATGATGTATAGATATTTTTTGTGATTGTATAGACATAACAGTAAGGTTCAGTTTTTGATAATTGAAACTCCTTAACTTCTCTTTGTTGATTCGTATTTGTTTGAATAATTATTATTGTTTTGTCCTTTTTAAGATTGCGTGTGTGGTTTGGTTACCACTGTTCCAGGGGGTCCTGTATGTGCCCTTAGGCATGTGTCCACTGTGGGGGTACAGGGCACTGCCCCCGCTCACGTGCGGCGTGGGCAGAGACAAAAGGTTCATCGTGACTTTGAAGCTGGGGCCAGCCTGGAAAACAAAATGAAATAGCCTTTCTCCTTCTTTTCAACTATTTTAATTTGCAGACCATTGTAATTGAAAATGTTGAAAGAAAATAGTTCCTTGTTCCATAATTAACGTAAAACAATAAAGGTTTGAAGTGAAGGTTTGTATGACATGTTTTAGCTTTAGCTTTGAGACCAATAGATTAAACCTCCCTCACAGTCTTTGCTCTTAACAAGTTAGAACATAGACAAAAACATAGTTGAGGCTTCTGTACATCACAGCTGGGACTATATCATGAGATTAGGGGGGACATGTTTGAAACCGAGTTAACTCTAACCAAACAATGTTCGGCTAGCACATTTAGCATATATAGCACATTTAGCATGTATGGCACATTTAGCATATATAGCACATTTAGCATATATAGCACATTTAGCATGTATAGCACATTTAGCATATATAGCACATTTAGCATATATAGCACATTTAGCAAAGGCAGTTTTTGCGTGTGCAAAATATAAAACAATAATTATGTTGAAAACGAATTCATACAAATCTTTACATACAATTATTTTATCAACGTAACGTTACAACTTACATTATTCACTCCTTGGTCCATGTTGTCCATGAAGAGCGTTTGTAGAGGGTATATTACAACCACGAGGTGGCGCTGTCATAACATACACAACAGCAACATGTAAATCAGTCAAAAGAATGACAGAATAAACAAACTATGAATGATCCAATTATGTGTAAAAAGCTTAAAAGGTAAAATGAGACAAGGGATTATTATTGTTATTATTTTTTAAGATATTGACTTTAATAGTTTTGCCAGATTTATGAAACGTTTCAGAAAATGTGCTTAAGTGATTGAAAAACACAGTTAGAAGTTACAACAACCATCTCTAAGTGGGTCCAAAACATTAGACAACAAAAAAAAACATCTTTTACAGCCTAGAGAAATTTAACACAGTAAAACACCAGACATGTAGTTCATTGTGTGTTCTCTTTTTACTTGAGTGTGAAAAAGGTATACAGCAGCACAATAAAACACATTCCCAGACTGGGGTGTCACCTCTGACACACATCATTTAAAAAAAACTGTTGCCTATAATTTTCCATGTACTGTCCTGTGCAGAAGGTACACTGTGCACCACACAAGACACATGACACATGACAATTTAAACGGGACATTATAATCTCATGCAAGACAGAGAGCACACTCATCAAGCTGCTGATGATGGAGTAGTGATCACCTAAAGGTTTATTTTACACTTAGGTTTCTTTTTTTTGACACCTCAATTGTGAACAATATAATCTAGAAGATAGATCAGGCTGTTTTAGCTGCAAAGGAGTAACAATTAAAAAAGTTTAAGTTAGAAAGTTATTTTCTGGTCACTTTAATATGTTACCATGTCATCCAGTAAAATTATTCAGAAACAGTTGAGAGTTAAATTGCAGTCACATAGGCCTTTACAATAACACTGCCTTTTTACTATTTTAATTCTTAATGATACATTGCATTTGCACAATTATGAACACATTATATTCAGGGTTCTGCAAGTGGACACATTTAATCCCGGATTGACATTTGTTATGGACAATAGACAACATGATTGTTTGTTGTGAGTCATTTCTTGCACATACTGTACATTAGGGCTGGGTATTACCAAGACCCTCGCGATACAATATGTATCCCGATACAGGGGTCACGATACGATACATATCCCGATACTTGTATATTCCGATACAATTCCCTCATTACGATAGGTATCCCGGTACAAAATTTACCAAATGGGTATAATGCTCTAATAACTTCATACATCCAACCAACTGATCCAAATAGAAATATAAGGAACACATTCTGGTAAAGTATTGCATGTTTCTTGCCAAACAATTGTCATGGTCTGAACATGCTGCAGCAGCATTTTCTGCACAGATCAGCTTCTGATCAGGTCCACAGCTCCTTCTCCCCTCGGCCAAGAGGAGCGCAGCACTACAGCAGATCAAAAGTACTATTCCACCTCATTTAAAGCGTACGGGCCACAAAAATCTCTTTTAATAAAGAAAAATATCGATACTCTGACTCAGTATCGATACGCGTATAGATACGGAGTCCGTGACGATATATCGCCGTATCGATATTTTGAACACAGCCCTACTGTACATGCACCTGAGTGAGATCTGTCACCAGACACTACGAGCTCCAGGAGAACTATGTCCCTGTTCACAGTATCACTCTGAGTTTCTGTTTAAGCTCAAATTTCTGCTACAGGGTCCAAAACATTCTTGACTTAGACCTGTATATAAGAATCACACTTTATACAATGTATAAATATCATTGTTTAATAAGGTTGTTGGTGAGATTTTGGCGGGACAACGCAATAGTCTTCAACACAATAGTTTATAAGCAAATTCTAAAAATCCAACAAATGATAATAGATTGTTGACTCAAGAGAAACATATTTAATGCTTTAAGAAATACATAACAGACAAACAATGTATAATATCACACACAATGTACACATTTTACACTACAGTTGTGTAATATATGAGAAATATGTTTCGTACATTTTGGCAAATGAGACGTATAAACTTAAAATTCATATCATCATGAAAATTAACAAGAAAAAATACACAACTACTCAACTAAATTGAAGTATATTCTAATAGCTATTTACCTTTATTTATTTTTTTATTGCATATTTTTACTATGCGTTTCTTGTACTTTGAGTCACAACACTGGACTTTCCCCATTGTGGGACAAATAAGGGTTCTCTCATCTCATCTTTGATTCCAGAAACATATGGCTTATTTCTTGCGTTCTTCGATCTGCTCCACCTCACTCGACTCATCAACCACCTTCCCGTTGATCATAGTTTGAGTGACAACTTTAACTATCTTCCTCGTGCGAACATCCGGATCTTCTGTAACACAGGAGGACATAAGGGTTGTTTTCAAACTGGTTAAAGTTGTGAAGACTTTGAACACAATTGTCAAAAACATAACTTACTTTTAGGAGGCGGAGGAATTTCTTTGACCCTGCAGAGATAAAAGTAAGATTTGTTTGTTAGATAGATATGTGATTTATGTATTACTCATCATGATATCACTGGCGCCACTATTACTAATTTGATTGGAAGTATAATTTATGTTGTGTACTTTATTTGAAGAATGCTCAGAGAAAATAAATGTTCTCACGTCTCCTCTCCCTCCAGGAGCCTCCTGTAGGTGGCGATCTCCATCTCCAGGTTCTGCTTGATGCGCAGCAGTTGTTCATAGTCGGTCTTGTTGCGCTGCATGTCCAAGCGCAGCTGAGACAGTTCGTCCTCCAGTTGTGTCAGCGTGCTCTGCAGTCTGTCCATCTCCATCGAGTACTTATGGCCCGTCTCTGCCAGATTGGCCTCCAGCACACTCACCTGTCACAAGCGTAAGCAGACAAATACACTTGTTTAGAATTTTAGTACATTTGCCACTATAACTATTGTGACATACCGCAGCGTCATTACTGGATTTAGAAATGATTGGTAGAAGTTTTAGTACAAGTTTTCACACAGATCCACATTGACTATTGAGAAAAAGTATCTGAAGAAGGCCATAAAGTATGAACATAAACTGAAACAAAATAGTGATATCTGCAAGTCAAATTTTTCCTCAAAATTCATCAATCTCGATTTTTTTTTATTATATTTGTTTCTGTCGAATAAAAATGCCTTTCAATTTCCTAAGACAATAATTAACACAAAAAATGTCATCCTTTAAAGTCTGAATTCTGGTTCAAACCACATGTTGTTACTAAAATGGCTGTAGATCGCTCCATTAAACGAGCACTGACAATTAGAAATAATTGAATCTCAATTAAAATGTCATTAATATCATAGTCCTAATTGTTGTATTTGTTTTTTGTGTGTCTTTTGTCTCTGCATCTGCCTCTCAAACAAGGTTTCTCCTAATGTGAATGACACTATACAAACAGATATGGTCAGCTCTATTTAATTGTGGTCCTTGCCAAGATAAACAGCCCACTTAACCACTGAGTGATGTTTTGTCTTTAGTGTTTCACCTGTCAAGTCAAGCTATATTTGTCCACACAATTCATCCTACAGAAAGACAACTCATTATAATGTTTCACTTTTTAACATGGGACAAGTTTGATTGATATCCCAGACAGAAATAACATTATATCTGTTGACAGGAACAACCAGCTGTTACCTTTCGTTCAAGCCAATATTGTGCGGGTGGAACACGTCACACAGTCATTATTTAAAGAGATATGTTGTTAATGACTTCCTGTAACTAGGCTAAATGGCTAAACATATATATAGATAGTAAGTAAGTACATTTTATTTGTATAGCACCTTTCACAGACAGAAGTCACAAAGTGCTTCACAAAACACAGAATAAAACAATAAAACACAAAAAACTTACAGTGAACAATACAATGTCATTTTTGATCATTCAGGTTCCGGAATCACAAATCTTTAAATCCATTCATGACACAGGCAGTAGGCAAGGATATAGTTGCCTTGACATTTGATTTGAACAACGTGAATAATCATATTTTTTACCATTATTATAGTATTATCTTGTCTTACGCTTTATTTTATTTTATTCGATCTTTATTTTTAACCTCCATTCCTTATTAGAAAATGAGAGGTTTTGTCTATAGGAGTTTTTGTTTATAAGAGTTTTGTTTATAAGAGTTCTTCTATTAAGAGTGTTTTTTAAACTTCCTATAAGTTATCTGTCCTTTTCCTCTGTATCTACCTGCGTTGCAACAATGAAATTTCCCCATGTGTGGACAATAAAGGAATATCTTATCTTATCTTATTTCTTGACCATTCATAATTACCTGTTTCCGCAGATTGTCGAGCTCCACTTCCAGAGCCTGCAGGAAGCGTCTCCTCTCGCTCAGCTCACTCTGGGCACAGCGCAGGGCTTCATTGCTCTCCTTCACCTCCGACTGCACTGCATCCAACTGTCACACCGACACCAACACCAACACATTAGTGAGTGACCTTTTGTACTGACAAGACTACAGAATACATACATAAATACAAATACATACAAATACATACATAGAGCCCCACCAGCCATTAGGTGCCCGTCAAAATGTGGGTGTAAAATTGGAGCTGTTCAAATGACGCCCTTAGAAAGTCATAAAATAGGTCTGTCACAATAATGACTTTACTTTATTGACCTATCGTTTAAGAAACAACAATATTTTATCATCTGTACATTTTTTGTAACATTTGAGGGGTAGAAGGAAATACTTTTTTTTAATACAAATGTAGCAAGGAGCACAACCTCCAGACCCGGATGCAAAAACATTTATCACAATAAAACATAAATGAAAGGCTGAATTGGGACTTTGATGGGGCCTTTTCTTATAATATAATAATTAGTCTCAAAAGTGTTTACAAACTTGCTAAAATGGTCCTCAATATTGTTGTTTATTGCAATATTTTGTATGTTTTTATTTTTTCTATTGTGACAGACCTTTCCTAAGACACAAAGAAGGTATTATCGTTTATAGGTGTCGTGTGTTGTATAGAGCAGTGCAATCAATCAAACTGTACAGGTAATCGAGATTGATTTTCTAATCGTCAGTGCTATACTTGGGTCTTCGAGAGGTTGACAGCCAATCCTCAGTAAAAGCTTGTGGTTTGGAGTAAAGTTCAGACTTTGGAGGAACAAATGTGACTTTTTTGTGTTAAATGGCACAACGAGGTACATTTTCTGGTACATCGCCCAGTCCTCCTGTTGTAGTTGTATTATTTGTGGTATACTAGTAAGTCGTTAAGCGGGTAAATAGGTCTTTGCGACTCACCTTCTTAAGATACCAGGTCTCAGCTTCCTCCTTGTTTTTGCGAGCGATGCCCTCGTATTGGACCCTGAGTTCAGCCAAGATGCCGCCCAGATCAGGTCCTGCGGCTGCATCCACTTCCACATTCACCTGCTCATTCGACAGACGTAGCTTCATAGAACTCATTTCCTATCAGAAGAAAGGGACAAAATGTTTTATGAATCAGTGCATCTTAGCGGTAGTGTACGTGGCAATGTTACACATTTATGTGTCTATGTGTAATTCTGTCAACTGGACAAATGTTTTTAGAGTAAAGACGTTTTGCCACTCATCTAAGTAGCTTCTTCAGCTCTGAAAAATAACTGGTGAGTCACTGCTTTTATATTTCTCTGAGGGGATGAGCAAACCTTTTTAACTGTCAGGAGTATCTGTTGCTTGTTAAGTCTATTGAAATACTTTAAGGTGTTTTGCATAATCGTTCTTCGTTCAAGGGCATGAACCTCTGATTAGTCTTATTGTTTTTGTTTTTTGGGAGGACGGAGGTGTAGATTGGTGATAAATTGTACTTTAGACCCACTACTTCTGTTCAGAGATGGATTGAGAGAGCTGAAAATATTGCCTCTTTGAATCCTCTCTCAAACCACCTCTTCTCCTTTGCCCGGGTCTGACCTTCCCTGTCCTCAAAGGTTTGGTTAGTGACTTTGAGATGGAGACGCCCAGCAGACTGGGGTCCTGCGCAGCTCTCACGGCGATGATGGTACATTCTCTTATGGAAGGACTGTTTTATTTAACCTGTAACACTCATTGCAGTCTTCACTACACTGAAGGAAGTAGACCACATTCATGTAATGTTGATTTACTCACAATGGAAAACCAACCTGATTTTATATTTAAGTTGAAAGTCTATTTATCACTTCCAAATAAATGTCTACTCTTTAGTTGTATCATTATTATTATTTGATTCATTTAGTGCTCACAACCACATCTATGGTATCGAGCACAAACACATATATTTACATACACTATTTTAACAAAAGAAGGACCTTTTTCAATACAGTGCCAAGCTTAAGAATAATCTCTGGACTTTACTTTTGCATTAGTAACATAAACTTATACAATATTGGGTGTTTCACATAAAAATTAGACAAACACTTCTCTCTACATAAAGCAACTTCAGTATTTGAACACTCAAACAACTGAAACTCATCACCAACATGCTTTGTCTATACATGCCATTCTAACATGGCACACTCTCAGACAGTCTGTTGTTTCCAGGTCTTAAATTACAGTATTACAATTGTATTGCTATTGAATATTTACCAGTGAATCTGCTTTAGTTGTACCTCTGCATAAAACATTTTACAGGGAAGATTTTGTTACATATAAATTCTGTAGCCATCCCTTGTCTTTTTCTTTTGACCTAGATACAGTCTTTGATAATAACTGTAGCAGTTTCACCATTCTAACTCTATGGCTCCTTTGGCCGGCCTACATCCTGGACACCACGCCTGTCTGACTAAACATGCACAGTGCTCCTGGCTCAAATATAACCATGCTCTGTGTTATCTTACTATCTTAAAGCCCCATGACCACAAAAGAAAAGGTGTGTCTGTCCAGCTCTTGCGATCGTGTTACAGACACTGTACACTTATGAACTTTATTCTCCTTGGGCTAACATAAACTGTATACTGAAAGAAAAAAGCACCACTTTTGATTGAGATGTTCAGGTGACGCTTGTAATTTACTGTATACGTAACAGCGATTCTCATCATATTCTGTTTACGCTCAACTTTAGTAGCACTGATATTATACCCGGAGATTATAGTGCCAGAAATAAATTACTTTTTTGTAGGGTTGAGGAAAAACTTTGACTAAATCCTTTTATTTCATTGACATAACCAATGTTTTTGTAAATGAACAACTCAGCAATGACAATAGTTTGTCTTTTGAATTTAAGGCTTTTCATATGATTACTAATCAAACCCTCTTGGACAATGCTTTTTCACAAGAGGTTTCTGATTAAACAAGCTCGAAGAACACTTTCTCCTTTTAGTTCTTCATTATCATATTAATCATGCACAGTGAGGAAATTGTATTTCATTTGATTTCCTTTCTCCCAAATCCCATGCAGCACAGACAATGTAAAATGTCTCCCTCAACCGTTTCCTATTCTCACCTCATCATGATTCTTCTTGAGGAAGTAGAGCTCCTCCTTCAGGCTGTCCAGGTCTCCACGCAGCGTCGCGATGATCTGGTCGTGGTCCGATTTGGCCCTTCTCAGAGCCTGACAATCCCTCTCCACAGACTGACACAAGGTGGCCTCAGCCTCCCACCTGCACAAAGACAAAGTGGAGGATTATAAAGGAGAAGTGCTGGGTTTCAGATGACATCACAGCACGCTGTAAAGACTTATTATTTTAAAATGAGATGGTAAAATATGACATAAACCTGTTGATATTGATATTCATGATGGAAATAGTACAATTGATACAGATATCCGCTTCATGCTCCCCATTTGAAAACACCAATAGCATTTTTTCTTTAAGCAGTTCAGTTTTGACCAGTACAGATTATTTAAATTACAAGAAGCAAAGTGTTATTCTTTTGTTTACTAAACCATTTTATAGCAAGTTATAAACTGATTGAAAGATTTGGGTCTAAGATCTGCCTGTGTGCTGTGTGATAGACTGCAATATATCCAGTTAATGTCATGAATACCAACAGAAAGATACACATTTCCCACATCCTATCAATGACATACCAGCAGCACAGTGTGAAAATCAACCTTCTCTACAAGCTCTTTCATTCTCTTCGTCTGCCTGACCTGCTCATCGATCACATCCGCTATATTACTGTAAAGACCACTTGTTCTTCGTTCCGCTGTGGGAAGGCTTCTGTCAGAAAACTCATTTATTCCCACTGGTTTTCAGTCTGGCACGGTCTTGTAAATACTCACAGCCACATTAAAAAATGGAAGTGCTTTGTGACACTCACTTGACCCTGAAGTCGTCTGCAGCCAGCTTGGCATTATCAATCTCCAACATGATCCGCGCATTCTCCAGGGTCTTTTTTCTCACCTAAAAGGACAGAGCACAGAGATACCGAGTTAAAGGTGCACTAACCTTTTCTGGTGCTGGGTCTGACACCCGCTTGTCTCAAATTATTGTCAAACAAATCTGTGCATCTTATTTTTGACACTTTTAATTTCCGCTTATGTTTTGCTCTTTGTTATTATATTGTAATGTGTGAGCTACAGCGTCCAACTAATATTCCTGGTGCATCAATAAAGTGTGTCTAACTCTATTTTGCATTTATTCAGTTAGAGCTATTTTTTGACCCATAGGCTGTATTAAACAGGACAGTATAGCATGGAATGAGGATGAGACTGGGGAAGGACAAACATGGAGCGTAGAGAAATAAAGATTCATCCTAACTGTGAGCCTGGTCACCTCACCACAGATCTGACCTGTAACTCGGCTTGGTGGCACCAACTGTGTCTCTATGGAGATAGTTAAGTGATGCACCTTATGCATTTGTTTGTGTGCAGCAGAGAAGACCCTTCCGTCCAAACAAAGGGAAACTAATAAAAAGAACTTTGAAAGAACTTTGACCACAGAAAGAGAAGTAAATGTCTATTTTGTATGTTAGTGAGCAGCTGTTATAACTGACCTCCTGTCCTATGGCGTGAGCCTGGGCCATCATCCCCTCAATGTCGTGCCCTTTAGGCGATTTCTCCATCATGAGCTGCTTGATCTTGACCTCCAGCTCAGAGTTTGACCTCTCCAGCGAGCGCACCTTGTCCAGGTAGTTTGCCAGGCGGTCATTGAGGCCCTGCATGGTCTCTTTTTCACTGGCTCCTACATTCAGTCCATTGTAAGAGCTGAGAATGTTGAGCCCATTGCCCATGGAGACGGAGCGGGACAGGTTGCTCATAGTGGAAAAGGAGACGGGCGCTTTAGAGCGGAGGCTGCGGCCGCTGTCCCGCACAGACATGCTGGAGAAGGATGGCTGACGGACGGAGTGACTGCGCACAGAGGCCATGATGCCGCTGCAGAGGAAAATATTCAATACAATTACTATTATGTTATTCAAATGTATTAACAATCTGACTCCCAAACCACTAAGTACAATTGTCAAGAGGCGAAACAGCTAGAGTCAGTACAGGACTTCTTTTGGGAAGTAGAACTTATATAGACTTATAAGCACTGTAGCTGTGCAACTCTCTACCCACAGAAATCAAAACTATATCTTAATTCAAAATGTTCACCTTCAGAATTAAGTCTTTGCTGAAAAGTCACCAAAACTGTACAAAAGTGTGTAACATTTGTAGCATGAGCAAGTGAATGACTGAGTTTGAAAGCCTAACCATTGATGGGAGCTGAAAATTTGCCTTATGTGCATGACATCGGTCACCCATATGATGGGAATGCAAATGTCCCTGTGAAATAAATACATAAAATATTTTACAAGGGGGCATTTTAGACAAGATGATGGATAAAATTACAAAATAAAGAGATAATTCACAAAGTCAAATCTCTGTTGTTAATATCTCGTGTTATTTTTCTCAGTATATGTTGAGGGGATGTGATAAAGGAGGGATGAAATGTTATTTCTACTGCACTAAAATAGATTGAACTTTTGAAATTGTAAGCCTCTGCTTTTGCACATTAACTCTTCAAATGTAGCAGAAAGTTTACACAGATCACCAAATTCTTCAAAATCACCCAAATAGAAAATGCAGTTACTTACATAGATGTTTTGTGTGCAGGCTGTGGACAGTTGCTCGTCACTCAGGTTCTAGCCTGCCGTTTCTCAGGTGTATTTGGCTGCAGATGCTCCACTCTGAAGGGGTGGAGCTCCTGGGGTGTAACATGAAACCATTTGGGACCAGAGAAATACCGGTGAGTCATATTATTACATCTCACCAGTGAAGTGGGATATAAAAGATTGAAGATTCTGTCCTTGTGTGCTTAAATTAAGATTTTGAATCAGTTTAATTGAATTTTCCCTTACTTTTTTACATAGGGATCAAAGGATTTAAGAGATGTTAGAAAGTTATAAGTGGAGAAAGATTTTGTTGATCTTGCAGAGTTTATACTGGCTTAAACTTACAAATGAAATCACAGATAACAAAAGTCTGCCTATGTGACATCAGCCTCCTGAGGTCTTCTTGTGACCCAGCAGCTGAGCCTTAAAACCGGTGCTGCGAGCTACAGACAGGGCCCCACTGTCTCCACACTGACCCCATTGAGCCTGGAACACAAAGCACAGCAATGTGAACACCTGAGGACGGCCCAGTGGGATCAGGGCAGGTAGAAGGAAGCACAAACAATTGGTGGACAGATTGAATAGAAAGTAAAGACCCCTGAGAAATGCTATGAGAAATGCTGGGCGTTGGTTGGGCTGCAGTGGAACAGTAAACCTGGTTTATTTTACACACATGCAAGCACACACGTTTTATCTACCCGCAGGCCTCCAAAACCTGTTGCTGCATTGAAAATATGATTCTTAATTCCTCAGAGTGGTATTCCCTGAGGAATATCAGATCACCAGATTCCTGACCTGGTTTAGTGTCTTTCAAGAGGACCACTCCCAGACATCCCTAAATACTAACACCGCACAGCTAAGTAAAGTATATTTGAAAGTGAAAAATGCACTGTGTTATGTCATGTTATGCCTTTTGGTTTGGCGACTAATATCGTGATGTTTATAAATCAAACTGATACACAAGTTATATTAAATTCTACTCACCAAGGTAACCGACACTGATTTAACCTTTGTAACATTATTTCCGAATAATTCTCTCACGGGAAAGGAAATGTTCATCTTCTCAGATCAGTGACTGCACGAGATGCTTTTCACTATAATTACATTTGGACCAACGACAACCTATTGCCATGTGCGTGTCTCCACCTTGTGGTCCAATAATATACCACACTTTGGTGTCGAACGGGTATTTTCGTTCAAAAAAAAAGCTGAGTTATAAGCTAATTTAATGAAATTATTCAAATCTTATGTTCTAACCACACACAGGTTGGTGGTTCAAAGAATGCTTGCTGTGGTTGTGTCCAAGACAACCCTCCCAAGAGTGTGATAAGTGGTGATCAGAACTAAGACCCCCATCAACCCAAAACATGCACAATAGGTCAAATCCTCCGGTAGTCTAGTCTCTTGACCATGCCCAGCACAAAGATCTGGAGATGGGTCCTCAAGCCCAGCTCCAGATCTCCTGAGAAGATGTCCCAGTGAAGGATGGGGCCAAATCCAGAGGACAAATTTCCCAACTGGGACAATAAAGTGCACCTCAAACTTAAATGTTTTCATCCAGGGTTGTTCATGCTTCTTTTACCTAAGCATAGGCTACAGAGATGGTCAATGTAGTATCCTTAAAATATGAGCATTAGCAGAGCTGTGTGCCACCTTAATTTGAACTTTAATATCAGAACTGTCTCACACCTCTGTGTTTGTGATGGTTTATACATTTGCGTAAAAAGTAGCAGGCAATTTGGGCAAATCCAACAGCAAGCCAGAGAGCCAACAAAAAATGGCATGAGGGTAGCATTTGGCCCCTGGGCCATTGTTTGGACATGTTAAAGATCCATTTGTTTGTGAAAAGAATACATTGATCTGTATTGGCGGTCACTGCATCTGTTTAACCACTCAAAGAAAGATCCTGTGCCCATTTCCGCATCTGCCAATAAAAATGTTCTAATCTATTCTAGAAAAACAACAATATCATTATAAGATTCAAGGTGCAAGTTTATGAAGCATCTTCAATCTTGTCAATGATTTATGACTTGAGGAAAGTCAAAGACAAAGTGCTGTCAGAGCAGCTTAAACTGTTTTAGACTTAAAAGTAAATTAGTGTAGACAACCAACTAAGTTTGGTTCTGATCCCAGCACTGTTTTATACAACCATTTAAAACATTGGTCATTTCACTTTCTGTCTAAAATGTCCACATTGTACTACACATTGGCTGTCGGCCTGGACTGAATGAATCATGTTTCAGTTATGTCCTTTCTTGTCATCAGCTCTGCTGATGTGGTTCTGTGCTACTGTAACTGTTAGAGTTTACATATAAAAACTTTCTTCACAGTATAGCACACAATGTACTGCTCAGCAAAGTCAATTCTGTGTGCTTTCCTTTGTTTTACTTTTGTTTAGAAATGTGATACAGCTCTTAGTTTTTCTGGCTCCCTGCCAGTCGTCCTGTGCAACTTCCATAATGGCTGCAGTCAAAATGCACAGTGGAGAGTTTCCCAAATAACTGTCCCCAAACGTGATCTGAGAACATAAATTAAATGACAAATTAACTCATGTGGGGTCAGGCAGACACATTTTTGGTCATATGGAGTCTAGACTGAAATTAGTGGACTTATTGCAGTTTACTTAAAAATGCAAACTACAACATGATTTGAAGTGCTCCATATGTTTTAAGTCATAATAAATACATCTGCAGTTGTAATCTCATTTTGGAATATTTCTGATTAGATAAATAGTTTCCGTATACCTTCTCAATTCCCACATGAATATTTGTGTGTCAAAAGACAAAAAGCACATTGTATAGCCCATCTGCTATTCTAATGCTGTGAATAGTATCATCAACTCAATGAAAAAATCTCCTCAAGGAAAGCAGAAATAAAAGAAAAAGTATACCATTTGAAATAAGCCCGAGGAGGAGGAGGGTGGACGCTGGTGATGAAGATATCTTGTACAGAGGTTTTGTTGACTGTTGTGCAGGGGAGAGCTCATCAGTGAGAAGGGGAGTGATTTGAATAGGCACGAGATGAGGGCACTGCAGTGTATCTGCTCATTAGGCGGCCCGTGCTGTAATTCTCCCTGTGTGCAGCTCTGCAATCAGGGGCCTATTCATTAACATGGGGGGCCCGCTTTCATCTGCAACCACTTGAGCCTGCCAATCACAGAGGCGTACGCATGGCATGATGAGAAAACGGGCAGCTTAAATACTCAGGGATGGTTGTGCACGGAGGGAGTCATGACTAAATGCTGCCTTAAGCATTTGTATCAGAGAAGGGGGAAGGAGAAATGCTCTTTTTATTTTTTTTTACAGTGTAGTGCTGGCAGGTGGCCCAAACTGTGTCAGACTGATAATCATCTGTACAGACATGAGGACGTCTTTTGTTCTTCGATTTCACAAGGAGGAGGCATCACTTTGCAGATCTTCTGAAATAAACTGATTGGATGTGATTGGACAAAAGTTAGAGCAGAGTTTTTATGGTGGAGTTGGAGAGATGTATTCAAAAGAGAACAATAAAAAACAATTGCAATGACAGTAATGCACACTTGGATAACAAAAGCGGGGCCCTTCACTAAAGTTTTTGAGTAGGCCGTTTTATTTAAGAAAAGGCAAATGTTAACAAATCTTTCCCTTCACAATTTCCTCATGGGTAAGAAAGTAACTTTTAACCCCTTGACTTCCATTAAGTTTATGGAGTATGTGAAAAAGAGAATGACTTATTCCAATTATATAATGTTTTTACAAATGCTTTCCTGCAACATTTCAACTTTATGGAAGAAAAATATATAGTCTCTCAAATGTCAGTGCATTCATTTGGTTGTGGTCACCATTCTCAGCACTTTTCCCAGAGTAATTCCAAAACAAAGTGGGTAAGTGGTGGTGCTCAGTATATATATTTTCTTTCTGAAAGCATATTGATTCAGCGTGAACAATAACCAGATTGTTTAGGTCAAAGCATGTTATTTAATTTTCACATTACTCCATTGTAAGGGCTGTCAATCAATGAAACAACTGTAGGTGATTTGGGTAAAGAGGGAAACAAACTGTTTTGTCAATTATTACACCCCGTATGGAATTGAGCATGTTTCTTAAGTGGAAATTGAGCGTAATGTCTGATTATGTCTCCTGCATTGTAGATGAGAGGTGCTTGACATCTGACAGCTGACCTTTCCAATCACAATCTTTGAGCTTGTGAGCAATAGTGTCCTTTTACTGGAGATAGAAGTGCTATTACCTCTAACTTTCAAAATGTGGTTCAGGACTTTAAAAAAGTGAGATGGCTAAAACGACCATCCACAGACCTGGTAGATTTATACTTGAGAACATTTTATTAACTTCAGACATAAGTACAAGGTACAATCACATATTGTCACATTTAAAAGTGCTTTTGTGAGTTTGATAATAAATTAACATTTTCTTTTGACAACAACATAACAACAAATAGCAATACTTAAAGTGTACTCACCAATACAAAAAACGCTGAGGTCTAAATACTGATATGGCTTTCCTCTTATTCTTTTCCAAGAACACATTTCAGTGTTGAACACTGTGCATGAAGTAAATGAATAGTATTGTACCAGATGAAATGCCCCATCTCCAAAAGAAGTAAATTAGAGTGGTTCCGTCTGTTGTTTTTGGAGACTTCTGGCCTTAGCAGTCTTTGTCATCAAAAGCCGACCATTTGTGGCCCAAGGATTAGAATTCCAATCAGCTTACAAGTAGGTAGTCCAAAAATATAGTGGTAAAAAAGACAAAGGTAATGTCATCAGCGGCTGATGGGTAGCTGTGGTAGAGAGATGGGAGGATGGGTCAAGTGTCCTGGAGCAGCGAGGACAGAGAAAGAGTGACCTGAATCCAAAAGACATTCAACATTAAAATAGGTTCAACATTATTTGTGAAACAGATAAATCACAATAACATATTTCTAAATACATGCAGGTATGTTCACTTTGTATTTGTGATTCTTTATGACACATCCAATTGTGCTTACTGTCTAAGTATCCGTGCAGGGCCAAGAGGTGCGGCCGGTCGGGGCTACTGAAGGGAGAGTAGTGCACGTCGTCGGGCAGCGATGGAGGCAGGCGCGTCAGAGGAGCACCCTGAGGGAAGCTGCTCTGCTGAGGCTGCTTTTTGTGCCGGGCACGGCAGTTCTGGAACCAAACCTGGGGAGGTGGTGTACCACATCAGTATACAGCTAAAAACAATATTGAGAGGGATTAAACATTTATTAAATTATTTCATTATTTCAGAGATCAAACTTAGAGT
Source organism: Eucyclogobius newberryi (assembly GCF_026437365.1). NCBI lineage: Eukaryota > Metazoa > Chordata > Actinopteri > Gobiiformes > Gobiidae > Eucyclogobius > Eucyclogobius newberryi. The sequence goes on from NW_027316278.1 coordinate 23,526,737, forward strand.
TTCTCCAGACAAATGAAAACTGCATACATTTGTGGGCTACATTTCTATGTCAATTTTGTCAATTGGTTAGTATTTAATTTTAGCGGAGAACACAGATTTTTAGGACAAATAAAGGTTATCTTATCTTGTCTTATGGATCCCAAACTTGTGTCAGATGGAAATTCACCTGTATAACTCTCCTGCTGAGCCCTGTCAGCTCTGCCAGTTTCTGCAGCGTCTGGGCATCAGGATTATTATCTTGAGAAAACTGTGTCTGCATGACCTGACAAAAAAATCAATGGTTTCACACAGGGAACAGAGTTCATGGTTCTAAACAAAGGAAACATTTTATACCTGTAGCTGCTCTGCCGTGAAGGAGGTGCGAGCCCTCTTGGCTGGTTTAGGTTGACAGTCCTGATCCGAGGGCAGGGCTCCCTCCAGTGTTAGACCTGTGCCTGTGAAAGAGCACAAAGTCCTGTACAGTTTTACATGAAAGTAATGAATTATACTATTCAAATCCTTTGGTGAGGACTGTACCATTTTCAGCAGCACGCCGAAGGTTGTCCAGCATGGTGTCATAGTGATTACGGCAGAGCACCCTGCCTTGCACCAGCCCAAACTCTTCTCCAGTGGACAGCTGCCGTTTACAGGAGAAACAGGCGAAGCAAGCCAGGTGGTACACACTACCACGGGCCCGCCGCACCCAGTCACTGGCAAACACCTGCCGACCGCACTGGGCACACTTTGTCCCAAACCTACTGTAGAAATATAGTACACACAGTACAGCTGGGTTCAATGTGCACGTATTTTGTTCTAATTCTTCCAAATGTGTTTATAATGTAGAACTAGAAAAATAAGGATTAAATCAATAAATAATAATATCTTTTACATCAACAATATTAATAATAATGATCACGATAGCATATTCTAAGTAAGAAAATAAACCAAATATGGTTGATTTATTTGTCAGTTGTAAGAAATGTAAATCGAATAGAGCAATTTAGAATGCAATAACTCCATTTCCATAATAACAATAATAATAATAATACGAATAATAATAATCTTAATAATACGAATAATATACGAATAATAATAATACGAATAATAATAATTATTATTTTTCTTATTCGTATTATCATTATTATTATTATCATTATTATTAAGGCAATGAAACAATTTCACAATCTATTTTTTTTTTTTTTCAAATCAGAAGGCCTGTGCTATTTTTTGTAACATGAAAGAATACACTACAATAAGACAATTTGGCTTATTGTTTTTAATAATTCCGCTTCACGGTTTACCCGCATTGGGCCTGCGCATGAACTCCGCTTTTAGTGGAACCTCCCAACGTAAATAAACCCTTTTCACAACCTGCAAATTTATTTAAAAAATTGGCTAACCTGTAGACTACTTTTGAGTCTCATCCAACCATAGCATACGTTGGATTGTAAATGAAAACAGCGAATTGGGGCCTGTAGCGCACAACATAAAAAAATGTAATTCTATTTAGCCTAATAAAAACAAAGGCCTTTTTTGCACTATAAAAATGTGTCTCATCCAAAACAAACGTGCCCATTTGTGTCTTACAAATTTGAGAAAAGAAAAAAAAAAGGGATTTTTCCTCATAAACATTTAGACACTTCTGGATAATTATTAGTAAACATGAAAAACATGCATACTCATAAAAAGGCCTAATTGCAGGGCTAAATATAGCGCAGGATAATATACTTGTAATAAGTGTTAACTGGAATATTAAGTAGTATATTTTATGGAAGACAGAAGTAAATGTTGTACGCTAAAGGAGCTTTTTATGCTGTCTTTAAGTCATATTTTCTATGCCTTTAGTCAACATTTTAAGCGCACTAAAATGCGTCTAAAATAGAATCGTAATTCTAATCACACATACCTGAAGTAATCCAGTTTGCAGTAGATTTCTTTGTTTTTGACATAGCAGCTGCTGTGCTGACGCAGAGACGCTCTGCACACGGAGCACTCCAGGCAGCCTAAGTGCCAGTTCAGGTTGTTCACCTGCCAGAAAAGAGTCTTATCAGCACATATTCTTCCAAAACATGCGGAGAAAAGTATATGTTTTTTGGAATAGAATCGGGCCTGCTTGTGGAGCCTACCTGGAGCAGGTAGCGGTCCTGGATGTCCATTCCACAGCTCGCGCACTGGTTCTTGTTGGCGGAAGGGGAGCAGAGACATGCGGCCTCAGACGGACTGGACTCACTGCATTCCTTCTTCACCTCCGTTTTTGACTAAACACACGCACATGAATCAGGAATCTCGAATTAAATATTCTAGACTACTCTTGTCAATTCGGGGACACAGTTAAAAATCCTTTGCAAATATAATTTTACCATAGCCTAAGTCTGAATACATTTACTGCACTTCTGCACCAGTTTGAGTCCTGTCAGGACCAGAGTGATCCGGCAATGGCAACACATGTTGTTTCAAAAAGAACACCTAGATTTTTGAAGAAAGGAATTGAAAAGCTCTTCATCCAGATGTTTGTGACTCACCATTTTCAGGTCCCGAACGCAGCCTATTTGGAGAGAAGATGGAGCTTGCTCTGCACATTACGCATCTCTGCCCCAACCCACACTACATCCGGTCCAAAACAACGACGAGCCCGACTGTTTCGGCTGCATTTAAAGACTGGCAACAAAAGACATTTTGATGCAATTAGAGCAAAAAGAAAAAAAAACAACAACTATATGATCGATGCTCTTGCGCGCAATAGGTGGTTATATTCCCATGCAATCAAATGCCACGAAAAGAAAGGATGGCACTACATCTGCAATTAGTGTTGGATTGAAATGCTTCGCTTGATAAGAGGCTATCCGAGTGTCAATTTCACGTGTCAATCAAAACAGCCAAGCCAGCCACCAAGCTAAAAGAAAAACAGCGCATCCTAATTTCAATAGGTGTATAATCGAAAATCGACAAATCCCCAAAGTGAAGAGGCTCAATTGGAGATCGCTCTATTCATAGCAGACAATGTGAAGAAACTGCAGCTGATCTTGAGACATAAAGAAGCTTGATTGTCTCTTTCTCGTGATGGACCATTTAAGCTCTTGAGGCTCCCCTGGTGATTACAGCTGCATTCACAAAGTGCCAAAATGTGGTTCGGTGCCAATCCAGACTTTGTGTTGTTCTTCATTTACACGAAATCATCATAAATGTAGGATTAGGATATGCTAATTACCAACTAAACTATAAATATTGGAAGCACTGACACATGAAGAGCTGGTCTGTGATGGAAGTCGGCAGCGCGCACTTTAGAAAAATATCCAAAAAGTGCACAAAACATAGTCCAAGTTAGCTCAGTCGGTGATCTAAAAAATGCACCACAAAACAGAACAAAAAGTAAAGACAAGGGTGAAGTTTTTATGTCCCCTTTTGCATGTTTGAAAGAGTCGAACTTCTGCCTGGTTTTCTTCTGACTCAAAGAATCTCAACATTGCGCAAGGAGACCCTCCCACTCCTCCGACTGCGAGGACTTATAATGGCAGCACTGTTTATATACGCTGCATTAGCCTATATCCTATACATTACATGAACTATAGCCTATATATTCTACAAAAAAACTGAGGATAAGCTACACTAAGAAATAACTTAGACGTTCAAACAACCTCTGTCCAACTAATAGCATGCCACTTCAAAGTAAACTGAAGGTTGCTATGTGATCAATAAGCATTGAGTGCTTTAAAAGGCTCGAGCTCATACCTGCACATTGTTCACGATGCTCTTCTGTGCATTAGCTGTAATCAGGGGGGACTGGGTCATCCCAAAGTGAGTGAGCAGCAAACAGGCCACTTAAAGAGTGTTATTTCACCTCTATTAGGCTCTAGTGCCCCACAATGATTTTTTTTGTGTGTTATGGACACTTTAGACAATTTTAAACTGAAAGTCTTTTGAACCATTGGTCACCCAGGAATCTTTGAGCACTATGAGATGAAGCCATAGCATAGCACTGTGACTTATTGTTGACTGACTTGTTGAGTTAAAAAACAGAATATTGACAAAAATCAGGTTCATAGTTGCTATACTAAAGCATTTCCATTATAATCTTTACCATTTGCAACAATAACATGATAACCCAATTCATGAGACATTCCCTTAACAAGACGTAATGGAACAGAAAGCAAGAGAAATGTTTATCATTTTTGTTTATGAGGATGGATATGAACATTGGTGAGCTGGATTTTGTAATATTTGGTTTTACATGCTGACACGGGGAAAAATAGTAGATAATGGACCGACAAAAGTTTATGCAGAGGATGGTCACCTGTCGCTTCAGATATTGGCTCGGCGCTGGAGACTACTGCCCTTCCTTTAGCACATCTGTCACACACAATGAGGAACTAGCACAGTGCCGCAGTAAACAAAAACTAACACATGCAGAAGCTATTACACTCGTCAATGGGCCCCAGTGGACAGTGGTGCGAGAAGCATGTGGACAATGTATGACAATGTATGACGTCGGGCATCCTGCTCTGTGGACGTGAAAGATACAGCCAGGTTCAAATGAGGGCAAATTTACGCACAAAACTAAACATGCAGCTTTTAGAAGGTGTGGCCTGAATAAATAACAATAGCTTATGTAAATATTGTTATTTTTTATTGTACAAACATGTTTTCAAATATGATGATGAGAAATATGTGTGGAGTTACATCCAAAAATGTGTCGGAAAATTTGAGAATTTAACAAAATGTGGTGGCAGTTTTCAGTTAGTTTAGAATATGTGCTTCTTCAACACTTTATAAAGATTTGCTGAAGAGAGAACCAGCCTGAAAAGGATTGTAGATGAATATCAAAATGTGATGATTTCATATTCCCAGATGGGGGCAACAAGAGCCAGATTTTCCAAATGAAAAAATTGCATTTCCATTAGATATATCCAAAAGTTAAATTCACAGATGTTGAACCTGCTCATTTCTATTTGTGACCTTATAACTCACAACATTTCAACAAAAATCTGCATACAAAACATTTTGGCTGCCTCCGACTGTGTAAATGTTGTGATGTCATGCAAAACCAGCCATTTTCAATCATGACAAATGGCATTACATCTTCTGCAGTTTTGATATGATCTTTAAATAAGAGCCATGGCAGATTTCTTTTGGCGTTTTAGTTTGGTGCAGCCGGGGCATCGACACAATAAGCTTATTCTCTATCTTACCAATGCAACACAAAGGCATGTCTCACGATGACTGATGCTCGGTTTGGCTTGTACCTAAGAAAATGTTTGGAGAAAGGTGGAGCGGGGCCTAAATGCAACACAGCCTCCTTATCTTGTTCCTGTAGAGCCCATTGGTTAAAGTGAGAGCTGCTGAAGATGTTGAGATATCGCTATTGACTAAAACAGTCAGTTTGACAGCCAAAGTGAATTCATTCATGATATTCTCGACAATTACCGAGATATTCCTATTTTGTATTAATTCAGGCTGACAAAAATGTATTTAAAGGTGCATTGTGTAACATTTCAGCTGGGGGTCCACCTCCTACTTGCCCCCATGGAGACCCTTTTGCTTTCCCAGTTCTACAGTAAGGCATTGAACGTATCTTGCATTTATTAAATTACAGGAGTTTTTATTAATTAAAAAGAACACAGAAAAACACAGTGACAAGCTGTAGACCTACCACCACAGTTCCTACTATTTATCTAGCTATCTATTATTAATGCATGTATTTATTTAATTATTTATTTAGGATACCCATTAGTTATTACCGCAGCAATAACTATTCTTCCTGTTTTTTTTTTTTTAATTTCAATGTTCATTAAAATGTACCCTCAAAAATAGAAGTAATAATGGTTTATATTTTTTTAATTGCAAACAGTTGATTTTAATACTCACCATCCACTGTCCATAGTTCACCTGGCTGTGTCCTGTGCAAGTTTAACTAATATCTGTTTTTGTGGTCTGGACAGGCTTTCAATAAACAGTCAAAATGTTGCATTGCGCCATTTCCCTCTGTAAACCTGCATTGGGTGGAGAAAATATTCAAGTTATTCAACAAATACAAGTTTATTTGAAAAATGGACAAGTAAAAACGAAAAGCTTTTTCGGGGTCTGTTCTCCATATGACAGCAATTTGGGGTATTGTGTATTTTGGCCCAAGCATGTAGTCCGTGATAGATGACAGGAGAGAAATCACGAGCCGCTGGCCTGAGCACAGACATGCAAATTGCTTTCAGCTGATTACTGTATTCTGTTTGATATTCATCATGTGTTGCAGGATATGGCTCTGCATTTACAGCCAGGGAACAGCTGATAAATGCCACTAAAAGAGGAAATAATTGAATGTTTTAGGGATTAACAAAGGAATACCTTTGACCACCACTGCCCAAAGTAGGTCTATGAGAACACACAGTGAATCTGAGGAAGTATTCCTCTTTGAAGGAATGTGTCAAATGCATGAGGAGAAACAGGAACAATAAATCATTCATGTAGCATAATATTGCATGATAATAATAGATTATTAGTATGCAAGTTTTGTGTGATTCATAAATTCTATGTTGATCCACCCACATTTTACAACACCAAAGTTGGCCAACATTTGGAGAATCATTAAAAGAAAATGTATACGGTAAATATATATATTGGAGTAGCAGCTTTTCCATATGGCTTTCTTTTTTAAGTTCAAGCCTTGAGTCCCTGCGGCTAGTGGCTCGTGCAGTGTTGTGTTTAAAGACCCGGTTCAGGGTGATCGGCTGCTCACACAATCAGGTACCAGCTCCAGAGGGAAACACTTCCTTCCGAGCGCTCACCTGCTGTGACCCAAACCAATCAGAGGTGAACACGGCTCCTAATCAGGGAGGTCAGCAGTGCCCACACACCCGCGCAGCCCACCCAGCCTCCACACACGCCTCCCCCTCCACAGGCCTGCTCTCAGTTCAAGGGTTTAACTGTCACATCAGATCACTTCAGAGCAGAGGTGACTGGAGCTGGAAGCATGGTGTGTTTAGTTAGATGCCGAATGCAATATCCTGCTGCTCTTTTGACTACAGCAGCGCGAGGAAAGCAGAAGTGGTTGTGTGGGCCACCCCTCTGCTCTGATGAACTGGGGAAGTGCAGAAGGCTGAACAGGAAACACAGGGAACTGGGAAGGATCTATAACTTCGAGCGCAAGCAGGACTCCCCCTCTGTTTGTTTTGATAAGAGCAGCTACTTATATAGGGCTGTGTGTGCCCAAACGGTTTGAAAACACTTAGCTGTGACGTCCAGCACTGCATGATCAATCTGCAGAAGAAATGGTTGCGGCTGTGCTGACTAAAACATTTCTGCTTGGAGAAAGAAAAAAAAAAGCCCAAATAGTAATTGTAATTGTGTAGCGTAGAGTAGGGGGAGGGCAAAAAAACTCTTGCTTTTCTAATGTGAACCGTACCAGCTTTGTGACATCTGACAAATGGTCTAAAATATTATTCCCTCCCTCTTCTGACAACTGTGTTTCTGAAAACTGTGGAAATAAACTCTACTCTTCAGGGCGAGAGAGGTTTATAGGTTTTTATTCATGTGCTTTAGACACAAATTTCAATACCTTGTGTCAGTTCTATTGTATTTCACCATTAATATAGTCTCTACTGTGAATATGCAAAGAGTCTATTGGTAGAAGGGATTGAGAAAACACTGATATCAGAATTGTTGACATGCCTCATACTTTGTGCTTCTGTTCATTCATTGGCCTGGGATTCCACTGTGAAGCTATAGGCAGTCGCATATTTATTGCATTATGAGTAACTCCTGCGATTAGATTCCTATTTCTCTGCACAAACATATTTTAGGCTACTGCTTTTTCATTAAGACTAAACCTCATGTCCAGTCCAGACTTCATTGCTGATCTCCTACTCATACAACTGAACAGGAAGTGAAATAATGTGTAACCCGATCAAGTTGGAGGAAGCAGCCAGGAACAAGCCTTCACTACTTTCACCAGTCGTATTCATCACCAGAGCCCGAACGAGGCCCGTTTAGACCGGAGCAAGGCTTAACTAAACATCTCTTCTATAAAATAAATGCTTCCAGGTTACTCTCAGCGCAGGTTCACTCACAAACGCATCTGAAATCAATTACCAGGGATTGTGTAGGAACCATTGGGCCCAAGCCTCGTTCACCATGGCAACCCACAGCCACTCTCTTACAGATACGAGGGCTTTCAGGCACTTGTGAGGCGGGAAAGGATGATTTGATAATGAGTTCCCGATGGTTCTCATTCTTTCTCATATCAATCATAGCCAACATATGAGAAAAACTGTAACTCAAATAAGTTTGATCTGTTCAAGAGGTTTTGTTGATGTAGTGAAGCTGGGCTGTGGACTGATGGAGATAAATGATGTGCCTATGTACTATTATTTCCTGTTGGGAAATGTAAACCACGAAGAACAACGCACAACATCTGTTCTACAAAAGGTTAAGAACAGGGTTACATGAATAGCTATCATATAGGCTGCTTGTCAAAAGAAAGCCGCTGAATGCAATGTAAGTCTGAGTCTGAACATACGCTTTCCAGCAGGGGGCAGTACACTATTCTGCTCTGCCCCATTGGTAGTATGTGTCAAGGTTTTTTGTATTGTATTATGTATTAAAGGGTGTTTAACGTGTGTTCAAAACTTGTTGAACCGTTGTAGCAGGGTTATATCAGGTCTACACATGTGATAAGTTTAGCCCACACATGGGGCTAAACTTATCGTGGGAATTTCACTTACAATAAATAACTGACAAGGGCTGAACCATGCTGACAACACCCTTTTCTCAACACTTGAGGCGTCAGTGATTACAACAGCTTCTATATTACACAGACAATAAGAAAAAACTGTGAAGCCACATTTGTCAGCACTGCAGGCTGCACACAGCAGAGCCATGGGAGTCACAGGGGGTAGGCTTGCTTGAGTGATAAACTACACATTACCAACATATTATTTAATTGTACTTTTTTAAATGTTGATTGTACCCTATTAACCTTTTATTTAGTGGTGTTCTACCTGCCTTGGATGGTGTTTCTGGGCCTTTTGCTGAAGCATTCAACCACTGCAGCTGATCCTGGTAAGGGATCATTTCTGCATAATATATCTGTGTGAAAGTGAAAGTTTAAAGTTTGGATCAGACAGAAACAATTTAAACAATACTGTAGAGATTACAACATCGTACTATAAGAACCAGTGATTTAAGGGATATATGAGTCGAGCCTATAATAATCAGGTTTTAATGGCATATTCCCTGAAGTATATTTCTCATATTGTATTATTAATATGATCAGGCATCAGCTTGTATTTGGTATTTTCTGTAAGCGTTCAAAAAACAGGAGGAAATCATATTAGTACTGGGGCGCAAAGATGAGTTTGAGTAAAAATACTTACTTAAATAAAATAGGATTAATATGGTGAATTGTAAAGACCGGTGTGTGCCATGTAATGATGTCACAATTGCCTGGATGAACTGTCTCCTCCACTTTGTGGTTCTGGCTCCACAGTCTTTCTGCAAACTGAAGCACGTCAGCTTGTCGCTTGTTCTCCCTGAGGATAAAACTTTTCCCCAAAGGGTTTTGTAGTTTTTTTTTGGCAAGGAATGTCTAAGGACATGGAATGTTGGGACAGTTGCTAATTTTCATAACATGTTTAATATTTTTTTCACTATCACCCTTTGAGGCAAGTGCTGTTTTGATTTTGGACTCTGAAATGTAAGAGTTACAATAATTGTGATAATAAATCACTTTCGTTCCCAGAGAAAAATTTCATTGTTACCACCAGCATAAACCAGCGGTAGATTATATTATAGATCAGATTAGCCTTTATTGTCTCCGTAGGGAAATTTGTCCTTCAATGCCGCTGGGGCATCTCCTCAGGAGCAGTGGTAGCTGCGTCTGGAGACACACCCTTCAGAAAATGTTTTAAAAAACTCTTACGATTATACTGTGACCTTTATTTGTATTTGTACTTATTTCACTCTCTATTAGTGCACAGATATTCTTCCTGGAGTCGATACATCAACCATACTGCATTTACATGGATATGATAACAAAATAATACAAATAATATTTAATCAATACATTTTTTGACACATCCTTTGTAAGTAATAATGTATTATGCCATTATTTTGTTTGGCTTTGCAGTGAACCCCTGTTGTTACTATCCATGTCAAAACTCAGGAGTGTGTGTGAGATTTGGAAATGACCATTATCAATGCGACTGCACCCGAACCGGTTTCTATGGGGACAACTGTACTGTTCGTAAGTTTAGAAGATACTAGTTTATGGCTTATTGCTGGCTTTTAGCTTTTTCACAAATCAAACAAAAACATAACTCTTGGAAAAACATTTGTTTTGTTTTGTCTTTCAGCTGAGTTCAGGACAAGGATTCGTCTCCTGTTAAAACCAAATCCTTCTTTTGCTCAGTACCTCCTCACTCACTTTCAGTGGTTTTGGGACCTGCTGAATAACTCTTTTCTCAGAGACACAGTCATGAGATTAGTACTCACTAGTAAGTATTTAAACAACATATCAATCATATCGCTCGTACTATCATATACTTATTGGCATTTGTCTATTTTCAGGCAGGAGCAGCCTTATTCCCAGTCCTCCAACGCACAATACTAAATATGGATACCTGAGCTGGGAGTCCTACTACAACACATCGTACTATACTCTTCTTCTACCTCCTGTGCCTGAAGACTGCCCACTGCTGATGGGAACCAAGGGTGGGTGATATTGTATTAATACTTCAGCTACAACACTACAGTACATGACCGTTATGTTTTTGTAGGCAAACAGACTCTTCCTGATCCTAAAGTGCTGGCAGAGCGTTTCTTTAAGAGGAAGAAATTTAGGCCGGATCCTCAGGGAACCAATTTGATGTTCGCCTTCATGGCTCAGCACTTCACTCACCAGTTCTTTAAAAGCAACCATGAAGTCAAAGCAGGTTTCACAAAGGCGTTCGGTCATGGTGTAAGTCAATCATATGTCAATGTTTTATTCAAAACGGTAATAATTGACAGTGTCATTCATTGATTTCCAGGTGGATGCAAGTAATATTTATGGAGACACTCTTGAACGTCAACATCAACTAAGACTTCACAAAGATGGAAAACTCAAATATCAGGTATCACTTTTTTAATCTAGTATGTCCATGTGTAATACAAGAAAGGGAACAGTACTAATATTTAGTTGTTGTAACTTTGCATTTTCACTTTGCATTGTATGTTCACAGTTAGTCCACGGTGAGGTTTTCCCACCCACTGTGTCTGAGGCCCCTGTGTACATGAAGCACAATCGCGTGTGTGACATCCTGAGAGCAGAGCACCCCACCTGGGACGACGAGCAGCTCTTCCAGACCACCAGACTCATCATCATCGGTACAGACTTTTAACATTCTGCACCTGTACACTTCAGCTCATATGTATCATATGTGTTATTTTGCAAGTGAGATAATCAAGATCATAATAGAAGATTATGTGCAGCACCTGAGCGGTTACTTTCTGAAACTCAAATTTGACCCGACGTTGTTGTTCAACGAGCGTTTTCAGTACAGTAACCGCATTGCCCTTGAGTTCGGTCAGCTCTACCACTGGCACCCCCTGATGCCCGACAGCTTCATCATCGATGGTGAAGAAGTCACTTATTCTCAGTTCATTTACAACACCTCCCTCCTCACGCACCACGGGGTGGAGAAACTGGTGGACTCATTTTCTCGACAAGCTGCTGGACAGGTAACACACAGAAGTAGCATGTTTGAGCTTTTTCACATATATTTTTCCATCAAGTAAAATATGTTTACAATAACACCAGTACAGTATAAGATAAGATAAGATAAGATAAGATAAGATAAGATAAGATAAGATAATCCTTTATTGTCCCACATGGGGAAATTTCATTGATGCAATGCAGGTAGATACAGAGGTAGATACAGAAGAAAAGAACAGATCACTTATAGGAAGTTTGAAAAACACTCTCAGTAGAAGATCTCCTATAAACAAAAACTCCCATAGACAAAACCTCCCATTTCCCAACAAAAAATAAATAAATAAATAAATACATAAATACCATTGCATGGGATCACGACAGTAATAGCACATGAATATGTGTCACGACGGCACATAGATTGCACATGAATTTCACAGTAATTGCACATGAATCACGACAGTAATTGCACATATGACAGAATTGCACATGGTTAGGTCAGTATTGCGAGTGTTCAGGACTAACAGTGTTTGTTATAAAGTCTGACAGCAGCAGGAAGGAAAGACCTGCGAAACCTTTCCTTCACACAGCGAGAGTGGATCAGTCTCTCACTGAAGCTGCTCTCCAGAGCGGACAGTGTCCTGCAGGGGGTGAGACTCATGGTCAAGCATAGATGTGAATCTAGCCAGTATATGAGCACTAACATAAAACATATTGAACCTATACAAAAAGCAATAAACTGTTATCAGGCAGGAAATGCTGTGAAGGAAGTGGAGCTTATTTTGAATGTCCTCACAAATGGTGTTCTAGATAGGAAATGTTGGTCAGTCTTACTGCGAAACATTTCAAGTTTATTTAAGCCTGTGTTTCCCATAAAGCTGCACCACACTGCTTTACTGTGAAGTTTATTGTTTTTGCCTGCATTTCAGATCGGCGGAGGCCACAACTCTCATGAGGTCGTGCTCAAAGTAGCAGAAATGACCATCAAGGAGTCAAGAGAGGCACGCATTCAACCTTTCAATGAATACAGGAAGAAGTTTAACCTCAAGCCATATACATCCTTTTATGAATTCACTGGTAAGAAATACATCAAGTCAAAAGTATATTCTGAACAAAATAAAGGACTAAGGAATAATTTACAAATGCGCTGAATGTTTGTTGTTGTTTTCCAATCAGATGACCCAGAGATGGCCAAAGGTTTAGAAGAACTTTATGGTGATATAGATGCGCTGGAGTTTTATCCAGGTTTGATGCTGGAAAAAACCCGGCCTAATGCCATCTTCGGAGAGAGCATGGTGGAGATGGGCGCTCCTTTCTCTCTGAAAGGTTTGCTGGGAAATCCCCTGTGTTCCCCTGAGTACTGGAAGCCCAGTACATTTGGAGGAGAGACTGGCTTTCACATTGTCAAAAGTGCAACTCTGCAAAACCTTGTGTGTCATAATTCAAAATGGTATCCATATGTGCACTTTCGAGTCTCAAAGAAGGAGCAGGAGATGAACCCCAGAAAACAATCCACTGAACTTTGAGATGTTGTTCATTTATAACAAATCTGCGCTCACTGTCATTTCATTCTAACATTACTGTAATAATATACTTGTTACAATAAAATGTTTTATCTTATATCAGCAAAGATGATTTAAACTAAGTTGTAAAAAATGTGATCTTCTGCAATGCTGCAAATCTTTTTAGTAAACCTGGTTCAGTAAAAATGTGAGACTAGAGCTGGACAGAAAAATGTACAATTTATTTTATGATTATGGTACTTGAGCAAATCTGCTGCACTTGTGTGGCAGTAACATAACAATGCATCCAATCAATGAACACAGCAATCGAGGCTTTTACAAGAATTGGGAGCTGATTGACTCACATATTTGGAAGCTTCTATAACTCTATTGTTCTTGACAAAGCTTTGGTAAAGCAAGGTGTTTATGAGAAGACGTGGGTCTGTCTTCAGTATCAGTAGTAGTAGTATAAGATCAGTATGAGCAAAGAATCGACACTGAAACATGTATAGTGTTGAAATCTTTACTGAAATCTTTAGCTCCTTTGGTTTTAAAAAGGCATTATTAACAGTCATGAGCTCTGAAAGACAATTGCTATTGAATCTGGTTAATGTGATTTATAAAAAAAACATATTGCTTCCTTGGCAGTTTTACTGAAAGACACTTACAAAACAGCTTAAAAATATCAAACAAACTATTCATATTTAACTCTACATTAAATAGCTTTTACTTATGTTGTAAAGGTATAAAAATACATCTACAATGACAATCAATTTACAATACTGTATTCATTTAGCCATATGGTCATTAATTCATAAAGTCTAAAGCTAACAATTACAGTATATAAGACGTTATAAGAAAATCCTTAAACAGTTTTAACTGAAGAGAGGTGTATACATGTATATGTATGTATAGACTATGCTTCTGCAGTGTATTATTTATGTTAGTGGGTCATACTTTACAGTTGTCCCAACCTGGGACCCTTTGGAGGAGGGTGACAGAAATTCAAGGGGGTCCCCAGAGCCAGGTCAGAGGGTCAGGTCATCACAAATGTTTATTATACAAAATTAAAAAAAAATATCCCACACATGTGATTGGAAGTACACGCTCTAGTACATGCAGAGTATCAATACTTTTTAAATGAGTATCTCATTTCAATACTAGTTTTAGTGTCAATTAGTGTGTGATTTTCAATACGTTTGACACCCCTAAACCCCCACTTTAGAGTTTACTGTGATACTGCTCAACAACAAATTGCTTTGTTATATGTGCTTGTGCCACAAGGAATTAAAATATCTTTTGTTGGGGATGAATAAATGACCATCCGGTGCTCTAGTCCAAAACTTAACACTAGAGGGCACTCCATGACAGTGTGATAGAAAATGTCATCTTTAAAGTATTACTTATTGTGAAAACTCTCCTGACTGCCTGTCAGTGGAGCTGTTAACATTGAACTGGAGTTGATCTGTGTGCTTGACTGCACTGAAATAGAAGGAGAGCTCACTGGATGAAAATGCACATCTACAGCTACGTTTGTCAGGCCAAAAGACACATGGTGAGACAGGAGCAGGGGAGAGCTGCTGTGTGAGATATTCAAACTGTGCTGAAGTGGAGCAGTGGACAGCTCACCACTCTGTAGGGTTAAGGAGGAGCGTAGACCTTCATTCAGTTTGGGTGTTAAAGATGGTGAAGGGGAGAGTGAGGGTAAAGGGGAGGGGGGAGGCAGAGTGTCCTGGCACAGACTGGGGTGGTCATCTGCACCACTGAACCAGTCCTCCGCACACTGCAGCTGGATGCTTGGCTGGGAAAGGCTGAGGCCACTTTCCTCCTCCAGTGACGGATCAATCTAAAATATATATATATATATATATATATATATATATATAATATGTATATATATATATATATATATATATATATATATATATATTTTTTTTTATATACATATATATATATATATATATATATATATATATATATATATATATATATATATATATATATATATATGTATATATATTTACAGAAGCATGTATTTAATGAAAAAACTTGCCAAGCCAAGTAATAGCCTATAATTTAATGTAACATGGTAAATACAAGTTTTAATTCAAGCTACTACACTAATCATTATTACAAGTATTTGCTAAATTCATGTATACTTGAAGCAGCAAACAGGTTACATACTCTTACTCTTCTTATTTATAATCTATTCTACTCACCTTTGTGTCGAGAATGGGCTCAGGGTAAGTCTCTACAGTGACTGAGTGGAGGTCTGGACTTGACAGGACATCCTGGTCCTCTGCAGTGGGCTCCAGCATTACTGTCACCAGACCAGGGCCTGGGGGCCGTGCACGAGTGTTAGGGCTCTGCTCGATCACTGCCACACAGTCATCATCTTCAAAAGCTCTGCACAGAGTTTAGATTTTGTTCTTGGTTTTGATTCATAATGTGGTCAGTCTTATAATATGGTTTGAATTGTATGTCTGTGTCAATTATAAATCATAGTTCTACATATAATATGACATTGAAATGGAACACGATGGAAAGCACTTTTGACTTTTGATGCACAACCTACGCTTCCCTCTCAGTTTAAACAACAAGAACAACAAATTTAGGTTGATCGGCGAGAAAGCACTAGAACTTCTCTGTTACCGTACACTGCACTTTTTCACAAAGTAATAATTTAGAGGGAAGCATATCATATAAAATCACCTGTTTTCATAAGTCCTCCCAGTCCCTCGACGACTTGTGTTTCGCTTGGGGACGCCAACATTTCTCTGACCTGTGAGCACAATACTTTCTGATTTGTAATGTGATTGCACTACAGGTTCAAACATCTAAATTCCAACCTGCTCTGTTTGTCAAGATGAGCTCATTCCTCTGAACCATCGAATAAAATGTGACTGTGATGAAGATAAAAGCCAAGGACACGCCAACTCCAACCACAATTGGGATGTCGTGTTTCTCCAGAACTGGCAGCCAAGACGGAGCCTGCTGTGTCACTCTGCAACGAAAAGAGTGGAAATGTACAATTGTCTCATGGTAATTGCACTACTTGATCCGGAAGCTGCATCCGTCTCTCTGCCCAATACATTCTTGTCTTCAGACTATTTGTTGAGGTGGCCCATGTGTCAAACCTTTTAACCTGAATTGAAATGCAATAGAAAGAACGGCTAAATAAAGGTGGATTAACAGAGAAGTTCACACTAAAACCTATTCTGAATTACTCACCTCTGACTACAGGGAAGATGAAAGAATGTACTTTTTACTAAAATGAGCAAACCGCATCCCTACCAGTTTCCTATGTTGTCCTCCACTTCATTTACTTGTACATATGTTGCCCTGAATTTAAAATAAATACGTTTGGCCCTCACACGGATTCCCCTGCTGTCTGATATGTACCTGGGTGACTGGGACGTGCTCTTCTCTGTAGCGTCCATTGACTGTTGTCCATCACTTGTGTCTTCTTGCTTGGTTATATTCACCCCAGGGAAGTCATGGACTGATGTCGAAGCATTGTGGGTCTGATTGAGTGAATGGCTATTTGAAATGGTTGTCGGGAGGTCCATGGAATAAGATGTTGTTTGATTGAACACAGACGAGTCGATGTTTGGCAGTGACGTTTGTGAGTTCAGAGGAGATTGTAGGGTTGGGAATATGGGAGGCTGGATTTGAAAACGTGTAGACACAGTAGGTGTTGCCAGTGTTGGTAAATGATCAGCTTGAACTTGCTCAGATATAGAAGACAATTCAGAATGTGTAGGGGTAAATATATTAGACATTTCGGAATGAGTTGGGGTGGGCTGGAATCCTTGTTTTAATTGGATGGGTTCTCTTAGAGGGTCAAGTCTTTGAGTTGAAGATTTAGACAAAATATCGGAGTCTTTGTTTCGTGGTTCAACTTGTAAAGGAGAGGTGAATGTTACAAAATCAGATGCAGTCTCTAAAATGCTTTCACTTGTTTTAAGCTCTAAAAAGGACTGATGTTGCTTTCCTGCAGTGAGTTGTTGCTTTTCGGCGTAAAGACTCTGCGTCGGCCCATCTGTGTGTTTTGGTACGACAGACTTTGACTGACTTTCCAAAGGTAAAATTGCAGAGTATGTGGGATGACTAGATGCTGAAGGTTGGTGTTGGAGACTCATTGACTTGAAATTTGGATGAGGTGGAGGAGGAAAAAGGGGAGGGGGCATATGCATCTCAAAATACTGACTTGGGCTGTTGGTAAGAGGAAGTATATGTAGAGATGGGGGAGTTGTATTCTCATTGAAATACTCAGTCGGTCCAGAGCAGTGTGATGAAACACCTGGAAATCATAAACAAAATACACTTTCAAGTTCGGGGTAAGAGGAAGCTAGAGAAGCCAAAACATGTACAAATCTTTCTGAATAATATTGTTTGCGTGGAAGCAAAAGGTGGCATTTAAAACATAAGTGTCAAAAAGAGATGAAGACTAAGAGAGAGTTAAAACAGGTTGGCGTAAAAGCAATGTTCTCTAAACCTACATATATTTTGTCTTATTTATTTGGTGTTCTGAGTAACTGTTTGTTTCATATTCAAATGTATATTTCAGCATTGATGTGACAAACATCCTGGATTTTTTTTTTTTACTGTAAACCATACAAATCATATTTAAAGGAAAAGCCCTTTGTCAACATAAAGCTTTTGTTACGTTCTCCTAATAGGAAGAGCAAATTTACTTAGAAAGCATCTCTCAACATGTAACACACAAACAACCTCTGATAGTTACTCACATGGGGTTTGTTTTTGTTGCGTTTGGTGGACTGTTGTGGTCAGAAGGTGCTGTTCTGCCACTGGCTCATGAAGAATGACTGTGTTTTCATCATCGCTTGAATTCTGGATGGAAAGAAATAGTTTACAATGGCAAAAAATTAAAAATAAAAAGCTCAAAATGGCCAAAAATAAAAAAAGAGCATAAAGATGAAAGAAAAGAAGACACAAATAACAATTAGCAGCCACCACGTTAAGCCACAGTGTCTGGACAGTCTCACACACCGAAGCAAGAATATCTAAGTCTTACTCACTACAGACAAAACCACTCTGTCTGCTGGATGGGAAATTTCATGAAAAAAGAACTGCAATTAACTGAAGGTATTTTGTGAACATCGTCTTCAGTACAGATGTAACTTGGATATTACAGAAAACACAAACCTGTAACAGTGAGGAAAGACCGTTTTTGATTGTGTCCGGCACGGTTTTTGGCTGTGCAGTAATATTCTCCTTGATCAGACCATTGCACTTTGGAAATATGCAACGATTCTTCACCTGTGTGCAAACAAAAAAGAAAAAAACACTTGATAAACAACCATATTTATTCAGGAGAAGAAGAAAAAAATCAGTTGGATCATGAACAAATTACCATCAATGTACATTTCATCACTTGGAGCGATGGCTACATGTTTGGTGCCTTGTTTCTTGGACCACGTGTAAATTATAGGCACAATCCCGAGCGCTTTACAGGGCAGAATGGCCTCTGCACCGATTCTGCACTGCACTCGAGTAGCAAAGTTCACTATAATAGGACTCACTGAAAAGCATAGTAAAATCAAACCACGCATTTTGCCAAATTATGGTATGCGTCTTTACTACCTGCTACTTTTAGTACTGCATTGTTTTGTGTGGTGCCCATAGAGTTGGAGGCGTGACACACATACACCCCTTCATCGTAGCTTCTAGCAGACTGGATATAGAGCGTGGCATTCGACAAACTATGAGACAAGAAAATAATGAAACAGATACACACAAAGTAGATTACATTAAAAGTACACAAGTTACACAGTCTTACCCCTTTACAACTTTTCCACCAGTCTGCTTGGAGTGACCGTTCTTGAACCAGCTGACGGAGGGCATTGGGGACCCAGAGACTTGACATTGGAGCGCCACGCGGGCCCCTAACGGCACTGTGAGTACCTGGGGCCACAAAGTCACTGAAGGTGGAGCTGCCTCACAAACAATACAAAATAATAATAATAATGATAATAATAATAATAATAATAATAATAATAATAATAATAATAATAATAATAATAATAATAATAATGATAATAATAATAAAATGTTCTGTAGCGCACAATTGGGACACTGCATATAAATAAGGACAGCAGTAAAGTAGAATAAGATATATATCATTTAATTAGACATCAACAACCTGAATAAATTAACCTGGCATTAACATACAACTGGATTATTATGGTATTGTTAACTTTATATTTACCCAGGACAGTTATTGAAGCTCTTCTGGATGTGATAAATCGTTGAAGGTGAGTATTAGATGCGCTGCAAAAGTAACTCCCACTGTCGTCCTCTCTCACTCTGTAATAAATGACACATGAGGCTGCTGGGAATGCACATAACGCTATGGAAATAGTGTTGCAAACCTGCGAAAGTGAAGATCGCCTCTGGGCAGCACGTAGACGTCAGCTGAAGGCGTAAGAAGCTGGTTGTTTTTGAACCAGGACACGTGAGCAGGAGGTCGGCTGTCTGGTGGTCTGCAGGTCACTGTCACATTGTCCCCGTTCTTCACCGTCACGTTCACCGGCTGCTGGACAAAACTCCAGTCCATATCTGAAAGTGACATCAGACAACAATGTCACAGTATAACATTTTGAATATATTTATTATTCTATTTCGCTTTTTATGTCTACGCGTTGGCTCACTACGACCAATGGATTCTGCCTGGCAAAAACACATATATAACAATTTTCGTTTGATTTATTTGTCAATTCCAAAATAGTGTTTGGATGCATAGAAGGGGGCGCCAAAAACTCCGCCAAGCAAAAAGTAAATAAAAAATAAAATTAATTAAAAAAAAAAAAAAATTAAAAAAAAAATCCAGAGGGGGGCGCCCCCTCCGCAGTGCCGCCCCAGGCACCCGCCTATAAGGCCTAGAGGAAGGGCCGGCCCTGTGTGTAGCTGTGGAGCTGTTGGCAGTCACTCTTTCATCTGTCCCATCCCAGGGCAGCTGTGGCTATAATATACCATGGCTTACCACCACCGTCAGTCTTGCAAAACTAATCTGATTGCTCTGTCTAAAAGTAATCTAGTTACTATTGATTAATTAAATATTAAAAAGCTAAGAAACTAGTTAATTTGAGTAATTGGACCTGTTTTTAAAGCAACAGCAGTAGAATAGACACGTAGAGTCCGCCATAAACGAAGTTGAAGATGACGTTGTGCGCTGCCTGTATATCTTTATCGATTTTGTTTTTTATTTTCTTAAATGTTTTTATTGATTGATGCTAGACAGTACATACCAATGACAAGTGGTACAAAACAAGTACAAACAGACATAATAACAAGACACAACAATAAAGACCTTTTGGGAATTAGATGTTGGGTATTACTTAGATGATCATGTTGAAAATGAAAATGCTGTTTTACTTTGACAGTTCTAATGATTACACAAATGTTTGACCAGGAAAAAGCAACTTAAAGTTAACGGGCCAGAAAATGCATATGCAAATGACTTAACACGTTTACATTACATAGATTACTGTGTTACAAAAAAGTAATCCTTTACTTTGTACCTGTAGTTACTGCCAAACACTGACCACTGTGTATTAGAAGCGAATAAATAATGCATAAAACTGTGAAACAATTTTAGCACTATCTACGGCTATTAAATGCGTTACTTATTTAACAAAATACATGTAATATAAAATGTGAGTGTTACCTGCTAAAAGTAAATAGCCCTTCTGTGACTTAATTCTCTCTTTTTGGTTAAATGCTTCACAGTGATAGAAACCTTCATGTTCTTTACTCACATTTCTGCAAAAATAAACAGATGTCGGTTACACAGTACATCAAAGCAGCCTATTATTGATGCATATTTTACAAAATCCAGGCCATTTCAGGTGTCCATTTTAACACGTCCTCTAAATATTCCTGTGTGGCTCTGTGCTCCACCTGAATGTGAGCAGCTGCCCATTGTTCTGCAGCTTGAACGGTGCCGAGCAGTTTGTCAGGAGGCAGTCGTCTTTGAACCAGTGCACCATGGGAACAGGAAAGCCAGCGACAGCACAGCGCATGGATACCTCTTCTCCCGTAGCAACGGTAATGTTGTCAGGACCACGAATGATCTGCAGTTCTTGTTGGACTCCTGCATAAGATAAGAGAACCTTTAGTTGTCCCACATTGAGGACGTTTCAGAAAAGAACAGCAGTAGAATAAAAATAGTATAATTAATATGCAAGATAGATAAAGATCCAAAAATATTGAATCAAGTAATTAAGTCATTAAAACTAGACGTTTAACAAGAATATTATAATATGCATGATATTTGCCGTTATAACATGCATCGACGATATAGGTTTTGAAATTTGATTGATGGGGGATTTAGAATTATGTATTAAAAATAAAAGAATAAAACTCTCCTTGCACAGTGAGTTTTGCCGGTTTGCTTGTCTTGCTAGCGTTAAGTAAAGGATTGTAAGTTTTGCAAACATATGTGCCGTCATCTTCGAGCGTTATGTTATAAAGGTGCAGAGTTCCAGACGTCTTCCTCTGTGTGCCACCTCCATATTCTCCCTAAACACCAAAATGAAGAATTTATTACATTATTTGGTTCTGGTGGGGGGTCCGCCACCTGCTTAAGATGTTATTGCCTCACGTAGAATGTTCCACAGTATGGCATTACACAACTCCATGAATATAAGAAGACAAGTCAGACCGTGTTGTCTATTATCATTGCAATACATCTTAGCAATAAAACACCTGTAATTAAATAAATGCACGATAGAATTTTTGAATGCAATACTGTGGAACATACAAAAAGCTATAATATCTCCCAGAAAAGTTACACAGCCAACAACAATTACCTGAATTTGTCTTCCTCTTGTGACTGGTTTTCCATCTTTGAGCCAACTGATGCTGGCCGGAGGTGAGCTTTCACCAGACACACAGGGGAAGAAAACTGTCTCTCCCTCACACGCTGTCTGGTCTTTGGGGCTGAAGAAAACCTCATCCAAACCTCAAAATAAAAGTATAACAAATAAAGAGTGTGTACCTGACTTGTATGTTTTCTTCTAGTTCAGGGACATGGCCTTTAACCCATATTTTTTGTCGAATCAAGCATGAGGTTGTGAAGAACCATTTAATAATCCTAGACAGTTGTTGGGTTCAAATTAGAGTGAAAGAATGGATGAAGTGGGCTGGTTTATACTTCTTCACTCATGGTTCGAAACTGGGTACAGGGTTTAGTATGGTACAATGAATGACTTGACTTACCCAGTTGAGATGACACAATTAGACAGGGCAAGAACAGCCAGCAGAGGAGGGAAGTCATGAGCTGAATTCTCCAAGTGGAAACAAGAAGATGCATCCTACTGGAGAGCTGAACAAGACCTCCACCAACCATCTTTATCCATGATGCCAGCTGAAAAATGACTGATGTGAAATAAATACATATTTAGTTTGATTGGCCTGTGTGAAGATCCAATTGGCAATTTGTGTCTGAACCACACAAATCTAATATTGGCCACTTAACTGCAAATACATTTAATGTCACCCTCCTGGTCAGCACTGTACTTCCCTTTTCCATTTGCTTCAATCCTATTATGGTTGTGCGCCTGCAGGCTTAGCTTTGTCCTCTTTAGTCCCTTGAATGGGCTGAGCCACTTTATAGTGCTTGCACTATGGCCCTCCACTCAATGAAAGTGACATAAAAAGAGGTAGCGCAGCTTTGTACTGGAAGATCAGTTATAGGTCCCTACAAGGAAAGCTCAGCGTCTGATCATGGAGGCTTTCATGAGCCTTGCAAGGGAAACACATTGTGTGGGAAACATTCTAATAGTTTAATGCACTTGACACAAATGCAAAGCATAAAGATATATACAATATGAACAGAGAAACATAACGTGTTTACCTTAGTTGTAATCCCTGCAGAATTAGAGGGTTAAAATGAATGAGGAGATTCAAATGTTTTTTTGTGTATAAACCCGACTCAACAGAATCACAAACCTGCCAAGCACAGGCACCATGATTTAAAGACTACTACACTACACAAACTACCTTTAGAAACAATAATATTGTTTGCGATTTAAAAAAAGGGGGTTATGTGATTTAAAATGTGTCAGAAAAGATCATTTGCATGTATAATAGCTAAAACCCGGTTTAAAATGCACAATCTAGTTGAATACTAATCATGCATACTAATGCACCAACATACATTGTAGATTGTAAAATACTAAACAAGAATTACATTGAATTAGTTAATTGGTTTTCATTATTTTAATTTGTTGTAAATGTACTGGTAAAATGTACTTACTTTGAGTGTGTCTGAGGATTTTCCAGTTTGCAGCTAGTCCATCTCCATCAGTGTTTTCTGCACACCATTTTCGTTGTCAGCGGCCAGACGCCTGGATGTGCACTCCACCCCCATCACACTCACACCGTCTGCCCATTCAGAGCAACAAACATAAATGCATAATACATTCATTGTGTAAAGAAAGTAAGTCGGACAGAATACATTTCATTTAACCATGCATTTCAGATATGACACTTTTACCTTAGGTAAACTTTATTGTCAGCACAATTGACTGCAAATCAAATATGCATCACACGTTATAAACTATAGAGCTCTTATCCAAACACTACAAAGCTAATATAAAACCCAAGTGTATTATTCTAGCAAGGTTAAATAAGGTAAGATATATTTGATTGTCCATCTAGGGAAATTTGACTTGAGCATTTGACCTACCCGTCAACAGAGATAATTTGTGCGTAAATAGTTCAGTCTTTATAAATGTAAATTTACAATCTATTGAGAGTATAAAAGTGGAAAATACAAACGCAATGATTAAAAAACATGAACAGAAAAACACACAAACATGGCTATTTCAATAAAGCAGTCAAAGGCTGATTTACCAACATTTATTTTATTATTATTATTTACTTTTGATGCATGTAATACTATAGTATACATTGTATAATGAAATACTGTTTTTTTCTATGACACAAACATGAACTCAATGGAATGATTTATCAGTTTGATTTATGCATGATAATGCACCACTTATCTTCAATAACAAGTACATTTTTTTGCATCGGGTCAATCAGGTGGTGATTCACAACAGACAAATGGATGGGGATATCACATAAATTAATGAAGAGTGTGTGGGTGGTTTAAAGAGTTTCTAATTGGGCAGTACAAACCACTTAGCATTGACCACTTGATTTGGTTGTTGTTATCTTTATGACCTTGATTTGTCAGTATTAGACAGAATGTTGTATACAACAATAATAAACATAAAGACAGTAGAGCAATAGGATGACAGGATATATTAAAGAGCCAAAGTAATGTGCAGGATACAGAAGAGGAAGCAAAAGCCAAAAGAGTTAAAGATGGTCACGGCAGATCCATGGAGTTCCGAGGAGCACAGCGCCTGCTCCAACATCTCATGAGTCTCAGGACTGATGCCTGCAAAAAGAATCCTATCAGTAACGAGCTGAAGATTTCTATTTGAATGATTTAACTACGTTACTTAAGCAGGTGACTAACTCATAGCTCACCATGTTGGGACCATTCCTTCCAGGCATGTCGCTGGTATTCAGAATCATGCCCTCCCCCTGAAAATAAAAAATTGCGAATTCACACATGCTAAAGGGAATAGTACTTAAAATACTAGGTAGATGTTTTATGTTAATAACTTTTACACATGACATACCTTTACTTCAAATAAAGGGATCGATTAGCACAATAGTCAACATTATTTTACTGAGGTCAGATAAGCTGTTGCTGGTTACCTTTGGAGTACTCGGAGAGCAGATGTTTCAGGTCCTGCAGAGCGTTAGTGAGGTTCTCCAGCCGGTGCTGTAGGTGCTGGTTTTCTGCTTTCAAAGTGTGGATGGTATCCTGAAGCTCATAGGCTGAACCCATGGATGAAAGCAAACATAACAGCCAAAACACCAAAGACATCTTTAGAACAAAAAACATTGTGCCATGCATGAACACAGCAAGAACTGAGAGATCTGTGGTGACTCGATGTTGACTGGCTGGATGTGGCTGTTAGGATGCAATTATCCTGTGGAAGCCTTTCCAAATTGTTAAATCAGGTGTGAATGCTAATGCCATTTAGGACCTCTTTGTGTGACCAAATCAATAGATGATGTTTTTCTAACTACCCTACTTTAAAAAAGTCAATTCCACATTTTTTTTTTTTTAAGTCTGCCCACTCACGCACGTAAAGTCAATTTTAAAATATATACAAAATTAAGGTTAAATGGAGGTTTATGGTTCTTTCTACCGGTAATATACAACAGCATTTTGAAGCCATGGGGCAAGAGAAGCCCGGTCATTCAGATGTGAATCAGGTACTCATCAGTGATTTGGGAGCTATAGCCAGATAACAATAGTATTTCAATGTCCCATTACAGGGCTGGTAGCGTAACAAAGAAGATTATGGAGAACTTCCAACAGTGCAAATAAATAGATAAACAGGACAGGCTATTATCAGGAGGCTCTGCCCAGTGGGCAGGGATTTTGGTGCTCATATTAGGATAATTAGATCTGCATAAAAGAACAACTTGACTACATGAATACTAATCAAAAAATAACATGCGTGATAGAATAATGTGATAGAAATGTTTATATTTATGTTCTAATAAAGAAAGAAATCTGTATTTGTGTCAATGCAGAGAAACCAGATTATACATGTGGAAAAGCTCAGCAGAAACACGGTCTCCCTGTGTTTGGCTGTATTGGTCTGCAAGTATAAAAGTTGATTAACTCACAAAGTGACTCTACTTTTAGATGTATGAAGTGTTGTACTTACCCAGAGCACAAAGGCTCAGACCTCAGGGAAAGACGGGAGGCTGCCAGTTTGTGGCCAGGGCTGGCCAGGCTCTGGTCTGTCCATATATCTTGTATCAAAGAATAAACTTCCAGGCTCAGAAATGAACTATTATCTTTAAATTTTCCACAACAATAACGTCAAGTTAAGTGGCAAGGATCATTACTTAGTTTGCATTGAAATTACCAAATGATTACAAGGAACAGTAGACAGTGCTACCCAAACAACTACAAAAAAATTACAAAAAATGTATAGTTAAAGATTTGAAGTTTAAAGTTAACATTTAGTCCAACTTCCAGCCATCTACTTGGGTTAGGGTTTGGTGTTGAGCTGGGCCTATCCTATTTATGCAACCGGTTTAAACAATTTTATTTTAAATGCAGCATAATTAAAAACATATAACACACAATTGTAAATAATATTTTCATTTATTACCCGTAGTTATTACTATAAAGTATAAAGCTTTTCTTCTTCTTCAAGCTGATTTTTTCGTTTGGTGTACCGGAAGTTGTTCGCCGCGTTCTCTTGGTCACTTCCGGGTATTCTCTTCACGGAGGATGAAAAATGGCAACTCACATGTCGAGGTGCAGAACCTGGAATCGTGTCCAGAGGTAACATATATTAATACTTCAGTGTATGCAAACCTAATTTTGGTATGCGGAGAGAAGTGCTGCATCGTTGTGTTGGTCTGTTGTGGTTAATTGCTGCTTTGCCTCCATAACATGTAGAAGATTCGCTTCTTTTCTTTGCCAAAGTAATGCTCAAAACCTTTCCCTTCACCATTTATTTTAATGTCCCTCTGTCAGTCAGTGTTTAGTTTTGTCCCCAACATTATAATAATGAAAATGTATCACTTGTTTACCATTAGTTTACTCTAAGGTATATGCTAATGAATATGATGTAACCTTGATGCTTTCCTCCTCTGTTTTGTTGGGGTCAAAATAATTATGGTTAGTTATACTCTTTAGTATTGGGATATGTTACCATTTAAATTATAGATCGCTCTTTAGAGTTTTTGTGCGGGGTCACAGTGCTTGCATTGAATGTATTATGCAACTTGCAGGAGAATTAAGAAATACTGACTTTGCTTCACTATCCTGTCTCTTCTCAAAGGTTTGGGATTGCAGCCTACAGAAAGTACAGCAGTGGTGGTGGATACCCAAATATATCCCTTTCCTCGCCTCTGCCTGGGATCCCTAAACCCGTGTTTGCATCTCTAGATGGACATGAAAAATATGAAACCAAGATTACGACTTTAGAAAATGGTCTTAAAGTGGCTTCTCAAAACAAGTTTGGTCAATTTTGCACCGTTGGAAGTAAGTAACCTTCCTTTTACACACTTTGTAGCATTTACATGTCTGTAAATGTGGAAAATGTCTTCTTTTAGTTTTAGTAAACTCTGGCTCAAGGCATGAAGCGAAGTATCCGAGTGGAATAGCTCATTTTTTAGAAAAACTTGCCTTTTCTGTAAGTGAATTTTATACTAAATATGTTTTATGTTATTACACAATTATAACGCTTGGTGACAGTGATAAATTAAAGCTTAATATTTTATATCTAGTCTACAGCACAATATGGAAGCAAAGATGAAATTCTTCTCACACTTGAAAAACATGGAGGGATATGTGACTGTCAAACATCAAGGTTTGTTTTGACTTTTTATTTGTTATCAAGAATGCTTAAATGATGGTGTGGATGTTTTTGTCCAGAGATACTACAATGTATGCTGTATCAGCCGAAGTGAAGGGTCTCGAGACTGTGGTCAGTCTTCTGTCTGATGCAGTTTTACATCCACGTCTTTTGGGTGAGTCTGTTTCAGCTCAAGAGTTTGGAATGTGGATCCAAGTGGGTTTCTGCACACACTTAATTGCTGATATTCTGTGCAGATGAAGAGATTGAAATGACACGAATGGCTGTACGCTTTGAGCTTGAAGATCTAAACATGAGGCCAGATCCGGAACCTTTACTCACTGAGATGATCCATGCTGTAAGTCAACACTGCTGTGATAGCGATTGCACCAGGTTGATTAAACCAGGGATCTTGGGGAGAATTAGCGGATTAGTAAAAAATTTAGGCTACAAAATTATAATTGGGGAACTATTAATATGATTGATTGTTTTTCTGTTTCCAGGCTGCCTACAGAGGGAATACAGTGGGATTGCCACGATTTTGTCCAGTAGATAATATTGACAAAATTGACAAGAAGGTGCTTCATAACTATCTCCGCAACTATTACTGTCCAGAGCGTATGGTTCTGGCTGGAGTAGGAATTGAGCATGAGCAGCTTGTGGACTGTGCCAAAAAGTATCTGCTAAATGTAAGGCCAGCCTGGGGCATCGGTACACCAGCTAATGTGGACATGTCTGTGGCACAGTACACTGGAGGAATTGTTAAGGTAGCGTAACATAAGCGTAACATTATAGAACATTTAAGATGCGTACAATAGCCTAGTGGGGCATGTCAAAATACAACCATCTCTTTTAATTTTACAGATGGACAAGGATATGTCAGATGTGAGCCTGGGCCCAACCCCTATTCCAGAGCTCACACACATCATGATTGGCCTGGAGAGTTGCTCCTTCTTGGTAAGTATTTTTAAGTGGCTTGTGTATCCGAAATATAATAATAATAATATTTTTTTTTAAAGGAGGAAGACTTCATCCCATTTGCTGTTCTCAACATGATGATGGGTGGAGGTGGCTCATTTTCAGCTGGAGGACCTGGAAAAGGAATGTTTACTCGCCTCTATCTAAACGTACTTAACAGGTGAACATGTATTAAAGTTCAAATATTAGATTTTAATCACCAGCAACAACAAAACGACTGGAATAGTTGTAATGCTTTTCCATTTTTCTTGGTAGACATCACTGGATGTACAATGCTACATCATACCATCATAGTTATGAGGACAGTGGGTTACTTTGTATCCATGCAAGTGCAGACCCTAGACAGGTTTGTGAGGAAATAACACATTAAACATGTTTTAAACATTTTAAAACTGTATTTAATACATATATATTTAAATGTCTTAGGTGAGAGAAATGGTGGAAATCATAACCAAAGAGTTCATACAAATGACTGGCACTGCAGGAGAGGTAAAAATAAACTATACATTTATTATGTATTTTTATTCCTTGATGTCTTACCCAGTATTTTTATTGTCAAAAATATAGATGGAGCTTGAGAGAGCCAAGACACAACTCAAGTCGATGTTGATGATGAACTTGGAGTCTCGTCCAGTTATTTTTGAGGATGTTGGTCGTCAGGTTTTGTCTACCGGAAAAAGGAAGTTACCACATGAACTTTGTGAATTAATAAGTATGTAATTTACATTACCAATGTGCATAATTTCTGCATCTCTCTATTAACATGCTTGTAATGCCATGTTTGTTGCAGGCAATGTGACTGCTAGTGATATCAAGAGAGTGACTACAAAGATGCTGCGGAGTAAGCCGGCTGTGGCTGCTCTAGGAGACCTGACTGAGCTGCCATCCTATGAACACATCCAAACCGCTCTGTCCAGTAAAGATGGACGACTGCCGCGCATGTACCGTCTCTTCAGATAAACTTCCAGTGGGTTCAATCGCCCTTAAACTGGAGTAAGAACTAAAGCTGAACAGGACTCAAAACACTTCAAGAGATGACCACACTCAAGCCTGAATCATATGGGAGTGCCTCTTTTAAGAGTTATATTTTACTTTTAATATTTTCTGTAAAAACAGGAAATCACATTTATTTATTTGAACAGGCCAATTTCATTTTAAATTTAGTTTTCTTTAAAGGGACAATTTTTGTTGATGAGGGGATTTACTCGATACAGAGGAGCTGATACAGTAATATATCTAAGCTGACCATTCTTAATTTTTCCTCCTTTAGATTCGGCTGATTCTTGGACCTGTTTATAATCAAACAGCCTTTTATAGTGGACCGTGGGAGATTAAATCTAATATTTATAGACCGTACTTGTCTTAAATTACATAAAATAGGAATCCGAAGAAATAAAATACTATAGGAACCTGTGGTCTTGGGGTGGGGGAAAAAAGGTTTGTTACTTCTCTTAACTGTTTGTCTTCTGTTTGTTAGAGTTGAAATGTTTCCACAGTTACATTATCATCCTGTCTTAAAATAAGCTCCATTTGGGGACTGTTAAATGCTTTATATATCGTAACAATGAAGTGTTCAAATAAAGACTTCTAGCACACTGTCAAAACAAGAGATAGTGTCAAAATCTTTATTACATTTCTGTAAATGGTGTAAGAAAACAAAGTTTAACAGGTTTGAAGAGTCACGTTTTAGGCTGCAGCTGCTCATTCAGAACACAAATGCATTACAAGGACAATGGAATACAGTACACGGTTATATTGTAAAGAAGCAAAATGAGAGTAAGGCAATAAGTCAGTGTAATCCCTCATTCGTCCAGGAGTCTTCCATTGTAGGAAAAAATCAGTTATAGCTGGACTCTGTTTTCCTACATTGTAGAAGATGACAGAATAGTTTTCTACAACTATAAGGCAATATGTTACATTCATTTGACTGGGATTGAATGAAATAAGTTTTTTTGCAATAAAAAGCTGCCTTTTTATTTCCCTGATCAGTAAAAAAAATAATTTGTCAAGCATATTAACGAAGCTTTATAAGCTTTAAACACTGTTATACAAGTATCATACACATGTTATGACAAAAGTTCTGTTATCCATGTCCAGAAAGCTGTTTAAAAAAGTGAATATAATAAATATATGGCCTTTAAATATGCTTGTTCAAGTGATGTGAATAATTATTGTGTGAACATGGCATCCACATAACTCCCATTTCATCTGGCAAAGTGGAGGATAAATAAAAGCAGCTGTAATGTGTTCTTAAGGTTCCTGCCCTTAGGTTCAGAATGTAGTTATAGTTCATGATAGTGCAACAGAAGGCACTTTCTGCTCACGTACCATTTCCTGCTGTAGTGTAAATATACATAATGCATCTGTAACTATATCATCAGTCCATTTCTGATCATCTTGGTCCTTTCTGGAATCTCAGGCCAAAAATGTGATCCATTTAAGCGATGGTGCAGATGGAACTGCTGCTGTGGTTCTTCATGGCCTCCCTCCTCTTCAGCTCTCTCGTCATTCTTCTGCGGATGCCCTCTAAGTAAAGGCTGCGGTCAAACAGTCCTGCTCCTAGAGGGATACTGACAAAAACAGTCAAAGTTAATAATATTAATTCCTGCATGATACATATTTAGTGTCCCCCTAGAACTGGGTGAAGAGGTACAAAATAATTTAAAGATATTCCAATTAGGACAAGACCATTAAAATCTGCTGCAGTTGTGATTTTGCCGAAGCGATGATGATATAATGTTATATCTTACGTGTCCCTGCCCGGCCTCAGCTTAATCTGGAAGACTCCGACAACGGGCCGGTGGTCCGAGGTCTTGATGTTGGTGCAACTAGTGTATTTGATCACTTGAATGTCATGAGCCTTTCTGCTCCTGAAGAGGATTCTGTCCTGTAAACGCACAAATATGAAAAGAAATCCAGTTACAAAACACATTATTGGTGGAGCAGAGCTATTAATTCCCATTTGACTTACGGTGTATGATGGTGTCCTCTGTTTGGAAGATGTGTCATAGATATCACAACCTACGTCAAACTTATATGTTGGTAGAAAGTGTATTGGAGCCTCTTGAAAACCTTTGAATATTGAACCTTAATGGAAACAAATATAAAACAATAGTAATGCAATTTATCTAACTATATTATATTAATAAAAGGTTGTCAAGAGATTCCTACCGTCCTTTATTTCTCTGGAGAGCTGGTCATGCTCCATCAGAGAGCCCATGTCTTTGTCTGAAGTGCGATTTATAAGGTTTTCAACTTCCACTCTATTTTTACTGAGTCGAAAGTTGAAGTCTCCAAACCAAAATACTTGATCGAATCTTGTAGTCACATCAGCTACACAAAAAAACAAAATGGATAAATGAATAGAGTCCTTTTCAATCATTTCTTATTACTGTATAATAGCATACTACTTACACGGTGTGGAGCGGTATGGGTTTGTATCTGGAAGGCCTTTTGGTAGAGCTAAAGCTTCAATAATCTTGTTGTAGTCTAGAATTCTCTCATAGACTTTTGAATCCCCAGCTGAAATCAATACAGCAAAAACCCGATTCTAACGACCATAGATGGCAACAAAGAAATAAAGATTCATAAAATAAAAGCACTTTTTTTACACAACAGGATTTATCCCAACCAACAAGACATTGCAATTTGAATGGCCTCAATTAGCAAACGCATGCAATAATTGTACTGTCTTTTAGTTGTCACTATTTAATTTATATGCACAAAGAACAAAGCATGGACAGTTTAATCTGCAATTTAATTCACAAAGATGCTGATTACTCACAATCCATCTTCACACCAGTAACTATCTAACCTTCATACTGTCTTTTACACTGAAAGTCTAGAGACAATAGTTTCAACTTTACTTTAAACATGAAAAACACTTACATGTAAAATGTGACGTTATAAACAGGAAAGAAGTCCCGAAAAAGGTGAAGCCGACTCCAACAGCTCCTTTTGTCTTAATTTGAGAGATAATCCTGGTTGTGACTGTAGCATGTTCCACCTCTGTGTGTAAAAAATAAGGAAATCAGTTTAGAAACTCTTCACTTAATCACAGTAACATACAATTATACAGATGTGCATTGACATAGATAAATAATAATAAAGTGTAAAATTCAGACCTGAGCAAAACCATATAAGATCTCTTCGGATAAAGACAGTAAGATATAAAACACCATGGGATGCTGCGTACAACATGACATAGTAAGGCCCCAGAGTCTCCTGAAGACGCGTCTCCCATTCCCTCCTGAGTGAAGCCAGACAGACACAAAATATTTCCTGTAATTTAGTCTATTCAAATCATGGTCTAGGAGTGCCATACCTGTCAGGGCAGCCCTCCTGAACCCCAATAACATAAAAGTCTTGTGCAAAGTCTGAATCTGTTGGAAGAAGGAGATCGTCCAAGTTGCCTGGCAGCCCCTGAAACAGACATTATGTAGTTTTAAACACTGGCGCCCACTCGCGATCCTGTATTCATCTGCGGTTTAATTTAGAGCACATCTTAAAAATTGGACATTACCTTTTCTCCCTGCATGTTCCACGTGGCAACATAGATCCCCAGCGTCCTTTCAGGAAAGTAGCGGTCTAACTCCTCTGCTCCGAGAAGGGCACCATTTCCAAGCACACTACCCTCCAAAAAGCTTCTGCAAAGACAAACAACAACAGATTTACAATAAAGAAGTTCTCACAGCTGTATTCTGTCTCTCTTTAACAACATTTATACCATACAATTGAACATTCCAGGCAAAGCAATGACATATTGTTAAGTTTTGGTTTTCTACGCTGCACATAAAAGTGGACTCATACAAGTACCTGGGTGTTCATCTGAACCACAAACTGGACTGGACTCATAACACAGACGCACTGTACAGGAAGAGCCAGAGTCGGCTCTACCTCCTGAGGAGACTCAGGTCTTTTGGAGTGACAGGGCCATTCCTGAAGACCTTCTACGACTCTGTGGTGGCACCAGCTCCTGTACGGTGTGGCCTGCTGGAGCAGCAGCATCACAGAGAGGGAGAGGAAGAGGCTGGACAAAGTCATTAAGAAGTCCAGCTCCGTCCTGGGCTGCGCTCTGGACTCGGTGCAGGAGGTGGGGGACAGAAGGGTCCTGGCTGAACTCATAGGGAAACTGTCTGCTCTGGAGAGCAGCTTAAGTGAGGCCTAAGTAATACATTTTGTTGTGTAGTCTGTGCCAAGCCGAGAAATAGATTTTCAAAGTTAGGGGCCAGATGGGGCCCCCTATCTAAAAAAGTTAGGGGCCCCCCAGCAATTTCAGGGGCCCACAAGCGTGCGCGGCATCATAAGAACAGGATAAATTTGCTGTTTTAAACCTCTTATTAGCATGTAAAACAATTTAAAGTACTTTTAACTTTTATTTGATATGAAGGAAGAGCACAAATACTGAATTCCTATAAACCAGAGATCATGATCTTTCAATACCGTTTAATTTAATATAATAAAGTTTCTAAGATACAAAATAAATACTGTAAACAACATTTAACACAAGGAGATCTTATATGTTCTGCAGTGGGAATATATAAAATCACAGTCTACAAAATAACCTGTCCAACCTAGATTGCCACTTTTGGCGGCAAATTTGATCGGGCATTTCCAAGTACACCCGAACGCGACCCGAACGCAGCGGCCAATCAGATTGCCCGCTTTCATCGATATTAGGTCACAGCCACCACTCGGCCAATGAGAAGCGAGAATACAACTACGAAATGGCATGTCTTTCAAAATGAAATGTAAACGATGAAAATGTCCCAAGTATGGCCAAATTACTAGTTAAATCTTGATTTTTTTCGAGGAATTTCGATACAGGGGCCCCTCCAAATTTAAACCCTGTGCCCCATTTGAGGGGCCACGGGCCCCCCATCTATTTCGAGGCCTGTGTCCAATGACAAAACGGGCATTCTGATAAACTAGATTCACACTTCCAAAATGAAGCCTTTAAATTAGCCTTTAATCATCCACAACAATGTTTGTGTCACTAATTGCTGCCTAAATAAGGACATCAGTAAAGAACCTCTAAGTAAAATAATTGTGTATGTTATAACTTTTTGATGAAGGGTTTGCCACCTGCTTTTCTGCACGATTTTATAACTCTGGAATGTTACAAAAAGGTTACATAGTGCACCTTTAACTTGATGAATACCTGTTCCTCACGTCCTTTGGCTTGATGGGGCTCAGCACACTGTAGTTGGATCTCATGGAATTGACAGAGACATTGTCCGATCCCATAGTCTCCAGAAGCCTGCTATCACTCAGGTTCCGGTGCAGTCTCTCGTTGCGTTTGGCCTTCCCCATGTAATCCAAGCAATCCCTGTCAATCCTATTAGCTGCCCGTAAAGTGACCGACGTTATGTTTTTCCCCAGACTGGCAAGAGGTCCGGTGGGCTGCACAGGGGGCAAGCGCACTTTGGAGACTCTAGTCCGCAGTTCTGTAGGGTCACTCTGCTGACTTTGGGGTCTTCCTTCGTCCTCAGATAAACTGTTTCCTCTATGTCTGGCAAATACTGGCAACCCTGTTTCTTCTGACTCCTGCTCATGTGAGGAGGCTTCAGGTAGAAATCCACATGAAGCAACCAGTCTTCCTTGGTCCTCTTTCAACGAATCTGTGGAAGAGCATGTCTCGGCTCTGTCACTCAGACTTTCCTGGCTGTTCCTGATTCTTCTGGTCCGAACAGACTGGTCCACAGAACCACTCTTGCCCGCCTTTAACCGCCTGGGTAAAGAGGGAGGCCTAGGCTGGTACGGGCTGATCCTTTCTGCGTTCATAGCTGGTTTTTCGAAATCACTGCGGTGCTTTGGGGGTGAGGAGGGGACGTCTAAGGGGGTCTTAAGAGGCTCACAGCAGTTGACAGCTGCTCCATCTCGTTCCCGTTCCTGCGCAGAGACACCACACGATAGGAGATTTTTGTCCTCTCCATTCTTCTCACTCATCCTCTCGTCATGTTTGATGCCTTTTGATTTCAGAGAGATTTCACATCGCCTGAAATACAGACACAAGTATTGCAAAATGAATAAATAAAAAGTTACTGAGAGTTGCCATTCATCAATTGTTATTAGAGATGTACAGAGTTTTAGTCCTCTGGCCTGTAGAGTTTAAAGTTAATTAATATAGTATAATTTGGCGGTCAAGAATCTTATTGGCCATCATTGGTAACTGCATATTGGCTTTGGAAACATCCTTATCTCTGACCTTTGCCTGCAATGCAATGTAATAACAGTGAATAATAGCTTCATACATGCTAGCGACCTTAACTAGATTGATGTTGATGTTGACAAAAAAATCAAGATAACTGAATGAGTTGCTAAATCGCACTTGCAAAGCTAATTTAAGCTAACAACAAGTGAACATATCAGTCAAATAACACCAACATTAATACGATAATGTGCAACATTAAGACATCATTCTGCTACAACACGTGCCTGAAAAACCGACGCCGATGTCACACGAGCAGTTTTAGAAATAATTTACCTTTTATCAAAAGTTGGGAGCAAGTGGGTGGACAAAGCTCTGCTAGCTCAGCCACTTCCTTAGCAACGCGCGACAACAATGATGTTTCCAAAAGCGTCACGGCAGATGGAATACTGCCCCCCTGCGGCCAAAGGATGTTACTGCCGTTTAGTTTTGTAGCGAGAAATCCCATTAAGTGCATAATAAAATACTTTTACTTGTTGTTCTGCATTTTGAGTAAACACTTGTCCCTCTATTGGTCTTTCATCTCACTTATTTAGATTATGTCACACCTTTTCATTATAACTTTTTTTTGAGTGTAGGCTTTGTTTTCTGGGTTGACCATTGTTCATTTCTATGCCACACAAGTCTATCCCTCCTTATCCCATCAAATTCAACAACTTGTCCCTCTTTTTATACATTTAGCTAAATTTAGCACCTCTAATTAAAAGAAGTACACGTTGTTGAATTTGGTAGGACATGGACTGATGGAATTTAAGATCAATAGGATAATAATTGCAATAACACCAAATTATTTTTGGCTTTCAATTGTAAAGCACAGTGGTTGGAATAGCAATAAGTGCCACCATTATAATCCAGAAAGTCTTGATTTATTCGTGGTGGAAAAATACATATTTTTATGTATTTTCATATTAACATATTTTCTCTTTATTACATACATATTTTCAAAAAACTGTGTCATTAATAAAAAGGCGATCAATCTTCAAATAGGGTGCATGGCTGCCCTATCGGGTCATCTTCCAGTCTTTTAGATAAGATATTGGTGACTTATGTTTTAAGAAGAATATTTTTATTTTATTATTGTTGATGGCAATGCATAGTCAGTCATCAGCACAATAACAACAATATAAAACAAAAGCAATTATAACAATAAGAAAAAAGTGTTAGATTTCTAGTAAATACTAAATGAATTACACCATAAAAAGACAAGATCTTATAATGTTATAGGTAACAGGGAGGGATGTCAATTAGTCATGGTAATAAGTTAGATCAGTAGCTAATACATCTATTGTTTTGTGTAATTTTACCTTTTTTAGTAGATGTTTCTGATGAGTAACAACCCAACATGTAGAAGAGACCAGGCATTGTTTTCATTTTCTCTAACAATAATAATGCAGTGCCACAACCATCAACTATGTTTTTTCTAACTTAATTTGAAAAGTAGGCCTAAATATTCAGCTAATTAGACTAGTCTAGGAGTCCCTGCTCAGTCTGCGGCCTCTGCGACCCGGCCCCTGGGAAAGCAGAAGAAGATGAAAGGATTGATGATACAATAATAGATTCTAAAAATAAGAGGTAATTTAGTCTCCCCCAGTCAGCCAATCTGTTATAACATTCAAATGGGGTTGGCCTTGTCTATTGTAGTGTTATTAAGATATGTTTGTAAAAAAAACTGACCACATATTTCGAGCAGCGTTGTGAAATATAACAACATGCTAAAGTCAACATGAGACTCACACGACACAAAGCACAAAAAGGTACTGCTGACACATGGACCAATACAAGACCATCTGAACTGTCAAAACGTGACCGTCAATTGTTAACCCTTTCTCTCTTTCTGTGACGAGAAACAGCCACTGAACAGATTTGTGGACAAGCCCATATTCTGTGCATTCCTATGGCTGTGCTGCTGATGTGGGCCGTTTACACAAAAGGCCAGTGGTTGGGTCAGGTATAAAAGGAAAGGGTTAAACCAGAGAGGACACAGTTTGGTGCAAGCGCAAGAACAACAGCAGCAGCAGCAGCTCCATCGGCAGAACAGCCACAGTAACCCACTGAACAGCAACATGACTTCTTCTGGAATGAATATGAGCAGGGTAAGTCTCCAGTCAAACACTCTACATTTTAGAAACCCGTGTGATTTAACTGACATTCACTCGTTTCTGTCATGTGCTTCAGATCACCTTCTACGAGGAGAGGAACTTCCAGGGCCGCTCCTATGAGTGCATGAGCGACTGCCCCGACAT
The DNA here is from genome assembly GCF_026437365.1 of Eucyclogobius newberryi. Lineage (NCBI taxonomy): Eukaryota > Metazoa > Chordata > Actinopteri > Gobiiformes > Gobiidae > Eucyclogobius > Eucyclogobius newberryi. The sequence goes on from NW_027316278.1 coordinate 23,564,761, forward strand.
GTCCTCCTACCTGAGCAGGTGCCACTCCTGCAGGGTGGAGAGGGGCTGCTTCATGGTGTACGACCGCTCCAACTACATGGGCAACCAGTACTTCATGAGGAGGGGCGAGTATGCTGACTACATGAGCATGATGGGAATGAGCGACCACATCAGGTCCTGCCGCATGATCCCCATGGTAAGACCGCAAACATGGTTGGATTTATTGTGAAGGATTCTGTTTGTGTCATACGGTCTAAAATGATCGTGCTGTGGAAGTGAATGGGTAAATAACATTTCCTACTTTTAGATGTTTTAGCAAAGGATACAATGTCTAAAAAGCAAAGAAAAGGGGAAAGAAACTAATTACAAATGCTCACCTTACTGCAATTGAGTGATTTTTGGGCTTTTTTTGTACTTTTGTGAGTAGATTCATTGAGTAGAGTAAGTGTGCAGAGTGTCCCAATGTACGGCAGCTTCATTACTGTCTCTGCTCCTGTTTACACTCATAAACACACAGAACAGCACTGTATCGCCTGCTCTGATTGGCCAAAACTTATGGCGTAAAACCTATCCCAAACTCCACTCAAGTCAAAATGTTATTAGTTGTACAAGAATGTTCCAGAAAAATTACAAGCAAATAGTATTCAGGAAAAAGTCAACAAAAAATTCAACTTATCACCTTTACAACAACCACACAACTCATGTTTTTTTCCTCTTGTGTCTCTGCTTCACAGTACCGTGGCAACTACAGGATGAAGATCTACGAGAGGGAGAACTTCGGCGGTCAGATGTACGAGCTGATGGACGACTGTGACAACATCATGGACCGTTACCGCATGAACAACTGCATGTCCTGCAACGTGATGGACGGTCACTGGCTGATGTACGAGCAGCCCCAGTACAGAGGCAGGATGATGTACTTCAGGCCTGGAGAGTACAGGAACTTCATGAACATGGGCTGGAGCGGCAGCAAGTTCATGAGCATGAGGCGCATCAACGACTCCTGCTACTAGACCACTGCTACTGCACTAAATAAAGCTGTCAAAACGTAACTGTTGTGCTATGGTTATTTGAAGTTTACGTCGCTTTCAAGTAAAACAAGATTATTTGTAGTAAAAGAGACCAAAAATCTGATTTAAATTCTGACCATTTTGAGTTGCAAATGTTTTTTAAGGAGTGCCTCATAACATGTTTAGGCCTAATATATTACAACAATCTCACCTCTTCAATGCTGGCATTTTAGTGCAAACATTAAACAAGTAAAATAATAAATAAACTAATAAAATAAATAAAAAATAATACTATATAGGTAAAATAAATCAAGAATAAAATGAAATATTACTAAACCTAAATCTAATCTAAAATAAATCGAAATGGACAGAAATGCAATTCAAAACTGAGCAGTGCAATAAGTATATAAATCAGTTTAAGGTGAAGGATCCATGCTGCTTGTCTCCTTGGAGATTTTATTGCTTTGTCTGAAGTGTTCCACAGTGTATCATTAAACGTATCTGTCTCCATGGAGACAAGCAGGTGGCGCCACAGGACCAGATGTGCTGAGGTAGAAGCCGCTCACACTAAAAATAGCCTAGTATTTAGCAATAAAAACAAAAATGAAAAAAGTTATAAAGATAAATATGTTTAGATGTAAGAACACACTGTAGAACATTCCAGAATAAGTTGGTGTTGGACCCTCCACCTGAAAATATACATGGTGCACCTTTAAAGTGAAAACATTTGAACACCTTTCACCATTGGGAAAATAATTTTGCTAAGATTCAAATCATATGAAATAACCACAATCCACATATTGTAGTATTTATCTTTGAATCATCTTTGGCCTCTACAAGGTCTGTCCATTGTCAAGGATTGTGTCAGTCAGAAGCAGAGTTGGAGGAAGTTTAGACTCATTCTTCTCTAACTTTAAACAGTTGTGTCTGGGATTGTCCCAGTTTCCTTACATACATAAGTGGCTACAGAAATATGATGCACATTTTAAAGGTATATTTTCTTTTGACACAAAGTAAAATGTGTGTATAATGCTTTTATCTGGATTATAAAATAGGTAAGCAGGTGTTTATTTTTTTCAAACTCATGAAGGTTCATTTGAAGATTAATACATTTTCTGCCAGAAAAGACAGTGAAACACTTTCTTACTTTCTTTCTTTCTTTCTTTCCTTCTCTCTCTCTCTCTCTCTCTCTCTCTCTCTCTCTCTCTCTCTCTCTCTCTCTCTCTCTCTCTCTCTCTCTCTCTCTCTCTTTCTCCCCCCCTTCCCCCTCTTTCACATTCTGCCCCTCCAGAGAGCAGTCTATTTTGTGTGCAAGTGGGGATCGATGGCCTGATATCAGATTGAGCCTAATGAGGATCAGAAACATCTTAATAAAGCACTATAATCCCATACTTAATCCCTCATTACAGAATCATCTACATTCTTCTTTGCTCCGCTCTGATGACACTGCCTGGCCCTCTTCGCACCTCAGGGCCACGGCTCGCTTTGTCTCCCCCCTCACATCACACTTTAAGACCAGATGAGCAGCACGCAGTAAAAATAGTGCTTTTGTGTGCACTTCTATGCAATCTCTTGTCTGAAATGGAAAATGAGACATATGCCTAATGAGAAACGGAGCAGCCTGGGAGACAGATAGAGAGGACAATGTGTTGAGAAAGAACTACTGACCGATACTTTTATTGGACACGCTTTCTCTGTGTGTAATTATGACTTTAGACAGATTATTCTGAAGTGGGACAGATGGATTAGGACTAAAGGCTGAACTCCGCAGAGGCAATGAGTTAAGTTAAGTGCAACATTAGCAGAAAAGTTAGGACGGTTTCAGCTAAATTTTAATCTAAAGTAGGTGCAGTATAATAAAAAAGAAAAATATTTGAAATAATTCAAATATAAGAGTTATGTCCTAACAGTCTGCACAACTACTTTGTATTCAAGCAAATAAGAGACACTGATAAGTACAATATATATAATATACAAAAAACAGAATATGTCGTATTATAAAGATTCCCTGAGCAAGTGCACAAGGCATGCATTATCTGTTGCTAATCTAATTAATAAATAAGTAAATAAATACATACATAAATGTTCAAATGTAATACATTAATACGTATATTTTTCTGTTCAAAATAAAATGTCTTAAATATATATTATTTTATAAACATCATTTGTGTCCTCAGATAGTAAATAATATTGACTCAACAATAGATGGCAATTGTAACGTTGATTCATTCACAATTTAAAACAGATCATGATAAAAAAGTGAATATTTTCCAATTGAGTTCTAAAGACGATTATTCAATCTCAAAGCAAAATAATCTCCTCTCTTTGGTTGCCTTATACAATAGCAATGACCTAAAAGAGCCTTATTATAATGTGTGTCCTCAGTATTTGTATGTTCACTTATGTGTAAAGCAACATCCAGTATTTTTTATTATTGCAATTGGTCCTGCAGCAATTGATCTAATTCCTGGCATGAACAAACATACTTATTACCATTTAGATATAATGGGAATATACAAATATTTTTTCCAAAAAAGAGGAAATCTCCTCCTGTAGATTCGGCTTGAGATTATCCTCTGGTGCATTTGATAATTAGGCCAAGAAAGTGCAAAGGCGGCTAAACCTGTGCTATCCCTCCTTCTTCATTACCTTGTGCAGAGGATAAAAGAAAACAAATAAAACTCATTAAAGGGCCCTGCATGTCGACAAATCCCCTTTTTCCACACACACACATCATTAGTGTGGTCATGGTTGTACCACCAGGATATGAGCGCACATCAAACAACTCACAGTTCATTGTCTTTTGACCCCAGGCAGGATTCATCTGATTGCAGCCTATTTTCTGGCAACTTTGCATTTTCCCCTTTAAACCTAGCTTTTAGAGACAGAAAAATCACTAAACATCACAAGAGCAAATCTCGAAGATGAAACAATATATGTACTCAAAACGATTTTTCAAATTCAATTCATTACCTTTGGCTCTCTTGTGTTGTGAGAAAGTGAGATAATTTGGTCGGCAAAAAAACGTTGCATGGGAGAACATTTTTGACGCAATATAATAAAATAAAGGTTAAAAAAGTTAAGTTAAAAAAAAAAATGTAACTTTTGTACAGTGAGAGAGCACCTGCTGGTCTTCATCAGATGTTATAGCTTTGCCTGGAATGTTCCACAGTTTTAGAATATCTTGAATAGAAATCTTGAATATAATCAGTTGAATATATTTACTGTTAAAAAATAAATACATTAATGTAGATGAATGTGGGTCTACATGGGTTGGCTCACATTAATCTATAGGGGGTTTATGTGGGCCCCATATGTGCTAAACAGGCAAAACCTATTATAGGCCCTACTTTACATCTCAAATCAAATGCCTGTGGATTATTAGGCTGTTAAACTATTAGAGCTCCACTAGTAAGTGTGTAGAGTTAGACAAATACCACTCAAAGGTGTAACATACTGTTCCTTGAAACTAAAGACTCATGCTCAACATTTGTAACTTTAAATGCTAAAAGTCACCTTCAATAGAGCCCTCCAATAAAGAATGGCAACAGTGTCCAAAGTAACTATGCATGGAGCGCTACGATCTGATATAGGGTGGGTAAGACCAATGTCACTAGAGCTGGACATCCGCGACGCTCACATTCAGACCCTTTCTGTCCATGACTGTGGCGTAGCGTGTGCAATTTCACCACATTTTGATCCAACACAAGTGTTCAGATAAAGGCTATAGTATTATGTATTTGCAGTGTCTTTAGCAGATCAGCTCATTCAGCATATCTAAAAAAACTCTCTGGATATCTGACAGCTCCATGGATAAATCTTGTTTATCTTCCTGGATTCAGACACTATTTAGACTTTTAGTGTACTGTACACTTAACGTACACTTGAAGAATATTTCTGGTAAGTACATAAAAAAGGATCTCCATGGATACAAGTAGGTGGCAGACCTGCATCTTCCCGCACGTCCAGAGGTTGTGTTTTGCTCCTTGCTTTGCTCCTAAGACACATTTGCATCAGCTCCCATTTGTGTTGTGTTTAAGTGATCACATGATCTGTGTTTGTCCGTGAATCCTTCTTCTTTGCATACTCTCTGACACTCCTCGGTGCTCATTGGGTGACGTGTATATGGTTTGTTTACAGCACACAGATGCAGGAGCAGGTGTGCAGTGACAATCCAACCTCTGTCGGTCTGAGCCCTCGACACTAATCACACATGATAACATCTGCAGTTAACGCACACAGGCACACGTTAATGCCTCGGGGCACTGGGGATATGGGCTCTGCAGCCACTTATGCATCCAGGGTTCAAAGCGTTTCAAAATCCATAGTAAAAAGGTTTGTATTTAGCGTAAAAAAAGGGGGGGAATGAAAAAAAAAATCTAAACTAGAGTTATTCATTTATAAAATAAATCTGAAAATAAATAGGCTTGTAGGAAATAAAGTATTGAAGACAGCAGTGAGGATGCTGTGTTTGGATCTGCTCGGAGTTTGAGCAGGCCCCAGTGACACGACCTCTGACCTCCTAATGAAGTGGCTGGTCAAGTGAGATCATGACCGTTCATTTGTCTACTTTTGATAGTTGCAGTAAAAGTGTAGGACTGACATATTCAGTTTATTTTATTGAGTCAAAAAATATGATTTTATTAAAAACTAATAACAGTGCCTAAGTACAAACACCAAAACAAAATTAAGTGCTGGCCGGTATAAGTGAACTTTTTATTTCAATCTGAGCCCTTTGCAATTGCGAGGTAAATTTAGGATTTGTTAATTAATATTTAACAAACACATAACTTTGTACAAAATATGTTTTTACTTTTTGGGGAAGTTGATTTTGCGCACATTTTCATGATTGAATCTGTGAACTTTGACCTCAAAACTTGTGTGTCCACTGTCAAGCTTTGGCAGAGAAACCTGGCGTAGTTATAAGTGCATTATATCATTACAGACGTCCTAGATCTGTGTGTTTGCAGGCCCAACAGTTAAGTGTGAGTGTGTTTAACTACCTAAAAGAGCAGTGACAGTGTTGACACAGTTGCTGTCTTGTAATTTACTGGCTCAGTATGACACACGCTGCATAAAATACACACATTTCCTTTCACACAATCAAAGAAAGTTACTTCAACAAAGTGACCTGCAAATGAAAGTGTTTTTTTTCCCAGTGCCGCTGATGCATTGTTGGCTCTGGATTTGTACAGTCTTCTGTTGCAGCCACTTATTCTTTCACACCCTTTGGAAAATCGAAAAAATGTGTCCTGCTTTTTCCAAGTGTTCTGTTTAGCCAATGAAGTAATACAAATGGTATATCACATTTTATTGTCCCCTCATGTTGTCAGTACATAAGCTTGATGATGTGAAAGTGCTGCAGTGCAAACCAGAGGAGGGCAGTGTTGCTCCTGCTCTTTCCACTGCAGAATTTACCGCGCATCTTTCACACTCTCGACCATGAAACCAAAGCTTAGTTTACCCGGATCCTTTCTCCGCAGAGGATTTGCTCCCTTTGCAGTGTTACGAGTCAGTTTCAGAGAGAAAACGTATCTTGGAGAAGAAACTATAGCTCGAGGCCCCCGAGCGCGCTTTGTGCGCACGTGGGTGAAACGGACAATGGGATCAGTTTGGCGCTCGCGCTCCGCAGGGACGAGCGCCACAGACAGGCCTATGCATTTAATGTGCTCCATAATAAATGTCTCATTATTTGATTCATCGCGTATCAGTAGCCTATTGATGAATGTTCAAGCCAGTTCTCAGGACATTGTCCTAAATAAAATTATATCGGCCTTGTTTTGATTTTTATTTAACCCAACCTTTGCTTATTTAAAAAAAAAAAAAAGATGAAAAAGCTTTCAGTTGTAAATCTATATTCACACATATAGGTTGTCTATTTTCTGAGTGCTAAAGTGTTTGTAGTTTTGTTCTGTTTTTTGTTAAGAATAAATGTGGGCCTATTTGTAAGGCTGTCGTTTTGTTTAACTTATTTAGACATCAAACAACGTGCTCTAAAGTCTTAAAAAACACCCATGTTGTGCAGACACACATCACTAAATAATTGGCCGACTGTTTTGTCCTGATTTCCCTGAGGATCTGAGTTCATGTCCTGTTTGTTATTTTTGATCTTCCTGGATAGTCCTGTTTACCCCTTCATCCAGGAAGCCTTTGCTTAATTTGTTATGACCCATCACCTCCTGTCCCTTTTCTCTCTTTTGGACAGCGCTGAGGCATTGGAGATGTGATGCTTATTTACAGATGATGAGGGGCTTGAGACTCTCAGATTCTCTCCCTGTGGATGCGCACTGTGGTCATCTCTGAGGCGCACTCAGCCACTCTCAGGCCATCAAAGCGAGATGAGCTGCTGCAGATGTGGGACCGTTCCTGCTCCTATAATCTGTTCAGAGGAGGGATCTGATCCGGATTCTTTTCATCCAGCCGCACAGAGACACAGGGCCTGGTGTAATACAGTGCATTAGAGAGATAAAGGGCGCTCCTGCAGCTGTCTCACACTGACAGCCTCTGGAAAATCGGGCTTGGGTTAGATCAGGGGGGATCCTCAGCATCTCTCCTCTTCTATCTCCCTCACTAACTCTCTTTTGCTTCAGCTGTTGCACCACAGCCCTCCTCTTTCATCATATTGTTAAATTCACTCCTAAAGCTGTTTGCTCCACTGCCATGGCCTAACACTTTCCTAACAAATGGTAGTCCTTAAAAACCCCTCCAGCAGCCCAAATTCAACACTTTTATGGTCAGTTTCCCCCAAATACATCAAATAGAAGAGTTAATACATTTTAAAAAAGTAATTACTATTTGATAAAACTATGATTGATTGTTACTCCTGCCTATTGTTGTTGTTGTTGTTGTGCTGAATTAATTAATACAATAACAAAACAATAATAACATGTGTGCACTCCTAAAATAAAGTGAGTGGTGAAAATCAAATCGTTTCAAAATCTGACAACCCAAAGTGAAGAGCTAATTAAACTGTTGGATTGAATAATAATCATTTCAATTGTTATCAGTAAAACAAACAACCTATGGTATTTATTTAGTTGAATGCATTTACTTCATATAGGGCAGATATTGGTATCTAAATAACAATAACAAATCAAATTGACATCAAAAGAGATGAGTGCAAAAAACTCTATTAGTCATATGCAGTTGTTTTGAGCCAACATTTGAACATCGTCACTAAGATTGAGTAAGCAGCAGCTATTTGAAAAACAAAAAACAAAAAGATGCCAGTTCTTCATGCAGTAGCTTTACTTGTCTTTTTTCCCCTGAATCTAGAGGAAGTGATGTTTATTTGAAACACTTCATCAAAGGATGTTTTCCTCCTTCTGATTGCAGCATTGTTGCAAACACCTTCAAGGACTTATGACGTCATTACCAAAACATATTGTACACTTCATTGTTCAGAGAAGCTAAAACTAAAATTGTTAGAGTTGTGGGATTCAATTTATTTCTTCAAATTCTGACTCTTAATATAAAAAACAAAAGAGGCCTTTATGTTTTTATAGATGTTGTCTATGTAGCTCTGATTGGTCAAGCTTTTGGCTCTTCACTAATAGGCTGAATGCTGCTGTTCAGTGTGTATTGCTATTTAAAGAAGAGCAGTGATGTATTGCAGTCTCTTCAGTCCAATGTGACTGAATAAAGAGACCAGCACACACAGAAACAGTGGTGCACAGGGAGGAAGACGAGTGGAGAGGAAAGGCCAGGGGTGGGGCCAGACACAGCATCTGCCACCAGGAACCTCCCGAGGGGCCGCGAGGGCATGGGAACCACACTTACCCCTCCACAACCCCCCACCACCACATTGTAAAAACATGGCCTGAATTTGCCCTTTAAACTTTGCGTTGTGTTTAAATCTATTGAAAATGTCAAAGAATGTAGCCCAACTGTACGTGATAACATTTCAATGATGAAAAAAACAACAACAACAAACTAGTGAAAAAAACCCTTAAAACTATGCAGAGGAGCAAGAAAACGGACAATGACAAATTGACAAGCTGCGATTTGAACCCAGGTCAGTCCGTTGTGTGAGCAAAGGTCATGTTTACACATTATGGGAAATAGACTTTTAATAGAATTGGCAAAGCTGCTAGCATTATATTCTGGATGCGGAGATGAAGAGGCAGCTAAAGTTGGACCGCAGAGTTCCTTCAGTGTGTGCCGCCCGGTTGTCGAGTGGTTAAGGCATAGCACATGTATGCCAGGCTCCAAGTGCGAAATTGCATTTTGACTCTGACAATACTGCATGTCCTCCTTTCTCTCTCATCCCCCATTTCTCACTCATGAGAAGGAGAGGAGAGTCCTGTCTAATAAAGCCTGTGGGCCAAAAAAAGAAACGCTCCAGAGTGTGTTGAATGTTTGGTTGTTCACCATGTTTATCAAAAAACATAACTCTTACTTCTGGTTTGATGAGAAATGACATGCAGATAGCGTGCAGCAGCCTCATTTTTTTTACAAAGTCCTACTTTTACAATGTGCTCTTGGGGAAACCACCAAATGTACTGATTTACGACAACAAAAGGTCAAATACCCCAGCCTTGGTGAAGTCGTCTGAATATTAATTTGAGAACTAATGGTAATTAATTCATTTATTGCTGAATATATCTCTAAAGGTATATTACTGACTACTATCAACACAGAAAAGGTGACACAAACTTGACTTTTTGTTGTTGTTGTCTTCCTCTTTGCGTAGCTCTGCAAACACAAGGTAAACATTAAATTAAACATTAAATATGGTCTTTCAACAAAAAACTTTATTTTTAACTTATAATGTTAGCTAATGCAATGAAAAAGACCATCAACCAAATTCTGGATCCCCACCCTGTCTTTAGAGAACAACTGATCTTAATGTCAGTCTTTTTATTGCCACACATCTTTCAACACAGACTCAATAACTGCTCACTAATCGGTATATGGCTTTATTAATAGCAAGGCTTCATGTGCAGCTGGACCTGGGCAGAATCAGAGCCACAACACCGCTGCGCCGTGTTTCACTGTGTCATTGAGGCTTGGTTGTGACCACAGCTATATACAGATTTCCTTTATGTGGTCACGTTCTCTCAATGGGCAGAAGTTAAAGGGACTGCAGTGGAAAGTCTTACATGGCTCTTTGCTCATATGTAGTTTATACCTCTAATCTTGTATTCCATAAAAGTTATTGTTGGATGTAATTTCTTTGGTCTATTAATCGGTCGGTAGTCTTAGTCAACCAAAGTCTTTCTTAGTCGATTAACTCTTTTAATGTGATAAAGATTCATATGTGAGTATAAAAGTAAAAGTACTTTTTTAAGCATTTTACAGTGGATACATTACTTATACTTTTGAGAACTGGACTGAAACCTTTTTTGCTTATGAGTTTAGATCTGCAGCTATGTTCTTCCAGTTTTAATTATATATTTTTATTATGGAGACATTTCATTATAATTCATATAAATGTAAATGAGTGAATATGTTTTAATACTAATAGTTTGCCTTTTTACATATAAATATTATAGTTTGCTATTACAGTTCTATATACATTTTTGCCACATATTGCCCCCTTTTAGTTGACCAAGAATCTATTTAGTTGACTTGTTGCCATAGTGATTTCTGACCAAAGGGCAAGGGCCAACCAATATTTCTCCTTTGAGCTTATAAACTCAGAAAGAGCTAGCTCAGGTTGTAACTTAATTTAGGTCTTGTTTATCTTAAATTAGATCGAGTGTCTCATATTGACAATAAATCTGTAAGAATAATTCTGTGAACATAATATAGTGTGTACATAATCAGAATTGCTAGTGGTCCAGGTTTGATCATTTCCTTCCTCCTGTATTGATGCTGCGTCACAGATAATGTCTGAAAACAGCATGACATTGGCGTGTTGTTAAGAAGATTTGTGTGCAGGCCTTGCTAACACACTATGGGGCATTTCTGTCACATTGTTGCATTTACAGCCAGCCCCGAGTGTCAAGGTTAACACGGCACATTATCTGTCCTCCCGTTGCGTGTCGGGAGTAAAGCAGCAGTTAAACTCCTGCCAGCTGTTAACAATGGCACGCTGTTTGGACCCTGAGGTGCCATGTTTGTGTGGTATAGTTACATGTGCAGCAGCTGTCTGTAAAATGTAAAGAAGAAGGATTTGGACTGATGGCTGCTGGTCCGGCTGCTGACAGTGCTCAGGGCAATACAACAGTTTTCACAAATTTACACAGCAAATACAGCTTAATATTAAAGTTGGAATGTTAACTGAGTCATTTATCAGAAAGTAAGTAAAGGTGACAAATTGGCTTAATAACAATTTATCCAGGGCCGGGTCGCGGAGGCAGCAGTCTAGCAGGGATTCCCTGACTTCCCTCTTCCCAGACACTTCCATCTCCTGGGTCTTTCTCTTTCCGGCGGGACATGCCCGGAACACCTCCCCAGGGAGGCGCCCAGGAGGCATGCGGAACAGATGCCAAAGCCACCTCAGCTGGCTCCTCTCAACGTGGAGGAGCAGCGGCTCTACTCCGAGCTCCCCCCGTGTGGCCGAGCTCCTCACCTTATCTCTAAGGGAGCGCCCAGCTACCCGGCGGAGGAAACTCATTTCGACCGCTTGTGTCCGTGATCTTGTCATTTCGGTCATTACCCAAAGCTCATGACCATAGGTGAGGGTAGGAACGTAGACCGACCGGTAAATAGAGAGCTTTGCATTTCGACTCAGCTCCTTCTTTACCACAACGGTCCGATGCAGCGACTGCATCACTGCAGCCGCTGCACAGATCCGCCTGTCGATCTCACGCTCCATCCTTCCCTCACTCGTGAACAAGACCCCGAGATACTTGAACTCCTCCACTTGGGGCAAGGACACCCCACCCACCTGGAGAGGGCAAGCCACCTTTTTCCGGTCGAGAACCATGGCCTCGGATTTGGAGGTGCTGATTCTCATCCCAGCCGCTTCACACTCGGCTACAAACCGTCCCAGTGCATGTTGCAGGTCCGGGTTTGATGGAGCCATCAGGACAACATCGTCTGCAAACAGCAGAGATGAAATCCTGTGGTCCCCAAACCACAGACAAACCACGGACACCCTCCGACCCCTGACTGTGCCTAGAAATTCTGTCCATAAAAACTATGAACAGATCCGGTGACAAAGGGCAGCCCTGGCGGAGTCCAACATGCACTGGGAACATAGTGCCGTCAATGCGAACACAGCTCCTGCTCCGATCATACAGGGACCGGACAGGCAGGGCTTCGGGGATGGATGAGAGTACAGTACCTAAAATTCTCAGGAGGTTGTAGGACGATCTTGGCTGACACGTCTCTGCAACATCGCATGGCGGGGACAGTTTAGGGGACAGTTTAGACCTGATGTTGACTTGGCTTGGCCCTGATATAGTCCTTGTTTGGTGCGGGTTTTCAAGTTTGGTTCATTCGGATCAGATTGTTCTTCTTTCTGCTCCTTTTCATTCTTTCTTTCCATATGTTATGAATGAAAGAAAAACAATAGTAATAAATAATTATAATAAAATGTGGTGTGTGGACATGTGTGAATGGAGCCTAAGAGATTTTTTTTGTCTAAGAGAATGAAGAAACTAATAATTAGAAAAAGATCTTGTCAATCTTGCAGTGATTGGAAGGTTAAAGACAGTGGCCATGACTCGTACACAGAGCGACATACAATACATGTCAGATTAAGACTCCAGACGCGGTAACAGCTGATATTTCATAGAAAACCTATAGTGTTACATGTCAGACCAACAAATTAGCATCAAACGCTGTTGCACACATAGTTGTTAGCACTCGGGTTTCTCAAAGTGAATCTGTCTCTCGGTGGAGCAGTAACGTGCTCAAGTGTTCACTCAGCACATGGCTCTTGTCAAAAGTACAGGGCAACACAGGTCACGTTTTATTATTTCTTGTATTGATCAATCTTTATTTTTTACTAATTGTATTTTGTCCAATTAAAAACAAATACATATGCATTTCAATATACATTTTCATACACAATACAGACTTTTATTGCAATTTAACAAAAAAGAATACCGGTAGTCAAAGTAGTAGTTCTTCCTCTTAACTAACTCCAAACCACATTGGCTGTACCTTTCGTTTGGATTAAAAAGGACCAAATACCCCTTATCAGAAATGACTGAATGTCTGAAAATACATTTGCACAAGAAGATGGCATATGTTTGAAGATGGTTCGTGTCGCGGCTCAGCATGGACCAAGCTGTACCAAAACCAGCACAGTCAGACTTCGAGAGTGTTGACTTGTAAAGCCGAGAGGCAGACAGGATAAAATAACCCAGTTGGTGTCTAACAGAGCAGGTGTCACTGCTTCTAAAACTTGAAAGACTTTTAGAACGACTGCAACTCCTGGATAGAGCGCCAGTAAATCAAAAGCATTAATGTGTTCCTTATTGCGATCCTATTTCATACACTTTTAAAACTGAACCAAAACGTACTATTTAAACCCAGATCAAATACATTTATCTAGTAATATACTGTATATTCACTCTCTTATTCATCTAAAGAAGAAAAGTGCAATTACATGATTTGATTTCTGACTAAGCACAAACGTCAGGAGTAAAACCATAACGTTTTATCACTAGTAGATGTAGAGATGGAAAAGTGATTTAATAATACACCCAAAACAATCAAATACAAAGATAACCACATTAGACCTTCAAAATAAAGGAAAAACTGCGGAGAAGGCTGACTTACTCTTGGGGACACAGAGGAGAGAACATGCTACAAAGTTTCCGCAGATTCTTGCACTTACACGCACAAGCACGTCTAAATACACCTTATCACCAGAGGAACAATGTGGTCATTCAGCTCCCGGACCTACAGTACACGGCTCCAGTCCAGAAACAACACGCTGGTATAGGCTCTAACACTGTGCATGCACTCGCTGACTTCTGCAGGGACTTTTTGGAATTTGTTTTATAACTATCAACCAAAATAACAATGTGGTTAAACCCTCAAACGCTTGATGTGACTAATGAGCTGCTCCAAATGTCCACTCAAGTCTATTTACGTGATTGTACAACAAATTATAACCTAACAATAACGGCAAAAACATTTTGGGAAATATCCATAATGCATTTTTACACTAAAACATGATATTGAACTCTAAACGTCTTAGCAAACATAATGGACTTTAACATTCACCATTTATATATTTTGAACAATCTTTTCATTGCTATTTTTGCTGTTACTGTTTGTTGTTGTGCTTTGTGTTACGTGGCAAATGTGACTTATTCTTTTATTTTCTAAGACAGCTGTGGGTTTTTGCTGATTATTTCAAGTGTGACAAACCACTCCACACCATTTTCTAATTCAATATAAGACAACTGCAGTTCCCTTGACCCCGTTGTCACAACCAACTCTTGGAAATGTAGCTGTAACTGTTTTTATCCTATCCAAAAATGTACTAAGGAGATAAAGTATTGAAAAAAGGCAAAACACAACAGAATAAGGTATAAGTAGGTAATGGTGATGTGAAACTCCACACATAGGAGGAGAAATTCTAGTAAAACCGACCTCACGCGACCTCAGCGCTCCCATTGTACAGGAGGCAGCTGGGAGACAGGCAGCCGCTCAGGCCCTAATGAGTGACCATCTCCCAGACCCTGTGCCCCTCTGCTCACGAATCCCGTGATCAATACCGCCGACCCGCGTCCTATGCTGGATGTTCTGCAATTAGAAGCAGCATAATTGTGACTAAAGGAACAGCGTCTGTGTGGTCTAATGCTGCACATACACAGTGTAGGAGCCGAGTGCGTTGTGCGCTTCGACAAACAGAAGGACCTTTGTGTCAGGAGATAGAGGCTGTCACTTGGAAGCAGAGAGAGGGAGAGAGAGAAAGACATGTTCAAAAGTAATATTAGATGGAAATTCTTTAAAAAATAAAAAAAGTATTTCTCTCTGTGATGAAGAAAGGTTTTAAGAAATGTAATTACTGTAGCATCAACGTGTATATTTATTTTTCTCTGAACTGTATATACATTGTACGTATCTGAATAAGTTTGATCTTTTTCAGCAAAAGCACTGTTGTAATATAGGTATACTGTATATGTGCAGACAGATTCAATAGGATTACAGTGAAAGATCCCAAAGAAAACACTGTAAAAATGTCCAGGGAACTATAAACAACAGTTAAAGCAAGCAGTTTTTTCCCAGGCTTCAGAGGAATTCAGTTCCTGTGTCAGAAAAAAAAGATACAGGGTTGCATGGTAAACAATAGCCAACAACCTGCAGGCTTTTCCCATTGTCCTGCAAGAGAGATGAGGGAAACCAGCATAACGACAGATGACAGGTGTCGAGTGAACAAGATGTGATTCTGATAGTCTCAATGATACACCAGAGTTACTTGTGTCTGTTTGCTCCTCAGCCAAAGCATTAAGCGGCGTCAGCATTTACCAAACAATCACAAACACGGAAGGAACGCTTAGTTCAGCCGCTGCCCTGTGGGAAACTGATCAACAGCCCGATAAGAGCCTGTGAGGCTGCCATAGGTGTAAATCCCACAAAAGGATTTCCCTCCCAACCTGGAAGTTAGCTTCTAACTCTCTAAGAGTAATAAATTACATGCATTTAATGTGAGTCTGAGTATGAGGGGTGTGTGAGCTGGAAGTGTTTAGAGTCATATTTGGAGTCAATATTCAGCATGACAACAATTGGACGACCTCACTGTCTAATTAACTTTCCTATAAGAATAAGAGGCAGCATCCTGCCATGCAGCTCACTACAGTCATCACAAATCAATGTAATAAATCATAATATGCATTTGGAGATGGACATATTACTTCCAACTTCATGATGAATTTACTGCACCGTTCCAGGCATGCATTATATGGCAGATACAAACCAAAGCTCTGGAGCAGAATAACAACAATGGAGCCTCTGAACCAATGGCTTCTCTGACTTAATACCATAGCACGGCAGGCATAATGTCAAAGCAGTGGATGTGTTTTGTGCAAGGATACAAATGTTAACCTATAACCTTTCGATACAGGTGAGATCAGAAATAAATGAATAGGCTTTACAGGATAAAAGACTATTAATGCCCCCCGGGGCAGTATCAGGAAAAAAGTGTAATCATAAGACAAACATCTTCTGAATCAACTATTAGAGATCCATTTATCTTCTTGTGTTTGTATGAATGTTTGTTTGATTTCAGTAAGAACACAAATAATTTATTAACCCAAAGAATGCTAACCTAACCTTATTATACCTTCACCAGTGATGGGAAAATGCTTCTCCTTTGTTTTGTAATCCATTGTCTTTCAGGTATTCTTGTCAATGTGTGCAATGAAACCTTTCTCCTCATTTTTCTCCACTGCACTTTCTCACAACAATTTAAGGATTACTAGTACTTCATAAATACATTTTCCCACCATTTAAGATGCAAATCTATGTGGGCAGTACTATCATTTATCTTAAAACAGCTATTCTAGGTTTTCACCAGGCTGGATTAACAAAGCAAAACAATAAATTGTTTGTATAGTGCTGAAGATAACCTTAGTCCATGTATGTACTTAGAACAGCCCTTTAAAACACAAGGAGCAGGCTGATTGCTTAACACAAAACATGAGCTTCCTGTGCCGTTTGTATACGTGCGCATGAAAAATGCCAAGGAGAATCCTGTTTATGGTTCTACACCTTTACAGACGTGAGTGCTCCATGTACGTGCATGCTGTTCTGTAGAGGGGGGCAAGAAATCATTAATAATCTTGTGAAAGTTGGTATGAAAATATACAATACACAATTTTAAAATCTGATGTGAAAAAACTCAAACTGCTACCAAATAAGATGAGATTTTGGGGAATTTACAGTTCTTTTCGTTTAAAAGAACTGCCAACATATCTTCTGATCAAATAAAGACATATAGCGGGAGAGACAGTTTTACCTCTAAATAATATCAGTGGATTTACAAATGTGTTTCATATAATTTATCATTTAAGCATTTTAATTTTTAAGCCAGGATTTATGAAGGTTAAAATAATAATAACATAACTTAATTTAATTATATGTCTAAACAGAGGAATGCCAGGTTTCCCTGACTCTTTGTGTGTCTTTGGTTAGAGTTCACGAAAGGACAAAAAAAAAAAAACGATAATTCACTATTTAAATGTTACTTAATGTCTTCATAAAAACTAAATTATATCAAATACAGATGACAATATTTATTGACATTCACAAAGATATTTAAAACATTTTTAAACCTCATTTTTTGTTACCTCCAGCCAGTTATTTTGTACAGTTATTACACTGTGACGTCAAATGATTCAAGATTTTATCTTTATTGCAAAAAAATATACCAATTGAAGTGTGTCTTTATTAAGGGGTGTATTTGTCTAAATTTGCTATCGAGCAAAAAAATAATTACTACTTTGATTAGTAATTAAATTACCAGCCTGTTTGGGAACACACTCAAATGACATTTGAATAACTGTGAGAAATCCCACACCGCAGCCCGCCCACTTAGCGAAAAACGCTGTATTGTTGTTCCTAAACAAGAGGTGTGTGAATGTGTTTTGTCCCATCTTCCACAGTGAGCATCACATGGAGCCCTCAGGTGTTGCATTGTCCCATAACAAGTCCAGGTTTTCTTACGTTTATGTGGCAGTGGGACACAAACTTCAGCACTGTTCTCAAACAAGACCCAACACAGAGGAGAGTTAATCCTCACCCTTCCTTGCCTCGTCTAAACTATCATTACGAGATTAGTACCACAAACAACAAGCCTACAAGTTTAGCGCTATAGCATACATTGTCCAAATTTTAAGAGGAGTCAAATCTTTCAATAATAAACCAAAGATTATCAAAGTCTCACATAAACAACTATTTTCGAGTTAGTGCCAAGGAATCCAGTGGGAAAATAGGACAAGTGGAAGTTGTTTGTGTGTACTATGTGTACATGAAAACAGTGGAAACTGTCTCCTGTGGAAAAGTCCCTAAGTACGAATACAGCACAAAGTCCCCCTTTGCAAACGCAGTGACCTTGTCCCAGCTAAGTCCGTATCGCTAACCCCAGCTCACCGACTTGACATGAAGATATTTCATTCCCATGACTGAGCGGCAGAAATTTACCCACAATCCCACAGGGTCACAGAGCCAGACTTCCCTTAAAAGCATTGGTCATGTTAGACATACACTTCTGACAGGCAGATGAACAGGATTAAGCACTGCAAGAAATCTCACACAAATCTTGAATTTGCTTGATTAAAATGTATTTTGATTGTTCTTTCTTTTTAAACAACTTTGCATAATGTTAATAGGGCAAGAAACATGGAAGGAACAGGGTCAGTTGAAGCCAAACAAGCAAATAACCAAAATGCATTGCACAATTTGCTTTGCTCACATTAGATGTTTCAAACTTCCTATATTTCCTTATATTTCCTGCTCCCATTTCTGCGTCTTGTCATGCACAGAATAGCATTTTTAGATTTCACATTGTATACAGCCAACTAAATCATAACTAAAAAAATATACATAAACTTTGCATTCACAGACAAAAAGGGTTTAGCATAGGTCTTTTTTTAAGTATTCGAGTTTATGATATGCCTGTGAGCCGTTAAAATGGGCCACACCTTTAACATGGTTTGGTTTCAGTGGCGGGGCGTGTTTTACTCCTTTCCCAAATTTCCCGTCAGTGCAATGCCTTGAAATGCATCACATTGGCACATCATATGGTGACAATATTCTGCAGGATGTGATCTTATCAATTTTTCAGTTTGCACAATTTGGCAGTACAGCGTTTAAGGACAAATCTATTTAGAGTGCTGTTGGGCAAAGATTATGAGATAAAAAGGCCAGACAGACACTGATTGTCCAATGGATTTCAGGATATACTCACTCTTTTACTCTTGTTTGCAATAAGACCAATAAAGCGTGTAGGAGAATGATATACATAGAGAATTATGGACAATTAGGGAATTCCCAGTACGGAAAGGCCACACAGTTCCCAAAAACATTCATGAGTTTTTCCAGGCTGCACCTCTTAGTTGCATCAGAAGCCCCTTGAGAATCTATTAACTCCCAAGAACACAGCCCAAGGGACTTTTTCCATTCAAAAACAAAAATAGCAGAAGCAGCAATTTCACATGACACAAATGTGAAATGTTCTTGATAGGAAGAGGAGAACCGAATGGTATGCAGTGGGAGTGAGATCGCTCCCTGTGGTGATCAAATATTTAAGGAACAAAGGAATGGTGCTCTGGGTCTGAGAACAGCAGCTCAGAGCAGTGACACATAAAAAGCCACAATGGAGCAGAGGCGCTTCAACATTCCTAGTGTTTTAGATTCACTCATGTCTAATTGTTAATGAGGTATTTTTAATCAAACGTTCTACAGTCAATCCTCTGTCAATAAAAACATGTAGAGGTCAAACTTTGGAGGAAGACTTTTGAATTTTTTTTTTAGTAGTTTCAATTGGCAGTTTGGTTTGTGTTCAGGAAATAAATATTAAAAGCCATTTTTTAAAATTTCTCTCATGATACAAATGATGTGGCTCAGGACAGATGATTTTAAGTTTGAATTCTATACAGAACAGCTTAATTTGAGCAAATAATTTGTATTTTTTTCCGTTTTAGATTCCGTACCCTCAATGTTCATGATAATAACTTAATAATAATAATAACATTTAATCACAACTCTGTCAGAGCACATTGTTTTCTTTATTAGATTGATCCATGAAGAAATGTATTATTTATCTATGACGGGGAAGTCTTACTAATTTTTAAGGCTTTTTTTTTGGTCACGATGACGCAGCATTTCTTTCAACAAATTGATTTTACACTTGAATAAATGCAGTGCACCTTTGAAAAGCTGTTCAAAGTCTGAAGTTTAAATACTGTTGCCATCGTAAATATCTGTGCAGCTAATACTACAATTTAGCGAGTGTGTAGTTGAATTGAAACAGTAAACAAAAGGAGGAAGTGGCCCTGAGAGACTGGTCAGAGGGGACTTCCTGTTTGTGAGTAAATGTCCAAAAACAGAAGTGAGGGTCTGGCCTTCCACGACTTCATTGGTCAGCGCAGCCAGGTCCGCCCCGCTGCGTCTGACTGTCACCACTGTGCGTTTAACCGGGGGGCCACAATACTGGGAAGCAGGTGCAGCTACGTATGTGTTACTGTGACAAATGTATGAGGTTAATATAGAGTTGTCTTAAGAATCTATGCCTGGATGCTACTCAAGACTAAAAATAGAATAAAAAGGGTGTACTCTTTGAAACAGGTAAAGATATTGAGAAAACTCAGATGAAAATAGGATGCTCTATATCAGAACGGACACAACACCACATGTTTACTACTACTACTACTACTATATATTGTGGTACATCGGTTGTAAAGCCTTTTCTTATAATATTAGAAATTTCGCTGTTGAGACAAATAGGACAAATAGGAGTACCATCAGGTTAGGGTTAGGGTTAGGGTTAGGGTTAGGGTTAATACCATCATTCATTAGTGCAATTTGGTGCAAACTTAACATCCTGTCTGCATTGCTTTTACTCATGATTAGGAACCATACAACAAACCTTTATAATAAGACACATTTGTCATGTCATTTTCATGCCGCACAATTATATGCATTATTTATTAGCTTCCCATTGGTGCCAATCTGTGCCCTTTCAACCATCACCAGCCACTGACTCACACGGGACATTTACACCTACAGACAAGGTGCTTGAAGTGTATTGCCCAAGGACACAAAGACAGGGCAAATGTTCTCTAAGCACTGAGCCAAACCACTGCCACTCCTCTTCATGAGCTAACTGGAAGTATTACTAATCACTACGAGTACTTGTGATTGCTACGTACAGCCATCTCCTTCCCAAAAGTGTGCTAGTGCAGGAAAGCAGGAGCCAGCCTTTCCTGACCTTGAGCCATAGATGGTTCCCCAATAACCCTTCAAACCCTTGTCTTAAATAAGAACAATATGGCCACCAGGATGTATTAATCTGTGCTTGAAACACTAAGGAAATAATACCACTACAATACAATGGTCTATTTTCCTCCCCTTGGGTGTACTGTGCCTCTTCGGTGGATGTGAACTTAAGAACAAAAACAAAAAATCACATTATGCATTCAACATTTAAGAAGTACTTATATATATATATATATATATATATATATATATATATATATATATATATATATATATATATATATATATATATATGCTTATAGTATATCATGAATTACCTTAGTAAGAAATATCTAATTTTCTAATTGCAGCTTATTCAAAAAACAACATGAAAGGTGCACTATGTAACTTTTCTGGCGGAATGTGATGTCACCAGGTCACTCACATTACAGGTCAGACCTGTGGAAAAGTGAGCTCGCTCACTGCAGGAATGCTTGTTTTTAAGGTAAAGCAAGTCAAGTTTATTTGTAGAGCACAATTCTTACACAAAATAATTGAAAGCTCTTTACAAAGCAGGAACAGATGCAATAAGATCACAATACAAAAAAAGGGAAAAAAATATCATTACAAAATACTTCAAAAGAGAAGAGTGCAGACACAAGACTATTTGTCATATAAATAGAATTGTTTTGAGCCTAAATTTTAACATTGCCAGAGTTTTATGGCAATGCTTTTAGAAATGAAAAAAACCCATTCAATTGAAACATTGTTATACAGTGCACCTTTAGTCACTGTATCAGTGACACCAGTGCAACACACCTGTCCGTGCACTGCACACTCACAAGTCACACACTTTAAGTTCAACTTGCCAAATAATGTTGTTACACTAACAATTTCACAGCTCGTAAATGAAGCTCTTATCACATAATAAATTCTATTGATGTGTGATTATCTTTTGAAGGACACTGTGCCAAATCTGGTGGCACTGATCCGATTGTAAGCAGCTGTTTCTGTTTTTTCGTCTGGGACAGGTCACTCCATCTGTGGGATGGTGCCAGTGCGTGCACCCCAACCACCAGGTCAACACAATGAAGAGGAAATCAACACAAATCCTGTTTACTCCACACCTCACAATGTGATATAATAAACATGTTTCCCCTGCAACAATGCACAACTACACAATGGACAGTCACATAAAATCAAAGGCGCCATCACTTGAGCTCTAGTCAGGTGTGTACTGCCGTGTTCAGCCATGTCTGATCACAGGGGAGACGAGCTTGTGTGAAGAAGTCAATGAGAGGAAAGTGATACCACACGGAGTCAGTGATAAAATCAGGGCTGGTCTGGGGTCAAACGCTCACCCAGCCTGTGTGAAAGTTCAATGCTTAACCTATTAACGGAGGCCATACCATCTGTTCAAAACACAAAGGATAAATCAAATGGAGCAGAAAAAATAGAACAATAATAACCATTTAAAATTTGCATAGAGCTTAGCAAATACAGATGAACAGCTCCAGTTAAATCATGTCATGTTTGTTTTTGTGTGATTAAACAGTGAAGACAATATTGTGATAAAATCATAACTATAACCGTAACTATTCACTACTTTTTCAAACCTCAAGTCAGCTGCTTGTCTCCATGGAGATGTTACTGTTTTGATTGTTCCACAGTATTGCATTAAACTTATCTATCGCTAAGGAGACATTCAGGTGGAGCCACCAGGCCAAGTTCCATGGTTTTCAATGTATTTCCAAGTCGGCGGTGAAAATCTCCTCCAGAAAAGTTACACTGTGCTCCTTTATAGCATAAAGAAAAGACTCAGTACAACTTCACCTGTTCAATGCAAAATAATCAACTGTAATTTGTTTCCAAAAATATAAATTAATTAATTATAGTTAAACTAATTGACTGCAACTCTGTCTATTTAAGAACAAAATGGAATTGTCATTCAATCCGCATGCTCATGTCAGATTAGGATCAAAGCTGTGATAATGTGTCAGTGTAATTAATATTTTAAATGGATTGATTGTGCTCAAATGTAGGTAGTCGGAGTTAAATCTCAAAGCTGATTATGGGCTTATGCTGAAAACTAGACAGAAACATTTACATAAAATGACTCTTTATCACGGGGTCCAAATATCCCGTCAATAAACAGATTGGCTTGGATATGGGTTAAACGTGTAGCAACATGCCTGCTCTTTTGTTTTGTCCTGCCCTCAGGCCCACAACGGCTGCAGGTTTCCTAACGCTCTCTGTGAAGTGATCTATGCCTGACATGCCGGCAGATGTATCAGTCAATTAATTAAAAATGCTGTAATGTACCAACTTAAGCAGTGGTTAATCAATAATTGCAATTATTTTGTGCTTTTGGAGAACAAGCTAAAATATCAAGCAAAACAAACAATAAGAGTAAAAGTTATCTCAAGTAAAAGTAATTTCCAGTTCAAATGAGCTGTATCCTTCTTGTGTTCACAGGACACACTGCACACTGCTACTACTAATTAGACTTTGCAAGAGCCTATTTCTGCATGGATACAATATTTAATATTAACACCAGTATACACAAAGCATATTTGTGTATACCTTTTTCCGTTCCTGGTACATTTTTTAGTTCCAGTTCCCAGCTGAGCACGGAGCAAGAACTAGGGACTGGGCCCACATTTCGAGTGCATGTTTTGCTCCTGCTCAGGGCCAGGTGCTGTCCAAACTGACCAGTGGACGTTTTGGTAATACAAGTGGAACATTAGCTTTATTGGAAAATATGTTTAATTCTATCTGATTTAGACACATGCTTTTGATCCACAAGAGAAATAACTTAAACAAAAATACAACTATCAAATAGTAACTGAAATTAGTAATTAATAAGTGAATAATATTTTTTTCTTGTTAATTTCATTGTTCGTTGTGTGCATCACAGTTTTATGTGCATGGTTTACAGAGCTCAAAAGGAATAGGATGAAGGGATAATTTGTTTTTGTGTTTCATTATTTAACTGAATATTTAATTGAATTAACATTTATTGCAAAGCCTCAGGCATCATAACTGTACATTGTCCTGTTAAATAAATGCATGAAATAAATGAAAAGATAGACAGTTTCAAGGACTGTTGCTGTTTGAATATGAGCAAGGGGGACTGGATGGTTCCTCTGACTATATAGGGACTGAGGGATTATGGTAATTTATCTTTTGGCTTTGTTAAGTGTGAACACCTTACAGTTTAAATAAAGTCCCCATCCTTTTTTAACTGTCTCCTGTGGAAAACCTGTCTAAACTCAGTTCACAAAACACACCTGTGGAGTGCTGCAGTTTGTGCTGTGTCTGCAGCACACTGTCTGAGTCAGCATCATCAGGCATTAGGTTCCCATACCCTCCCTGGCCTGGGATGACTACCTAACTACCGTCATTAATTAATTAATTAATTAATTAATTAATTAATTAATTAATTAAGTAATTACAGGTAACTAAGTAACCAATTACTATGACTAACTAACTAACTAACTAACTCTAACCAACTGTCTAACTGAATGAATAGACTTGGTCTATAATTACTCTAGTAATTATAGTAGTTTGTATCAGCATGATATAGCGAAAATAAAGTTTTATCCTTAACAATGTTAACCCTTTTCAATCCACACTCACAATGGTGACTGCCTTTAAAAAAAAAAATGTTTTAACTTTTGAAGCTCTAAATCTAATAAAGCCTTAGGAGGACATGTGTGCAATACCAAATGTTTACTGTAAATTGTCATGACCTTGAGGAGAAGAGGATAGTACAGTGTTATACATTTAATAAAGGACTTTAAGGTGTTTTGTAATGATGCATTTGCATTTGCAACAACTCTTTTTATTTTATTTTGATTAGCTTTTAGGATGCTTAATGTGTTTCTTTACATTATATAAATGTGGCATTGCAAACTCAACACTTTGAATTTGTTTGTATTTACTTTGAGGGAAATTCTTGATATGTTGATGAAAGTCCAGTCAAAGCCTGCAACAAAGTCCCTCAAAATGACAGGAATAAGCTTATTCACTGACCGTGAATGATTTGATATGGACTGTGAGGAAGAGATGGTCAGAAGGTTGGATAATACATCAGATGATGGCATTAATAATGTTTCCATTCCCTCCTTTCTCCATCACCCTCACCTACTGAAAAGCTAAGGTCTGAAGAAAATAAGCTGTTGGCTCTAGCTGCTTTTGAAATAAATACATGAAATGACCTTAAGTGGCTATTGAAAGTGTGAGGAACCTCCAAAGTCCTCCATCTGCCAAAACAACAGTCTGAAGATCATCTAGAAAGTTTTCCAAGAAACTATACTGTCAATCATGTCCCAAGCCAGGATCGTTCTCTCTATGTGCTGTGATGGATTACAAAATGTGTTTCACTGAAAACAATACTTTTTTGGATTATTAAGAAAGAATGTGTGCACCAACTCTATACTATAGTTTAAAATTGTGATCAACCATAAAACTCACTTTTTCATATAGCTTTGTACATTTTCATGAAAAATAGTACTTGATCGTACCAAAGTACTACAAATGGCACAAGAATTTAATAATGTCATCATTGGGTAAAAAAGGGTATTAATGGGCTAATAACGCACTAATTATGCACGCCCACAAAATCAAAAGTGTCAAAAAGACAAAAGTGAACTCCAGGTAGACTATGATGTAGTTGTCCAACTATGTGCCTGAGTGGGACTGTGTGGGAATCACGCCCCTAAACGTGGGGCAGGAGCAGAGAGTGTTCCACAAGTCATTGTGAACTCGGAGTCACAAGTGACACATCTCATGCCCGGAGTTCAGACACACTTTCTGCTGGAGCTACTGGAGGATAAACGCAAGCTTTTTTACATTCAATGTTTATTTTGGCTTATTTAAGGAAGACAACAACCTTCGGATCTATGAACAAACTCATGTGGATTTGTAAAAGCCCTCTACAGCAGAAGGAATGCATATTTTGGTTGTTAAACTAACTTTATTGTGGTCTCTGATTGGACTAACGCGAGGTGAGTTTGGTCACGTTGGCTCTAAATGTGAAATAACTTTATATTAACTAAGGAACTAACCAATGAACGATAACAACTACTTTTAGACCGGGTGCCTTATTCTATACAGCCTTCCTTTTAAAGTTCCTTATTCTCGTTTCTTCAATGAATAAGCTTAATGTGTTGTTAATGTGTTGTACTTTTCTCTCTTTACCTTGTTACACTTACACCGCGCAACACGTGGGTCCACAGACACTACAACTGTGCGCACCTGTAGCTCCACTTTATATTTTGCATATTATAGCGCCCTCTCTCCAAACGTTATTTGAGGTGCTCAGATAAGCATAATCATTGTGTCTGCTCTTTCCTGCGAACGATCCACTTTTCCCACTCGTATGGAAACGCATGCCTTTCCACTTTAGATACAGAGTGGCGTCTTTTTAATATATTTTTTTATATTCTCACAAAATTGTGCTACTGCCCAAGAAGCGCATTCTTTGGGTCCAGCTGCCTGAAAGAGCGTGCCTCTGCCAGACTGTTGTCAAGTCTCATCCACCTCAGAAAAATAGACTTTCAGGTGGCATAAGTCACACCTACTGCTCATATTTATAGAGTTATGCATTAGAATGTGGCAGAGATAAACAAACAGTTTGGTAAATCGTTCAATGATACACAAGTGGTTCACATTTCTGTTACTGGAAAAGTGATTTAGTCATTTATCTGATTGTCAAAAGTTTTGAAAGTTGCTGTAAACTTTTTTGTTATTTTCAGGCCAAAGATGCCTAATAGCCACAGAGAGGTGTTTGAACCAGGGGACTTGTGAACGGACTCCTGATGGACTCGGAGAATGCAAGTAAGTCAAACGTCTGCGCTCAGTCAAACGATCAGTGACAAACGAGAGAAATATGTAGAAATATTAGATGTTTCAGATTTATGGTTGACATGCCAAGGCTGCGGCGGGTGACTTCTCAGCTTGGTGTTGCTATTTCAGGGAGCCAGTGGTCAGAAGTGAGTGGACATTGATGAGGACAGGGGTCAGTGTGGGAGAGTGTGTGTCTGGGTCCCTCTGCCCTGACCACAGACTCCTGCAGACCCTAAACCCTGTTTTCCTTTCTTGTGCCGAGCGACAGCTGGGGTTGCCAGAAGCTCGGCCGCTATTGTTCTGAGCTGCGATTAATTCTGTGTGACTAATCTGGGTGAGGCTTCCCAGAGAGACCCTTCGACTGGGACCTCCTCTCTCTTACCCCTCCTCTCTCCTGGGATTGTGTCCCCTCAGTGGCCCTCAGTGCTCCATGTCTCACATTCCTCTAGACAGATGGCAAAAAGTGTTGCTTCAAGGTTAACATGCAAAAAGTTGGTGGCTTTTGTTGTTAATAATAGAATGTTTGAGTTTTAAGAATAAGCGGCAGCCTGGCATTGAACCTGTTTTGGAACAATGGCTTGTGTTACTCTCCGTGCTATTTTTGACCTGCCGTGAGTGGCTCTGCTCAGTCTCATCTTACCGGAGTCCAATAATTGAACAGTTTGGGGCACAACTTGTACTGAACTCCAAAACCCAGCTCTTCATCTTGGCCTCCCGCCACATCTTACTTTGGCTCGGTAATGTTATTCACAGCCCACCCCTCCTCCTCCTCCTCCTCCTCCTCCTCCTCCTCCTCCTCCTCTCTGGACCACAAAGCCATCATTGTGCCCCTCAGTGTACTCCTCCTTCTCTTGGAGACAATTATGAAGCATGCTCAATCTCCACAGTTGAAACGATTTTTAGCGGGAACACAAATATTAACGTTCAATTGTCTTTGGGGACTCCTCTGTTTGGTGTAGTTAATGCAACTCAAGGCCATTAGTTGAAACAAAGAATGTAACAAAGAATAAGATGTATTCAACTGCCATAATACATTTCAATATGTAAATAGACAAACTAACAGTTAGGTCGCACACATTTTAGAAAACAAGTATAAAGTGCTTGCTGTAAGATGTGTTGCTAGTTATTATACACGTTTAAACTACTTCATAAAAGACATTGTTGTATGATCTATAATCTTTCTATGCTCTTTAATAGTAGTTACACGTTTCATGGGTCGGATGTTGGGTTTGGGTCAAGTAAGTAACAGAATGTTATGCATTTATATTTGGTCAGACGAGCCTACTCAACATTCCATACCTCAAATGCCGTCTCCTCATATCTGACCAGGTCCAGTGCCACCTTGACTGAAGTTAATCTCCAAAGGACTTCACTGTGATCTCTCATTTACTCCAGAGCTCTGGCAGGAGACAAAAGCTAACCTGAGCAAGAAAGAACCCTGCATATCAGTGGTTCTCCTTCTGTCATGAGCTGTTGAGAGACATATACTTTGATAAAAAAAAGGCAGTTCACATGACAAACAAAATGAGTTGAAGGTATGTTGTCACTTTTGGCATTCATGCTGTATAACATTAGTATACTTTGAAAATGTATACAAGATCAAATCATCTGTTGATATAATAGAATTCTCAAATTCATAAAGAAAAGGGTGACACCATCTCTGGAGACAATAAACTTGTACAGTTTTAACTTTGCCTTTGATTTGGACCTGCCCAGACATCCTATTTTCACAGCTGATAAACATGCTTAGCAATTATTTGAGTGGAGTTCCAAAACAGCTTTAAATGGAAGTCCTTGTCTCAGAGGTCCTGGACTTCCCTCAATGGCACTTTTGTTTGCTCTGATCAGATGGGTCCATCTCCGCTCACAGAAGCCCACTCCTTCCTCAGTTCTTTTCAGAGTCAGGAAACAGCCTCATAGTGGCCCGAGGGAAGAAAAGGTGCCATTTCTGATCATATCATCACACAGCGAGAGACACAGAGTACTGGCCTTTTATGCACCGCTGATGCTGGTGTTGGGTTCCTTTGGCAGTGGTCTGGCTGTGGCTGGTGAGAGGACTGATGAGCTGTACACTTTTTCAATGGAGGATTAGTGATATTTGAACCTCTCTGGTTGGCATATGCCAAGATAAATCAAACTTTGATAGCAGCCTGAATGCATTGATAGTCTTTATGTGTGAGACAAAGAACATACCCCAAATCAAACTTCCTGGTTTCACTTTTTAGGCCCGACCACCTGTATGTTAGTTGTATTATTACAGAGCATACAGGCGTGCACTCACCACAGAGCAGCATGCTTCATAATACCCATGATTACTTGTGTTTTTTCTCATTCACATTGAAGCAGACTGAGTTTGCCTTCCAGGTGTGCCTTTCTATACATTGCCAGCACACTCACAATGTATAAAAAGCGGCTTGTTCTGTTAAATACTGCAGACCGCATGACTTATTTTTATGTTTCTTTTACATAGTAAAACTATTTTAAAATAGATTTCCACTCCTCACATGACATATGCACAGGAACAACCAGAGTCAGTTCCTGCATCACATGGACGTAAAGCTAAGTGGTTCCCAGGCTTGTAAAGTAACCAGCTCTAGTCATTAGTGGTGCTATGACTTACGAGACATGTACACACACATCGGATCGCTTTAGGTCCCCAGGGGAGCTGGCTCTTTCCCATGGGCTATGTCCGTAATATGTCCCAAATAAACAGGGTCTCTAATGAAGGCTGCCAGATGTGGGCTGGCAGGTCTCTTCTCCTGTACGATTAGAGAGCAAGAGAAAAAAGAGGCTCGTAAGAAGAGGGGTGGTGCTCTCCCTGTAATTTTATTTTCAGCCAATGCGGAGTTGTTGGAAACTTTGGTTGGATTTCCACAACAAACAAGAAGCTAATTTCTACCTCAGGTTTGGTTTTAGTCCACTTATTTTAGCCGACAAATAGACTAGAGCGTTACAAATACATTATCAAGAATGTTTTTTCTTTAGAGATCTCAAACTTGGAGTTTGATTTGTCAGGAGTGTAAAGGAAACTGAGGAGGAAGTCTGGAGGAAAGAGTTGAGTCCTCCACCCGTCCCCCCAGGACATTGCTTTTAAAACAGATCAGACTTGGCTAAAGAGGACTTAGCCAAAGCAGAGACCCATTGTCAGGAAATGAAACGGGTACTGGAAAGGCAGTGGCTAAATAATGTTGGCCTCCGTGAACTAGCGTCAAAGAAGAATAACAAAACAATTATAACAAATTTGGGCTTTATATTTTTATGATATTCTTTATAAAATATGAGCACTCATTTGAGTTTGGTATTTTACATTTGACCACAAAATCTATCTCACTTAAAAAAACTGCAGTGCTTCAGGCCATTGGGTGCGGATTAAAAAAAAAATCACCACAGTGGATAAGTCCTTTCATACGCAACTCAAATTTGATTCTCATCTGCCCTGGGGCTGACTGCCAATTTCACTCACTCACAAATAGGGATGGGCAATAGTGACAAATATGAATATCTCAATATATTTTTTGCATTA
Organism: Eucyclogobius newberryi; assembly: GCF_026437365.1. NCBI lineage: Eukaryota > Metazoa > Chordata > Actinopteri > Gobiiformes > Gobiidae > Eucyclogobius > Eucyclogobius newberryi. The sequence goes on from NW_027316278.1 coordinate 23,594,950, forward strand.
TATTGACGTCAATATATCAGACCATATTTTAACAATGCATCAGGAATGTGCTAAATGTGCCTGTAAATGTTGATGTTGAGCTTGTAAGTCTTGCAAAAAACGTAAATGAGCCATAAAATGAACCACAACGGGACAGGAATATCACTTTCTACCTTTGTTTGGGAGATTAAGATAGATGTTTCTCTGTATTTTTTTTGGATAATGTTGAATGGTTTTATCTCAAGACTATATACTATTATTCTAATTTTACACACATATATAAAAAAAAAACAAAAAAACAATTGCCATTTTATAACATTTTCCATATATCTCCCAACTCTACTCATGCTCACTATTATATTCACACAAGTTATGCAAATGGTTGATTTTATGGTGCTGGGTTGGAATGGGAGAACCACATTACCAGGTTAGTCACTGTTTTTAGGATTGACATTGTTCTTAAAAATTTAGGACAATAATATTAGCATTAGTCAAAGACACAGATTGTCCCACGGAGCTTATAATGTGTTTAAAAGCACAACCGAAACTCACTAATCGTCTTAGAATAGATATAGTACATAATCTGAAGTGCTTTTTAAATGTCAGATGTACAGATGTTAAAATCAGAGCTCTCTCCAGTTTTTGTTTGTGTACAATGCTCCTCTTGTGTAACATTGCATGCGTCTTGTTGTTGTGGGCCCGTGCCTGTGGGTGACATCAGACTGACAGCAGATGGCAGATTGGCCCAAAACTGAGGAAAATCCCCTTCAGAGTGACGCCTGGCGATGGGTCACATGTCACCTCCACATCTGCTGCAGACTGGGGCAGTTACAGCGCTGCATCCTGTTTCTAGGAGCAGGAACTTGTTGCTATTGGCCTCTGCTAGTGACATTCAGGGTGAGGGAGAACAAGAACAATAGGAAGGAGGGACAGAACAGATAATAACAGTATCAGCCTGGTTAACTACTAACTCTACTGTTACATGATACCATGGCACCTGATATTTGCTCTCCTCCTGATTTGAACTCTTCTTTTCAGGCCTCTTCTTTATTTACCTTTCCATCTGCCTAGTTTACCTGCTGCTATTAAGATTATCTCACCTGCCAGACCAGCAGATTTCTCTTGTTGAAGCAGCTGCTCTGTGGTACTATTTGTCTCCAACACAGTCAAGACACAAAAAGTTACTGAATGTCTTTTGTCCTCTGTAAGTCCTGGGTGGGTTGATGTTTTGGGCTGTTGAGTTGCATTTATTTGGATATATATACTGTAGACTCAGGTTTTGCGGTTTATAACCATGAAACTACTTAACGTATGAACACTATAAATCCCAGAGCATTCTGGGAGCAGTCATTTTGACTGCTTTTAGATTTGGAAGTCTTTTTACTCTGCTTAGGTAGATTTTTGGTGTTCTTCACTTTTTGACTTTTACTGCGGCTGTGTATATTTCATTTCTATGAGTTTGAGAGCATTTTCAAATGTAAGTAAGATTTGAGAAGTTCTACTTTTAACTCCCATTCATTTTTATTGTAAATATAACAGTTTTCCATTGCCAACGCGCCAACATTTTTTTTTATAATTTGGCCCTTAGCCTTTTCTAGTGTGAAATGGGGATGAGAGCGAAGGGAGGACATGCAATAAATTGTCCAAGCCAGGATTCAAACTCACGTCACCACAGCCGGCTGCACTTGGGTCCTGGCATATGTGCTGTCAACTTAACCACTTGGCCTCCGGGTAGCACGGCAACAAACATTCAATGGTACCTCTAGGGGTATTATCCCTACCCTAGAATTCCATTGGTTTGCATGGGAGCAGTTCTAGTAGTTTAAAAACTTTATTATATTATATATATATATTATACTCAAATTAGCCTCTGGAAAACGTTTGGGTCCTGTAACAGCATTAAAAGCTACACCGTTTTGGTATACATTTAGTAATTTTAGTAATTTGAATTTGTAATTTTTTGTTGTTGTTATAATTTTTGTAATTTTTAAAACAATTCAGAAAACATAATTCAGAGAGGGAACAAATGCTGCACAAGTCATAAATTGTCCAGTAAATGTCCGATTCAGCCCGAAATCTGTTTAATAAGTCTGTTTTCAAATTGAGTCGGATGACAAGTTATCAGTGAATTTTTCTGAACTGAGTATAAAATCCACTGAATTGCTCTCTCCTTCTCTCTTGTTGAAGTACAGTATAATGGATTTAATTCAGTTTTGTTTTGTTTAAGTTACAAAGTTTTATGATGTGGGAACACTTTGCAACACATCATGTATTTTACATTTCTATTTAACATACCTGCCAGGCAAAAGCTGCATAACACTGTCATACATATGTTGGCAAGTGTAACTCTAATCAAATGAAAATGTATTAGACGTGCACCGTGTTTTCAGTGCACGCTCTGTTATCCCGGGTAGATAACAGCAGTATGATGGGAGCCTCGGGAAGGAGGCAGTGGGAGCGAGAGGGAGGGGTGAATGACTGGCCCCGCAGCTGCTGTCTGCTCATTAACATGCGCACCTGCTCCCTACGGCCCTTTTTCAGAGTCCTCGTGTGGCGCCTCACAAACTAAGCCGTGCACTCGCCACCGCTGGCCCTTACACTCACATCTACTCTGTCCAAACCACCGTTATAGAGCTGCACCACTCACAAACTGTCTATTTATGAACTGCCAATGACTGCTCCTCTGTAATTCACATCTGTGTTACAAGACTTTTGAAATGAAAAAAAATTGCTATCATTGATTAGTTACTTTGAGGCCTGAATTGTTTTAGAATATTAAATGTGATTGCTGCTTGAACTTACATTAAGACATTGACAAATCACTGATGATACTTTTTTCGTAGAGAATCAGCACATTGAGTCTTCATCTTTATGTATCCAATGAGAACACAGTAATATAACTAGCGTTCAGTGGCGATGGCATGCCTCTGCTCTTGGTTGTTTATGCGGTGGGTAGTGTAGCATGTGAAATTTTTTTTTTGCCTCCGATCTAACGCGGGTTAATGCTGCTGTGTAAACCCAGTGAGGGGCCCTGGCATGGCCCAGCACACACATGCATTGGTCCCCATGGGAATGTTTCTGGGGACACTCTGTAGCAGCTTATGCCCCAGGCTATGCAGAAGTGCTGGCTCTGGTAAAAGTTTCATCTGTAGGTCTTCAACATTTGAAAAGTGGTGTAGTGTCGTATGAGGTGCTGCATGTTCGTCTGCCTCCTGCGTTGCTGTGTGATAATGGGAGAAATCCTTTAGAATTAGATGAATAACTTTCACTGTTGTGGTGCCATTGGCCTTTGAAGTCTGCCATAATGTTGGCTGCTCAAACTTGTCCCTGGCATGAATGGGTGCTGACAAAAGGGTTGAAGTGAGTACATTTCAGCCTGAGAGCCGCTGAAGGGGGCCATGACTGCTGCCTTTCTTGTTGTTGGAAAGAATGGATTTAGTTGAGGAATTCTAAATAGTTCTGATTCTTTATGTTCTCATCCACTGTGCTATTGAGTAGATGTTTTGTGTTTTGTCTTTTTTTGTTTTTATTTTTTACGTGTGAAGCCTCCTTGACCACCCAGTGTTGGGAGACTGTGATAGATAAGAGGGTGTGAAACATACCACATACCACAAGTTAGTACTTCCACCCAAAAACACATTCACACACACATTCATAGCTGAAATAACAGGCACTTCTAAACTGTTTATCTCAACCTGTAGACCAGTGATTCCCAGGTTGTCCACAAAACAAACAAACATTGTTTAAATACTACTGCCAATGGGTTATAAGCCCACAAGTAGTAATATTTGTATTTTAATATAATTTCTTATATATCAGTTTTGGAGTGGCAGAGCACCATCACCATTATTATTCTGAACAGGATTCAATTGTATTTCTGATTTTATAACATTTTTGCAATTGAATACAATGATAATTTAAATCACATTTAGGCTCATTGCACAGGCCTTAATAACATAATTGCACACCATAGCTATTACAATAAGGATGTATAAATGACAATGATAGTTTTTTACAGATGTGAGATATAAACTATGAACGATCAGATCCTTTATCTCATCTTCATCAAATGTATCAGACAATATCAATCAATATCAAGGTTTATTTATAAAGCACACTTACAACCAAAGTGCTGTACAGCAAAGAAAAATACATATATAAAAACAATCAAAATAATCATGAAGTTAATAAAAATAATGTCTCAGCTCAGTTTGTGTTTAAAAGGCCAGATAGAAAAGGCTGTTTTCCAGAGCCTGGGCCCTGCCCTAATATAATACATCCATGGCCCTGCCACAGAGAACGTTTGGGCCCCTCTGCTATTCAGCTTTGACCTGAGCATATCCAGGAGGAGCTGAGAGAAGGTCCGCATGGTGTGGACAGGAACATGGTGGGACTATTTGCTCCCGCAAATAACAGGGAGCCAGGCAATTTAAAGACTTAAAAACCATGAGAAACATTTTAAATTGGATTCTGTGGAGAACTGGAAGCCAGGACAAACTAACCAAATGTATCTTTAAAAAGACACAGTTTAGCAAATACAACCACAGAGGACCTGTCAATGAATAATCTGTAGTGTTTGAATACATGTGTGTGGTCTAGTCTTTGGGAGCCTCAGGGGACTCTCAGAGGACCCTCAAATCTGGTCATAAAGGTTGTGAATGTGTGAAGATGTGCACAGGCTCTTTATGAGAGGGTTTGACTGACATTTGTGACTCAAACATGTGAGAAACATCCCTTCTCCATTAGCTACATGATTTTACAGCCTCAGACACATATTGTTTAAAATAGCAAATGGGTGTAAGAATCAGAAAAGGTTTATTGCCATTGTCAAAGAACAGAATTCACAAACATAGGAACTTGCTTTGGAGATTTGGTGCAACATTAAAAAAATGAACCATGATAAAACAACTTATATCAAATCAAAAAGGGCAAAACTATGTACACACATTTACAGTAACATTTACACATTTTGTGTAGAAAGTGGACAGTGCAGTGAGTGATTGATTAAATGAGTTGGAGTGACAGTGTTTGGAAAGTGTTCATGAGTCCAACAGTCAGTTGAAAGGACAGTTACAAAAACAGTAAATCTTGCATAAAGTTATATAGGCCCTGCTTTCTAAACAAAAAAACAACACCTGAAAAACCTGTACTTCAGGTTTGTTATGTTTATGTTTGTCAAGTAATTCATTTCCTAGATGATGTGGCTAAAACAGATCTTCTTCTGTTCCAGATGCCGTGATGGATTTGCAGGAAGCAGATGCCAGTTCCATGACCCCTGCACCACTACACCGTGCATGAATGAAGGCACCTGTCGGGCTATCGCGAAGGGGAACACTGTGGACTTCAGCTGCACCTGTAAACTGGGTTTTTCTGATCGTAGATGCATGACACCAATTAACAACATTTGCATAAATTCACCCTGCCGCAATGGAGCCACGTGTGAGCTAGAGACGCTTCAAACATTCAAATGCCGTTGCCCTCCCGGATGGTCAGGTAATGAAACTATTTAGGTCAATTTATTATCATTAAAAAACTAATAATAAAGGAAAATACTTTTTTGCTCATTTAGGTACATTGTGCCAACACCCAGACCCTTGCGCCTCTAACCCATGTGCAAATGGTGGCCAGTGCTCAGCTATAGAGTCCCACTTCATCTGCTCGTGCTCACCTTTCTTCTCTGGAAAGACCTGCAAACAAGACATCAATGAGTGCGACGCCAGCCCTCCCCCCTGCAAGAACGGAGGCTTATGCATAAATGAGCTTGGCGGGTTCCGATGCCAGTGTCCCCTGGAGTACACGGGCAAACACTGCGAGACACGTTACTTCCCCTGCAGTCCTTCCCCGTGTCTCAATGGAGGAACCTGCGTCCAGAAGGGAGACACCAGCTACGAGTGCTCATGTGTTCCAGGTATAAACACGGATTCTGATAAAGTAATTAACAGAATTTCACTTGAACAAAGCCAAAGGCACACGTGGCAACTTTTCTGGTAAAAGGTCAGGTAACTGCTTGTCTACATAGAGATGGTATTGCTTTGCCTAGAAGGTTCCACAGTATCTCAATCTCCATAGAGATAAGCGGAGAACGCCACCAGGCTAGGTTATAGGTCAGATCTGTGGAGAGGCGAGCCCACTCACAATAAGAATGCATGTTATTCATGGTAGTTGGCACTATAAAAACATGTGAATAAATGTAAAATAAATACAGACCCTTCAACAGAAAAGTTACATACCTTTAAGCAAATGGTGAAAGGCTCAAATCTAAAGTAAAACATGGATTGAAGATCAAACTTTACCCTGTCCATATGTTGTTTTTTGTTTTTACAATATTCATTTCAAATTATGCAAATATTAAATTATTTTACAGCGTATACCTTATGCTACATTTACAGATATTCATGTTGCAATCTCCCAACAAGATGTGTTTCAACTGTTCTGTGGTTGTCTGTTGTGTAACTGAAGTTCCCACAAACCTTTGTGCTGTTGCTGGTTTCTAGAGGGGCTGTTAACCACACTTAACTGCTAAATAGATGGCGAAATGGGAAACATTACCAATATCAGTTACACGAAAACTTTCTTTATCTGTGACAGGTTTTACCGGGAAAAACTGCAACATCAACATTGACGACTGTCCAAATCATGAGTGCCAGAATGGAGGAACCTGTGTAGATGGAGTCAACACCTATAACTGTCAGTGCAAACCAGAATTTACAGGTAAGATCCACAATCATCTCTTGGCCTGTCACAAAAACATATTTTGAAGTGTGATATATTGCATTGAAAAATATCACAATAAATTATAATATGGAAGCCCACTTTAGGCCACTGACACAGTAACCCAATAAAAAGCAGAATCATCTCAGTAAACCCTTTTCTGAATGAACCATGTTGTAAAGAAATAGCCCAATGAAACTCTAGTTGTTTCCATAATGACTAATCAATTATTCAGTCCTCTGCAGCTCAAATCTTTTTGTCCTACCAAAGAAAAACTTCCCAATCACTGCAGAGAAATTGCACACACAATAAATATTTAGTCCAAAAAATATGTAGCCCAGAATTAATTCCATTTCTCATTTATGAATGTGATAGTTGTGACCAGGTTTGTAAGAGGACATGTGCTGACCGTGTGCCCTCTGTCTCTCCAGGCCAGCTGTGCACTGATGATGTAGATGAATGTCAGCTGATGCCCAATGCCTGTCAAAATGGCGGCACGTGCCACAACACCTACGGCAGTTTCCAGTGTGTGTGCGTTAATGGCTGGACTGGAGATGACTGCAGTGAGAACATTGACGACTGTGCCAGCGCTGCCTGCTCCCACGGCTCCACCTGCCATGACCGCGTGGCCTCTTTTGTCTGTGAATGCCCTCATGGCCGCACAGGTATACTTACTATAGCTTAACTGTTTCAAAAGTGCACAATGCAAATTTTCTGATATATATATATATATATATATATATATATATATATATATATATATATATATATATATATATATATTATATACCTGGAGTTGTGATTTTATTTAATGTGCTCATATCTGTTAATTAGTTCAAAAATTTAAAATTGTTTTAGCTTGTTATAAACTGCTTGCCTCTTCACTTTGGACGTGGTGTCTTCTCGTACATTATTCTAAGTCATACTGCAGTACAGGGATGTCTGAGGTAGTTAAAAAAGCCCTGACATGCGTAATTTAGATTTTTTAGGGTATGAACTAAACTGTTATATTGTTATGTAAAATGTGTTATCTTGTGTACAAGGACTGCTGTGCCAGTTGGAAGATGCCTGCATCAGTAACCCATGCCGGAAGGGGTCTAACTGTGACACCAACCCTGTTAGTGGGGATCACTTCTGCACTTGCCCTTTGGGCTACATCGGAACTTCATGTGATCAAGATGTGGATGAGTGCTCACTTGGTAAGCGTTTTCCTACTTTAGTATTTAGGGGTGTCACCAATATTTATTTTAGAAGTTGCCTAATAAAACAGTTATTTGTAATGGTCTTCAAATATGAAAAAGTATGTATACAGTTTTTAGAGAACAATCTATGTCTATCTAGTGTGTCCTACTTCTTTTCCCTTCAATGGAAGTATTGTGTTTCTTACTGTGTACTTTGTTTTTACAGGTCCAAATCCTTGTGAACATGCAGGGAAATGTATAAACACTAAAGGGTCATTCCAATGTAAATGTCAGCGTGGTTATGTGGGTCCTCGCTGTGAGTTGGACGTTAATGAGTGCATCTCAAACCCCTGCATGAATGATGCCACCTGCCTGGATCAGATAGGAGACTTCCACTGCATCTGCATGCCAGGTAAGACTGCATGAGAAAAGATGATAAATCAAGCCAAAGCAATTCATGATTTCTATTTTCTTTGATAATTGATCAGGTTATGAGGGAGAGTTCTGTGAAATTGATACAGACGAGTGCGCCAACAGTCCATGCCTGAACAATGGAAAATGTATCGACAAGATCAACAATTTTCTTTGCCAGTGCCCCACAGGTGAGGCTTTCGTGGTGCTGCTGATGGAGAAGGGATGAGATGAGAACGCGGGGAGGAAGGCAAAGGTCCAGGGGGCACAGAGGTCGATCTTTCCCTGTCTTCCTGCCTCGTTCTCTGTCTCACTCAAGTACAAACACACACACACACAAACACCTCTTTAGACGGGCACTAATCCCAGCCTTGAGGCAGGCTTACACAGGCCTGGAGAGCCCAGAATGAACACAGCAGTCGAGGTGGGGAAAATCTATAGGGAAACGATAGAAGTTTGAACTTTGAAACTAGTTTGAATTTCTTTAAATATTTCCTTCATGTGATGATGAGTAAATATGGAGAATTTCAACATGTTTTGTTTTCGTGAGATGAAATTGGATGTATTTAAATCATCTATTGAGTGAAAGAAATTGTCCTCAAATCTCACAGACGTGTTTTTGGATTAACATACTTTGAGCTAAATTACTGAGGTGGAAGTGATTTTTGCTTTCTCCCGTTTTGGGAAAATAGTTAGGCTGTGATTCGGGTGGATCAAAGGCACATTTGGGTGGACAGAGGCAAAATTCCTCCTGTTGAGAGAAGCCGTAAAAACAGAAGAAAGAGAAGGACTGTCCTTGTGGAAGACTGAGAGAGGGAGAGAGGGAGAGAGGGAGTACAGGAGTGAACACAAAAGCGAAGTTCGGGAGCAGGAAACCTCAAGAGTTGGGGGCAGATGCACTCACTGTTGTCCAAATGCACGCAGGGAGGGTCATGAGGGAGGAGGGTATTATTGACCTGCTTCAGATGTAAATGTCTCTCTTGCTCTAGGCCTCAAGTGAGGGTCCCCCCCTTTGATTTCTGAACATGGAATAGCCATGGAAACCCTGCTGAGAGCCATTGAAATGTCTCATTCCAACAGTCTGGGGATTAATCCGCTATTGGCTAATATACTTCATGTGTGACTCCATAGTGCCGACCTGCTATTTCTGCTTTAGCTTAGCCTTTGATTAATAGAAAAGCGTTTTACCATTGAAGTTGTTCTACATAGATGTTTTAAGATGTTTATGTCAATCAATCATCAAAAATAATTAAAAGTCACTAAAACAAGACATTTTACAGTTACATAAAGAATACTTTTTTTGTCTTAGACCTGACTGTTGATACATTCTCAATGTTTGTCTTTTATATGGGAATGGTCATGAACATGGTGGTTTTAGTAAACGTCTACTGGGAGATATAATCTTATCACTGGCCACACTAACACGTCTTCCCTGGATTAGCCACATCTGAGTCTGTTTTTGGCTGGGACTACCTCTGAGTTCCTGGAGTCGGGTGGGGAGAGAAAGGGAATGTTATCTCTTTATCAGGGAACCATCTTATAGTTCTGTACCATCATGTGGGGACAGAACAAGTAAAAAAGGATCAGAAAATAACTTTGGGGAAAGAGAGTCTGTTGGTTGATTGTGAATGCCAGGGGAATTGAATAGTGGGGTTCAGAGGTCATGCTGGCTCTTTTTAGCACCAGGAAGGGGGAGAGGGTGGAGTGAACACAAGACATGAGAAAATGCATTGTGATGGAAAAGTTTTTGTGGGACAAAGGAGGCAACAGGCTCAGTTTAGAGTTGCACAGAGGGGACAAGCCTGCTTTTGTCCCCCCACCTCATGGTCAGGAGGCCTCAATTTTTATTCGCCCCTTATTTTTCTCTTCCTTCCCTCCCCCCTTTTCAACGAACATGGTCCCCCACTTTCCCATCAAATTCTGAAAAGGACTGAAAGGAAAGATGGAGAGCTTGCCATCTTGTGCAGTTGTTAATTAACATGCAGTTTTCTAATTCGTTGAGAGCCCTTATAGTATGGGTCCAGGATTATGAGTGGGACTTAATCCAAGTAGTGAGAACACTGTTGCAATCTCTGCACACACTGACATTCAACAAAACCTACTTGTTGTTTCCAGGCTTCACCGGCTCCCTCTGCCAGATAGACATTGATGAGTGTGCCAGCACTCCTTGCAAAAATGGCGCCAAGTGCACAGATGGGCCCAACAAGTACACATGTGAATGCACTGAAGGTAGAGTAAACAGCCTTAAAGGTGGTATGGACGATTTTTTTCAGCAAATTTTTTATCATATTTCCTCGTGGCGTGGATAAATCATTTGTCCTGCCACGTAGCAATCATAAAACGCACCTACCGCTCACCTGCAGCCGCGTCAGGCTCGTCCCCACGTTTCCGCGTGCCTAAGCGCATGGATCTATCATAATATAGTTCCCTCAGTGTACGGGGCAAAATGAAGACGGAGAAAGACAGTTCGAGCTGACGCAGAAGTGGACAGAAATATACGGGAAACGAGCAATGCGATGCGCTCCGTTGCGCTAATAAACAAACGCACGTGTGTGTTTGTATCAGTCCCCACGGGGGAGTGCGCATGCGCACTTCCGCCTGAGTTCTCAAATCGCCGAAAAATCGTCCATACCGCCTTTAAGTAACATCTTTACCTGGAATGTATTTTTGATTTTGAATATAAAATAAATGTTGTTGCATTTCTTTCTCCAGGATACTCAGGAAAACATTGTGAAACTGATATCAACGAGTGTTACTCCGATCCTTGTCACTATGGCACTTGCATTGATGGACTGGCCTCCTTCAGCTGCCATTGTAAACCTGGCTATACTGGACGCCTTTGTGAAACTAACATCAATGAGTGTTTAAGCCAACCATGCCGGAATGGAGGCACTTGCCAGGACAAGGAAAATTCTTATATTTGTAACTGTCCCAAAGGCACTACTGGTATGTCTTTGGAAGTATTATATGCTTAATTCAAGTTCAAATGATTAAAGTTTGTGTTTCATTTTGTATTTCTAGGAATCAATTGTGAAATCAACATCGATGATTGTAAAAGCAACCCATGTGACTATGGAACGTGCCTCGACAAAATCAATGGCTATGAATGTGCTTGTGAGCCTGGATACACTGGTAAGACATATGAAAACTGCTGAAAAAATGTGTTCCTAGTGTTTATTGTGACAGATGGTTAGCGAGTGTGCAGACTCCTCTGAGGCTCGACCGGTGTCACTTTCCAGCTCCACCCTGTCCCCAGCCAACTGCTGTTAGGCCGTCCCACTAAAAGAGAGGGGATACCCACTGTTTGGCTCATAAGGCCATTAGGGACTTAGTTGTAGAAAAGATTCATTGAAAGATTCCTGAAAGTTGAGCTTTAAAAAGCCTGGAAGTGGGTTCCTACTTTAAAGTTAAAAGAACGCTTGTTATTCACTGAAGTTTTCTTCAGGTGTCCAAAACAAAGTAAAATCATTATCATTATTGTTTTTAATTGAACTTTGTCTATTATTTATGGATATTTGTTTAAATTTAACCCTCAATTTTAAATTATATCTATTTTTGTCTTACAGGCACGATGTGTAACATTAACATAGATGAGTGTGCCATTAACCCTTGCCACAACGGTGGCACATGCATTGATGGTATCAATGGCTTCACCTGCGTGTGTCCTGAAGGGTACCATGACACTACCTGCTTCTCCCAAGTAAACGAGTGCCTCAGTAACCCTTGTATTCATGGTCACTGTGATGACAAAATCAATGGATATAATTGTCTTTGTGACTCTGGATGGATTGGCAAAAACTGTGACATAAACAATAATGAGTGTGAATCCAACCCATGCATGAATGGAGGCACGTGTAAGGACATGATCAGTGGATACATCTGCTCCTGTCGTGTGGGCTTCACAGGTCAGTTTGTGTGTTTTCGAAGAGGCTGTTATGTCTTTGTTGTTGAGTAGTATACGCAACATTCAAATCTCCTGAAACATTCATATATTTTTTTCTTAAAACACAGGGCCAAACTGTAAGACCAATATCAACGAATGCGCCTCCAACCCTTGTCTAAACCAGGGCACCTGTATCGATGATGTTGCCGGATATAAGTGTGTCTGTTCTTTACCTTACACAGGTATGGAAAAAGAGATTTTTGAATGAATACATTTATGAATAAATACTTTCTCTGGACATTCATCCGAAGAACACAGTAAAATACTTAACATAAGCTTCAAAATATATTTAAAATATATATATATATATATATATATATATATATATATATATATATATATATATATATATATATATATATATATATATATATATATATATATTGTTTGTTAACATAGGAAGAGACAGAAATTGAAGAAATGTTGTCCTATCATCTTATTGGGGAAAAAAAAATCTTCCTTTAGGGCATTACTTGTGCTAGTGTGGGAGCAAGGTTCTTGTCACATTTCCTGTATGCCTGCTTCCTGTCTCACAGACCAGCAAATAGCTACACAATGGCCGGAAACTGGACCTTGCTTCCTGTATGAGCTATGTGTTGTGGAAACAGATAGGGAAATATCTCTACAGGCCTCTAACAGGGACAGAGCCTGGCAAACCCACTGATAGCATTGATTGAAAGATGATTCTTTGTCCGTTTTGACTGGACAATCTCCAAGTTCATGAACTACAAGATATAACAAAAAAATAATATAAATTTCATCAGTGATTTGCTTTGTATCTGTAATTTACAGGAGAAAACTGTGAAACATTAATGGCACCATGCAGTTCCAAACCATGTCGTCATGGAGGTGTGTGTCAGGAATCCGAGGACTATCAGAGCTTCTCCTGTGTTTGTCCTGAAGGATGGCAAGGTATAAGCAGTTTGTAATCTATATCTTTACAAATGATAATATATTAATGGTAATTTATATGATTGCTAGAGTTAAAGGGGTGAAATAATCAAGTGTATATCATTATAATAAGGAGATGTATCTTTCAAAGGTCAAACTTGTGATGTGGATATCAAAGAATGTGTAAAGAATCCTTGCCGCAATGGGGCCACTTGTCAGAACACTTTAGGCAGTTATCGATGTAACTGCAAACCAGGCTTCACTGGACGTAACTGCGAAACAGACATCGATGATTGCAAGCCAAGTAAGACCATGCCATATACTGTCTAGTCTCATTCAATAATCCACATTCAGATCACTTTAACTATGTATTTCTCTTGTAGATCCCTGTAGTAATGGGGGAGTCTGTAAGGACGAGGTGAATGGCTTTTTGTGTACCTGCTTGTCTGGCTTTCGGGGCATCAAATGTGAGGAGGATATAAATGAGTGTGAGAGTAACCCATGTAAGAATGGAGCCAACTGCACGGACTGTGTGAACAGTTATACCTGCACGTGCCCATCCGGTTTCAGCGGAATCCATTGTGAAATCAACACTCCAGATTGCACAGAAAGGTATGAGACTATGTGATTTAAAGTAGGGCTGTTAAACTAGCTTTTGTGGTAACTGAGATTCAGTAATTAAGATGAGAGGTTTGGCTTTATAATTGTGAGAGTTCCCATCAATCCTCTGCCTGTAAAAGCATGTGGTTTGGAGCAGAATCCATAGTTCTTGAAAGAAATGTGACTTTTTGGGGTAAAAATTGCAATGATTAAAAGTCTGTAATGTTTATGTTTAGAACATTAGGAAGCCAGTTTTTGTCTTGTCCCCCAGACCTTGTATTCTGGCTCTCTACTGCCCTCTATAGTACTTAAATACAAGCTGCCTTGTATCTCATAAAAAAGTGGCTTGGCCTTTTTTTAGCCACTTGTTTTCATGCTTTGTCTTTGTGTACTTGCAGCTCCTGCCTCAATGGTGGAACATGTATGGATGGTATTAATACATTTACATGTATATGCCCCCCGGGATTCACTGGTAACTATTGCCAGCATGATATCAATGAATGTGACTCCAAGCCTTGCATGAATGGAGGCACATGTCACGACAGCTATGGGACATACAAATGTACCTGTCCACATGGATACAATGGACCTAACTGTCAGGTAAGCAGCAGATTTAAAAAAAAAAACTATTTATTTGGTTTGTTAATTGTTTCCTGAAGAGTTTTTATTATTAATGTTTTTGTTCTAATTGTGGCTCTAGGATCTGGTTCACTGGTGTGAGTCCACACCTTGCAAAAATGGAGGGACTTGTTGGCACAGGGATACCACGTACAGTTGCCAGTGTGCAACAGGCTGGAGTGGGCAGTATTGTGATGTCCCCAGTGTTTCCTGTGAAGTGGCAGCTAAACAAAGAGGTAACGAGCATTAAAGTGTAATGCCAGAAATTATGTTGTTTGTCATTACTTTCTATTAATTGTTTTCTGTTGTGTTTTTGCCAGGAGTGGATGTTTCACAGTTGTGCCGTAACTCTGGCCAGTGTCTGGATGCAGGAAATGTTCACTATTGTCACTGCCAGTTGGGATACACTGGAAGTTACTGTGAGGAACAGGTGGATGAATGTAACCCGAACCCCTGTCAAAATGGAGCCACCTGCACTGACTTTTTGGGCGGATATTCATGCAAGGTAAAGATGTGACTTGTGTATTCCTTAATATGAGTAAATATAATATGTTGAAGGTTTAAGTTTATAAAATATCCTACACTACCATAAAGGGATTTGTTGAATAGTATCTCTTTTTACACCAGTTCAATTATACAATTACTTGCTCCAATTCCACTGTTAATTTAAATATTAAGTTTATTATAAAAGCTGTACTTCCTCTTTTCATGGTCTGAAAATTGGGTAATGGAACTTGAAATACATCAATAAAAGAATTGAAGAAGAAATTAAATAGAGAGCAAATAACTTTGTTTTAGTAATCTGTTCTTTTCTTCCCTGAAATCAAAGATCTGCTGGCCTCGGCAGGATGGGGGCCAGAAAATAGCCAAGTCAACAAAAACATTTCTGTTTCATGTCTGACATTGATTAGACTTTCCCCTCTTTTCTTCCTCTGTCTTGTTTTTTGTCTTCTCTCTCAGTGCATGCCAGGCTTTGTGGGGACCAACTGTTCTGATGAGATCAATGAATGCTTCTCCCAGCCATGCCAGAATGGGGGCACCTGCATTGACCTGATCAATACCTACAAATGCTCCTGTCCCCGGGGAACCCAAGGTCAGTAGACCCCCCACGCATCCACCGGACCAGTCTCCTCTGCACACTTCCCCTCAAGCCTCCACGCTTCATTAATTAGGGCTTAACAGCATCTAGGGCAAGCCTGAAAACTCTTCCTCCCATCTTACCTCTGTCTTGTCAAATAAGCATTGATTTTTCTATCTTTGACGTGAAGAAAGTGTGAGGTGTAGGTCTGCAAGAAATGGCAAAGAGTTATTATAAATCTTGAATAGAATATTTTGAACTTATATTTGTTATATATATTTTTATCAACTTAAAACTTAAAAATGTCCCAGAATCTAGTAAACAGTTAAATGTGCTCTCAAGTGAAATAAGTATGGCAATTCATTTTTTTCAGGTGTTCATTGTGAGATCAACATTGACGACTGCAACCCATTTATCGACACTGTAACCAAAGAGCCCAAGTGTTTCAACAAAGGAAAATGTGTGGATCGAGTTGGCGGCTACCACTGCATATGTCCCTCCGGATACGTAGGGGAGCGCTGTGAAGGAGATGTCAACGAGTGTCTGTCCAACCCTTGTGATCCACGTGGCACTCATAGCTGCATCCAGCTGACCAACAACTACCGCTGCGAGTGTCGCACGGGATACACAGGTAAACGGTCGCCCTTTTAAGCTGTCAAAAGAATACAGTCTTATGCAATTGGAATATAAAATGAGCTAGTCAAAAAATCAATATGGGTTGCAACTGCTTCTGTTATATATATTTTTTTACAGTTCTTAAACTTACTCAAACTGTACATTTTGACTCTCCTTAGGTCGACAATGTGACTTAATATTTGATGGTTGTAAAGGGAAACCTTGTCGCAATGGGGGGACCTGCGCTGTCGCCAGTAACACACCATATGGCTTTATCTGCAAATGCCCTCCCGTGAGTTTGCGTTAACTATATTACTTAAATTAGCCGCCACTAATGACTAGCCTGTAAAATAAACAGTCTAACTTTAAGGTTATTTTGATCTTTTCTCAGGGATTTTCAGGTGCTACATGTGAATATGACGCCCAGGCCTGCGGCACCCTTCACTGCCATAATGGGGGCACCTGTATCTCTGGCCACAAAAGCCCAATGTGTCTGTGCACTCCTTTATTTACTGGGCCCGAATGCAAATTTCCTGCTAACAGCCCATGCACTTCAAACCCGTGTTACAATGGTGGTACATGTGAGAACACTGCTGAGGCGCCTTACTACCATTGTATCTGCCCGACAAACTTCATTGGTCAGCGGTGCCACATTCTGGACCATGGTTTGCAAGAAGAAGAGTGTGGAATACCTGAATGTGAAGAGCTAAAACATAACAAGATTTGTGATGTGGTGTGTAACAACCATGCGTGCGGCTGGGACAACGGTGACTGCTCACTTAACTTTAACGACCCCTGGAAAAACTGCTCTGCTTCACTGCAGTGCTGGCGCTACTTCAATAATGGCAAATGTGATTCACAATGTGACAACGCTGGATGTCTGTATGATGGCTTTGACTGTCAGAATCCTGAGGGCCAGTGCAAGTGAGTTTCAAAAATGTACAAAATATTAGTTTGTCTACTCTAAATGTAATAACAACAAAAAAGTAACAACATTAGAGGAAACTAAACAGCAGTAAAAAGCATTATCGCAGCTTTATTCATGTTTAAAAACAATGTGTAATAATTAAGGCTGCAATATTTCAATTTTTTTAAATGGACTAGTTTATTATTAAAACATAATTTGATTATTGATACAATTGTCTTGACAATACAGACTTTAAATCACTAGCCAAAAGACCTTTTTCTAACAAAGACAGTAGTAACAACTCATCATATTTGTATCTTTTCTTTGATAATATACTGTATTTGTAAATAAATTATCTACAAGCGTTTAATCACCATATCTCAACCTTTATTTGGTTATAATATATTTTAAAATGATTGGTCGCTGATTAGTCAACTACTAAAATAACCGTTAGTTGCTGCCCTAGTAATAATGTTATAAAAGGTCAGATATGTAAACATTTGAATTGTGTCCCACAGACCCCTGTACGACCAATACTGCAGAGACCACTATGCCGATGGCCACTGCGATCAAGGCTGCAATAACGCAGGGTGTGGATGGGATGGTCTGGACTGTGCTCATATGCCAGAGAAGCTTGCTTTGGGTCGGTTGGTACTTGTTGTCCACATAGTACCCGAGCAGCTTCTTAACAATTCATTTGGCTTTCTGCGTGAGCTGAGTCTGGTCCTTCGCACTAATGTTCTAATCAGAAGCGACTCCAAGGGGCAAATGATGGTGTACCCCTACTATGGTAATCAACATGAGCTAAAGAAGTACAATGTTAAGCGGTCAGTAGATGCATGGTCAAATGCACCTACTAAAGTGCTACATATTGCCAAGAGGAGTTTTTTTGATTCAACAAAAGAACATCAACTGACAAAACGGGAATTGGATCCCTTGCAAATTAAAGGGTAAGAATATAAATGACTTGTTATGTAATTATTATTATGTAACAGTTTTCTTGTATAATTCAGATTATGATCGCTGTTCTTCTATTTGCTTTAGTTCCATTGTCCATTTAGAGGTGGATAATCGTCAATGCTTCCAGCAATCTGCAGAATGCTTTCAGAGCACCAATGAGGCCGCAGCTTTTCTGGGAGCTTTGAAATCCAGTGACAAACTGGATGTCCCCTATACCATTGAAGCTGTTTTTAGTAAGTACAGATTGAATCTTATTTTGACATCCTCCCTCAATCTTTGGCTATTGAGGGAGTTCACTTATATTTTTGGTATGAGTAAGAAACCAAATTAATGTTTTTTAGAGGAATCACTATTTGTAGCCTCATTCATGAGCCTAAAGACCTAAACATGCCTTTCCTACGCACACTCTGTTAAACATAATGCCCTTACTTCTATGCTCTTTGATTGTGTAGTCAGTATGCTGCACTGAACAAATGCAATTGTAAATCTCTGGCCTAAACAATCAATCCCTCTGTGTGTAAATCCACTGGCTTCAGGCTCCAAAATGGTTAATTGCTTCAAATCAACTGCTCCAGCCCCCTTCTCGCACAACATAACTGTCTCTTTTTTGTCAGACATGTCTGAGATATACATCTAGACACACACGTGTCCACATGCCTCATTCACAGTGCAAGGGGCTGCTGCAACCTTCACCTCGCTGAATGTAATACCAGGACTTAATGCATCTCCAAGGGTTTAGGTTGGGGGAGTTTATCATTTCAAAATCGTTAGTGAAAAAAAGAGAAGGGGAAAAATTGATCGGGAGTGTGCTAGAAGTTGGGAGTCTTTGTTATCTCGAAAATCCTAATAAATCCTTCGTCTTTACAGCTTAAAGCGCGTGCAGTAATTTGAAGTTCATTAATCCTCCTCCTTTTTTCTCTTAAAGAAGAAATGGTAAAGTTGTCTCTTGGTACTCTGGGTTGAAAAAGGAGAGAGGAGGTTCTCTTTCCCCCCCTTTTATTTTTTTTTATCACTCCCCAACCTTTTCTCCTTTTTGATGAAAAGTGGTTAGCAATTCTGATTATTAGTCTATAGATAGTTCACTCTAGCTTTACGAGGAGTGAGCATCGTCACTTTGCCTGTCTGCTCTTATTACCAACAAAGTGTTAGACTCTGGAGCTGGAAGTGCAGAGAACATTGGACTAAAGTCGGATCCTTGTTTTCATCCTGGAGGCATGACCACACTGTCTCTTTTACCATCAGGTGGCATGGACCCCCAACCATCCCAGGACTTCTACCCGATATACTTGGTTCTTGGTGGCGTAGGGTTATTGGCCTTCCTTGGCGTGGGAATGGTGGCTGCCCGAAAGCGGCGGCATGAGCATGGGCGCTTGTGGCTCCCGGAGGGCTTCAAAACCACGGAACCTAGTAAAAAGAAAAGACGGGAACCAGTCGGAGAAGATTCAGTTGGATTAAAGTAAGTTTCATTCTGCATGTGCAATTTTTTGTTGTAAACATCTTTTGTTTGTAAGTCAAAAGCAAAGCTCTTTCTAAAAGTACAGTTCCATTATGCTTTACAGACTTACAGATAATCATATAGCGTATTTAAATAGGTGCTAATTGACAAGTTGAAAAGGGGTGGGGTGTGAGCATACAATCAATGCACTTGTTTGTTAAAGTAGCTCCACCATTAAAGAGGAGCACTTCAGTTTGATAACAACACAACGCAGAATTTGTACTAAATTAGCTGTACTAAAATGTTTTTTTTTTTTTTTTTTTTACAGGCCACTGAAAAACACTTCGGATATATCCCTCATGGATGATGCTCAAAATGACTGGGGAGAAGATGAGTCATCAGATGTAAAACGCTTTAAGGTAAGTTATTATTTTCAGTAAATGCATTAGAAAATAATTAACTGCAATTGATTACAACAAATTATAATAATACAAATGAACAATAATTATTATTATTATTGATACAAATTGCTTAAATGCTAATGGGCTTATTGTAAAATATTATTATATGAATACTAAATATATTATGATTATTATAATATTTATTATAAATACAAAGATAATAAATATTGTAATTATTTATTTTACCACTTACTTTTGTTGTTGTTTTTTTAGCATTTTGATGATTATGCTTTGATGAGCATATATTAGGATATTTACAAATGTTATTGTAAATACAAAAATAATAAATATAGTAATGATTATTATTTATTTTGCTACTTACTTTTGTTGTTTCCGCTTTAGCATTTTGATGAGCATGCAATACTAGACCCGGATGATCAGACAGACCACCGTCAGTGGACCCAGCAGCACCTGGACGCTGCAGATCTGCGCGTCCCTTCTATTGCTCCAACGCCTCCTCAGGGCGAGATAGAGAACGACTGCATGGATGTCAATGTCCGTGGACCAGGTACGCTTAGTCCTTCTTATACAGCCTACATTTGAACAGGAGCCTCTATTTTCAAATTTTGTTGAACATTTTTCATTAATTCAAACTCAGACTCTAAGGTCTTAAACAAACAAAACATTACAAAATTACAAGAACAAAAAAATCTTATCATTTAAGAGCTTCTATTATCAAATCAAAATCAGAAATAAGACTTATTGTCTGTGAACAAAATTCACAAACTATGAACTTACTTCTGTGATATGGTACAACATGAAACATTGAATAATAATAGCAAACTATAACCTAACCTAAAGAAAACCTAAAGAAAACTACTTTGATCCACAATGTTCATACATTAATGCCCAGTTTTACGACATCACACATTACATACTATATTGTTGTCTTTTTTACTAGTGTCCATAGACTCAGTTACTACGCCGTGCCTTGATTCAGTTTACCCATTACCATGATCTTCAGTGTATAGTACAATGAGTGCATGCTTTGGGGTAAATCAGCTTTAATTTGAAGCAGAACAAAAATGAATAAATAAGTATATATTTTAATATGTTTTTGCACAGTCTTCTTGCTATTAATTGTGTTATTCACTTTTATGCCAGTGAGAACTCCTGCAAATATAAGACAGTAAATTTACCTTTTTTTTTTGCTGCCGCAGCCTCTATCCCCCAGCTTCACTTCTGAAGCATCTTCTGTGCAGGGGCCTTGATCAGAATCTATTATTGAAAAGTCAGGTCTATAATGATTGAACCCAGGCAAAAGTGTCAAATCCACATTCGATTAGTTTGTTCTGATCTTCAAACCGCTTTGAAGTGCAGCCTTTTGCCTGGGCTTGTGTTGCCCATGGAATTCCGGCCACTGGTGCCTGGGTTTACATGCCTCTGCTTTGTGTGAATTTGCAGATGGATTCACACCCTTGATGATTGCGTCCTGTAGTGGTGGAGGATTGGAAACAGGCAACAGTGAAGAAGAGGAAGATGCTTCTGCCAATGTTATCAATGACTTCATTTATCAGGGTGCCAACTTACATAACCAGACAGACCGTACGGGTGAAACAGCACTTCATTTAGCTGCTCGTTATGCTCGCTCTGATGCTGCCAAGCGCCTCTTGGAGGCCAGTGCTGATGCCAACATTCAGGACAATATGGGCCGAACGCCTCTGCATGCTGCTGTGGCCGCGGACGCACAGGGAGTGTTCCAGGTATGTTTATATGCCTAGTCTAGGCATGTGCAAAAAAGTTAAATATAAAAACTAGGTGTAAATATATTAACATATAATTATGTGTACATTTATTTTGCTTACAGATTTTGATAAGAAATCGTGCCACGGATCTTGACGCACGTATGCATGATGGAACCACACCTCTGATCTTAGCTGCTCGACTCGCAGTGGAAGGCATGGTGGAGGAGCTGATTAACTGTCATGCTGACGTGAACGCTATTGATGACTTTGGTAGGTTGTCTTTCTTTTTTTGTTTGTGGTACAGTATCACATACTATCACAGACTCATTGTGCTAAACATATTTTTTTGGTCGTTGCTCTTTCTTAGGCAAATCTGCTTTACACTGGGCTGCAGCTGTGAACAATGTTGAAGCTGCAATAGTTCTACTTAAAAATGGAGCCAACAAGGACATGCAAAATAATAAGGTATAAAGGATTACAAATATAAGTCCATTATTTATATATATATATATATATATATATATATATATATATATATATATATATATATATATATATATATATATATATATATATATATATATATATATATATATATATATATATATATATATATATATATATATATATATATATATATATATATATATATATATATATATATAATAAAAAAATAATGTGTCTGCTCTGTGTTACCCATAGGAGGAAACGCCTCTTTTCTTGGCTGCGAGAGAAGGAAGCTATGAAACTGCAAAAGTATTACTGGAACACTTTGCCAACAGGGAAATTACAGACCACATGGACAGGTTACCCAGAGACATTGCACAAGAAAGAATGCATCATGATATTGTGCGACTAATGGATGAGTACAATCTGGTCCGAAGTCCTCAGATGCATGGAGGGTCTTTAAGCACTGCCCTTTCACCCTCTTTGTGCTCTCCAAATGGCTACTTGGGTAGTATGAAACAGCCCCCGCACCAAGGCGCATGCCTAGGAAAAAAGTCACGGAAACCCAGTGCTAAAGGAATTGGCTGCAAGGAAGGTAAAGACATGAAAGCAAAAAAGAAGAATTCGCAAGATGGGAAGTCGGGCAGCCTCCTGGACAGCTCTGGTGTTTTGTCTCCAGTTGACTCACTTGAGTCCCCTCATGGCTACGTGTCTGATGTGGCCTCCCCATCAATGATGACGTCACCTTTCCAGCAGTCGCCCTCTGTGTCCCTTAACCACCTGCAGGGCATGTCCGACCCTCATCTTGCTGTAAACCACATGGTCCTGCCCAGCAAGCAAGACCTGGCCAGAATGCAGTTTGACCCTCTCCCTCCCAGACTGACGCATTTGCCCGTGTCCGGCTCTACTGGTCAGACAGCTATGAACGGGCAGTGTGATTGGCTTTTAAGAATGCATGGCAACATGAGTCAGCCCAGCCAGTTCAACACTATCAGAGGCGGTCCTGCAGGTCAGGGGGGATTGCATCAAGGAGGACAACATGGGTTAATGGCCTCCCATCACAACAGCCATGCCACCTCCAGCCTGTCTCAAATTATAAGTTACCAGGGGATCCCTAATGGTCGCCTAGCCCCCCCACCCCACATGATGCAACAGCAAGCTCAGCAAATCCAACAGATGCAAAACCTTCAACAAATACAGCAGCAGAGCATCCAGCTTCAGCACCAGAGTTCCAATACAGGCAACAGCCAGAACTTCATGAATGGTGAACTCAGTTCCCCTGAACTTCAGCAGGGCACTGGAAGTTCGAGCATCCCCATTCACACAATCCTACCACAGGACACTCAAATTCGGCCCACTTCTATGAACCAATCAATAGCAAGTACCCAGTTCCTCACTCCACCATCGCAGCACAGTTATTCCAGCCCATTGGACAACACCCCAAACCATCAGGTCCAAGTGCCGGACCACCCCTTTCTGACCCCCTCACCTGGATCTCCTGATCAATGGTCAAGTTCCTCTCCACATTCCAATATGTCTGATTGGTCAGAGGGTATTTCAAGTCCACCTACAAGTCTGCCGTCTCAGATTGGACATACAAGGACAGTTTAAAAACAATTTGTAAATATATATTTTTTTCTATTTTCCAAGAAAATTCAAACTGAACGAGTGGCCAACTAGTTGTATAGTAGATTTCTTTGTGTTTCATCTATTATTTTTATTATTTATTGTTAATGTTGATTTATTTATATACTTGCCTGCTTGCAGAAATTTTGAGTGCCAGTTATTTTTATGCGCAGGAAGTCATGAAAATTAGCATATTTCTTTAATAACCCGCAAGTTTTATATTGCAAGGGCACATACACTGTGTATTTATTTTATTCTGGGCCTTGTTTTTACTTGTCTGATTTTATTTTTTCTGTAAACTTTAAATCTAGTTGACACAATAAAAGTGATTTTATTTTTGTTTGTTAAATATGAAAAGGTAAATTCATGTGTACTTGGTTGACATTCACTCGTGTAGAACAGTTTTTGATGAACTTTATTGCATTATTCAAATGTGCCTCTTAAATTGGCATGCATATGCTAAGTGTGTGAGCACTTACTCTTTTTGTGGAGTTGTGGTGGGGATGTCTAATGTTGTACAGTGTACAGCTGTTATGAGAAAAAAGCAGTGACGCAGGATTTAAATGTTTTTGTTATTCCTGTGGTGTAGATCAATGGCCTATTGGCCACAATGTAACTTGTTGTACTGACGGAAAAATACTACAAATGTATTCTTCTTCTTGTTTGAGCCTATGGCTGTTTTCTTGTATATATGTTATAAAATGTACATGTATTGAAGATTTTGTTCAAGAAATCTCAAATGTCTTAAACATTATTTGGACTGATACGGCTCCAGTGTCTACAATTGCATACAACTGGTTAAATAATTTTACCTTAGATGCTTTTCATTTACATTAAAGTTTCAGAAAAAACTAAAATGTAATAAATAAAAAAAGCATGATTCGTTTACAATTTAATATCTGGCTACTATGAACAAACAATATTTTTGCTACTAAAACTGCATCATTAAAAGTAATTTCTCATAAAACAAACAATGCACGTATATATTTATCATTTTCATTCAGTAGCATTTTCTTGTGAGAAAATAAATGAATGTTTTCTGTCCATATGTCAGCATTTAAAAAAAAAAGTTCAAATAAAGATTTATTTGCAAATAAACTTTAGCCTATATATATATATATATATATATATATATATATATATATATATATGAGTGTAAATTCAAGCCATAGCTCGTATCAAACGTTCCGACCACAGGTTACTACAGGTTTTTACCGCCCTCTAGTGACTGTACCGAGTAAGAGGAGGCATTTATGTGCTGAAAATTGTGATCAACGTTTTCATGAATTGATTGATCTGTAAAATAATGAGTTTACATTTACTTAATTTGGTTGACACTGACATACAATTATACAAGTATTTTATTTCAAACGAAACAATTTGTCGTGCCAAAAATCCTCCAGCCAAGCCAAGCTCAAGATTGGATGTGTCTCTCGAACATGGAAGCACTGTTCTGCAACAGCAGAACTGCTCTTCTTTCAAACACTGTCAATACTCTTTGTGGTCCAAGTTGCACTGAAGGATATGTCAAATGCAGAGAATACATTTCCCCATTGAAGGATTAAACTATCCTATCACCTAAAACAACAGTTCCATAACACTGTTATAAAGATATACAGCAAGTGGCACACCGCGTTTATTTTCATTTCTATTTAAGGCTTAGAAGAAACAAACATGCTTCGATGCCTCTGACTGCGATATAAAAACGACAGCTCCCATGATGCACTGCGTACACTGGAAGTTCAAAGTTCAAGCTACGCCAGTACTAGGGTAAAAATAGGATTTTGCTGGCTGCTTTACTGTCTGGAGGTTCCCTGTGAGAAAGCATCGGCTCATCAACAGATTGATTTAAAAGAGTGTTGTTATTACACATATCCTACTGGTGGCTGAAGAAGATGACGACTTTCAACTAATCGGTCACGTTTTGTACGTTATTGGTGGATGTGCATTAATGGAATTCGCTATGTGCTAACGCTAGCGTGCTAACTAGCACAGAACTGCTTCAAGCTAACGTACCTGGCACTTGAAGTAGCTCTAAAGACTACAACGATGTTTGTGCAAGAGGAAAAGATTTTTGCAGGGAAGGTGTTGAAAATACACATCTGCACTATGGACGGCACAGAGTGGTTAGAGGAGGTCACAGAAGACACCACTGTTGAGAAGCTAAAAGAGAAGTGCTTGAAACATGTATGTTTATGTTGTTTTCCATTTGAGCTCTCCCCACTTCTCCCCCACCTGTACATATTGGGTTCGTTTGGGAAAACTGCCAGCGTCAATGTTACGACAGTATTTATAGTCACTGGGTAGACTGCTATTTATAATTTAGGAGGTTGGCTGCTCCCTATAAGCGAGGCAACTGTAATCATACTCTTTCCCTATCCCCCCTCTCCAGACCTTCCCAAAAGACAGTTAGGCCACACTCTCCTTCTATTGAATGGGCTGTAGCTGTCTAATGTACTGACTAGACTACATTAGACTATGTTTATTGTGTACTATGTATTATTAGACACTTAGTCTAATAGTTTTATTGTTTATTAATGTGTCACTGGCATTATCTTCTAAATGATCACAATTACATTAGGGTATTCAAGCTTCTTCTTAAATTAACTATCAAAATCGTAATAAATGGCTTATGTTGTAAGATACAATTTTGTCTACTATTTTAGTATGTTCATGGAAGCCTAGAAGATCCCAAAACTCTTACCCACCATAAACTGATACACGCTCCTACAGAAAGAGTCCTAATTGACACCAAAACTGCTGCTGAGGAAGGTCTAAAAGATAAAGGTTTGTAACAGTTTATTTATGTATAGACTTTGGTTTTACTGTTGATATGCCTCCATTTTATTTTTTAAGATGTTCTGCTGCTTATTAAGAAGAGACCTCCACCAACTGCCCCAAAGATGGCAGACGTTAGTGCAGAGGAAAAGGTACATTTTGGAAATTTTAAAACAAATAAAAGACTGCACTATTTATGTTTTTATATTTGTACATTTTCAGAAAAAACAAGATAACAAGGCCCCGGATAAAGATTCAATCCTAAAAGCTACAGCTAATTTGTCAACGCAGCACACTGACCGCACAGTCACTCAGCACAATATCAGAGATGTAGGTCTATGTTTGTTGACTGTATAAACATAAAACATATTTAAATGTTTTCTGTACCAGTTTCAGACAGAGCTTCGAAAAATCTTGGTTTCTCTTATTGAAGTAGCTCAAAAACTTCTAGCCCTGAATCCGGATGCTGTTGAACTTTTTAAAAAAGCAAATGGTAAGTGAAATATGTGGCTATTTTGTAATCCTTCAAAAACAATTGACATTTTATTTTACAATTGTGTATTTTTAAGGAAAAAACATATCCTATCCCACAAAAAGCATTCAACTGTCACATGTTTGTTTTGCCTCCATTTAACAGTCAACTATGATAACTATGTACTGATGAAATATTTCAGCAATGTTGGATGAAGATGAAGAGGACCGAGTTGATGAAATGGCTCTTCAGCAGCTAACAGAAATGGGGTTCACAGAGAGTAGAGCCATCAAAGCCCTCAGATTGAATCAGTATGTTCTGAATTTGTGTTTTGTGTTTTTCATGTCTTCTTTTTGGTCACTTTTATGACATATTTATGTTTTTCTTGTAGCATGTCTGTGACCCAAGCCATGGAGTGGCTGATTGAACATATAGATGACCCCACTGTAGACGCACCAATACCTGGTCAAGATTCTTCTGCTGCTGCTGCTACGACTGCTGCTGCTGCTACGACTGCTGCTGCTGCTGCTACGGCTGCTGCTGCTGCTACGGCTGCTGCTGCTGCTGCTACGGCTGCTGCTACGGCTAATACGGCTGCTACGGCTGCTGCTGGTGCTGCTGCTGTTGCTACTGCTGCAGGGGCTACCGCTGCTGCAGCCGCAGGTTCTTCAGCCAGAGGCTCCACCCTTCTGCGTAGCCTTTCCAACCAGTCGAGTACAGAGGAAAGCACTCGTCAAGACGAGCTCACCGAGATCTTTAAGAGGATCAGAAGGAAAAGAGAATTCCGACCTGACTCTAGAGTGAGTGACTTCTTCTTAAAATTTACGATATGTCGGTTAGAAAGTATTTTATAAAATGCATTCCTGATCAAGATCTTAAATTGTAAAACATTCAGTTTCTCTAGGCTATGTGTAAATCTAATTGCCAAATACAATTGATGCATAATCTTACAAAGGCTACTGTATGTAACCGAAACATGTTAAGGATGTAAACAACTCTCCTGTCTGAAGATAAGTTTTTAAACGGCGTATAACTTTGTATGTTGAAAATGACACTTATTAGTGGGAGTCCAGATTATTGTAGTATATTTGGGGTTTGATCTTTGTTGTGTCATACTTTTTCTCGTCCCATTTTCCATAGGCTGTTATTGCACTGATGGAGATGGGATTCGATGAAAAGGAAGTTATCGATGCATTAAGAGTTAATAACAACCAGCAGGATGCTGCAGTAAGTATTGTATTCACTGCAATGTATAATATAGAATTTTTTTACTGCTGTAATAAAAATATCATAAATTAACAATCCAGTACATGGGAGCATTCCCCAAATTATTGACTATTTGCAAAGAGTTCACAATGATGATGCACAATTATGGGTAAATGTAATTTGTTTGTTTTGGACAAGTTTATTTGATAATGTTGTCTCTTATAGTGTGAGTGGTTGCTGGGAGATAGAAAGCCATCCCCTGAAGACCTGGACAAAGGCATTGATACCAACAGTCCATTGTTTCAAGCCATTCTAGAGAATCCAGTTGTGCAACTGGGCCTTACAAATCCTAAAACATTATTAGGTATTGTCATTTCTGCATTTGACTAAGACTTCCTATAGTTGAGTTTTTTCATGATTTAAATTCTGGTGATTAATGGGAAGAAAACTCTTTTCTTTCCTTCTGTCCCTGTGCAGCATTTGAAGACATGTTAGAGAATCCACTGAACAGCACCCAGTGGATGAATGACCCAGAGACTGGCCCGGTCATGCTCCAAATCTCCAGAATCTTCCAGACCCTGAATCGCACATAGAACCTCCTGGTGACCGTTGCTGTGTGACTGTGGCAGCTTGAAAGTGAGAGTGAGTGTGTTTTTGATGTTGGGCAAAGCAATGTACTACAAAGTAATATTATCAAAACTACGTTACACATAATACTATTTATACATATATACATTAGACAAAATGTAAATGACGATATTTAAATAGGAAATGCGTCTTTTTATATTTAATAAGAACAATTTATCATGGTTTATTGTATCACTTCTGTGGTAAATTGACATCAAACATCCTATTAATGTTTACACATCAAACTCTTTTTGTATGTTTTGCAATATTTAAATATACAATTTTGTCTTGTGAAGCTATTACATTTTAGTGTGAATGTGAAGATTTTTCTATAAGGGTGTTTTTTTGTTTTGTTTGTTCTGTCTTATTCAAGTGAAAGAGGAGGGGCCTAAGCGCTCTGCTTGTTATGGTCAAAGTTTTACACAAAAGCTCTTTTTGCAGTTGACTGTGAGAGGTGTTCTCTGAGGTACTGTAATGAGCCACCTCTTACTTTAGTCTCATAATGTCCTTTAGCTTATTTTTAAATATTTATTTAACGTTTATTGCCTTTTAGAGGAAATCTGTACTCTATACTGTGTCTTAGTGTTTAAAAAAAAAAAAAACTATACTTGGCCTGTGTGTTTGTTGTAAGTGTATTTTGAATGTCATAACATGATGTTGTCCTTCTTGAGCACTTGTCCACATATGCAACATCCTTACAGCAGTTTTGAGGAAGAGTTTTGCCGTTTGCCTCAAATGCTGCAGTGGGAGATGTTCAGTGAATCTGAGCCTAATCAAAAGGTGTTTGCCTTTAACTTGGAATGAGTAATTACATACTTGTGTAAAAGAAGATTAGCATGAGAGAAAATAATCAAATTGTTTCCAATCTTTTTTTGGTTACATATTTTTAGTGAGAACAAACACTATGCTGTCAAACCAAATCATATAATATCACTGTTAAACCTGCCTTTACTTTGGATCCAACTGTCCTTTCTCTGTGTCTATCAAGTACGGTAATATGATTATATCTGTGTATGTCAGATTTGTGTGCACTGCCATGGGTAGTGGATTATCATATACACTGTTTCAGCCTTTGTGTTAAAATCCCTAAAGCTCTTGCCTTTCTGAGTTCAGAACATTATGAAGGTTTGTGTGTGTGTGATGCCAAGATTTAGTGCTTTTTAGGGGTGGGTTTCTGCTCAGGTAGGGTGGGATAGATTGTTTGCAAACTTTTCTCACCTCTTTAAAGTTTGATGTTAAAGATGTTCTTAAGACTCTGGGACATTCTTAAGAAACTGCAGTACACGCTACTTGTTAATACAATATTAGCAAGGCAAATCTTATTCAGCCAAAACAGACAGTATTGACATATACTTTATGCACAGAAAGCAAAATGTATGAATGTGAAAACAATGGTGTAGAGGAGCTCTGTTTATACGGTCAATGAGCCCACCATGCTTAAATCCTGGTGATGAGTGTGCATATAACATACATTTATAAAAAATATAATAATTTGAAATAATTTGATTTAATTTCTCCCTACAGCTTTTCAAGAAGAAATGTACACAACATGAATCTATGCAATAATTCTTTTTCAAAGTACTGGCATCTGATTCACTCACATGAAAGGGTTTGTGGGGTTATTTCTTTCTTTTGTTTGAGTACATTTAAACCAATTAATAAATAAGATATATGACTTGTATTATTGTTTACACATACAATATATGCTACTCCTAAGCCAGAAGTGAAACATTTGATGATATATGATATAGTTTGTGTCGTACATAAAATGCAATTGATTCATACTGATCAACATGATTTAGTTGTACCAGTAGAGGTCATCATTCTTCAATGTTGCTGCCAATGTTTATAACACTTGATTGCATTATAACACTGCAGGTCAGTTTGCTCTCTCAACATATAGGCTTTCATATGGGAATAACAAAACTGCTCTTTTTATTTTATTTAATCCACTTACATTCATATATTTCTATGGGACGTTGTAACTTCAAAGGCCATTTTCTTAAAATGCATTTTTATGCTGTAGGGACATAAAGATGTGTACTTAAAGTAGCACCTGCTCACACACAACGTTTTAATCTGGTACTTCTCAAGATTTTGAACATTTTCTGCAAAATTCCAGTCAGACCAGGTTTGCCCAAAAACTAAATAAGCTATCTAAAATATCCACTTTGCAAATGTTTTTGCATCTAGTCAACAAAATTAAGTAAGAAATATAATCCTAGATCTATCAATTGTTCTGATTAAATGTCCTAAATACGTTCAAATTTGACAGTTTTTAAGGCAAGGCAAGTTTATTTGTAGAGCACAATCCGTACACAAGACAAGTGCTTCACACAACAGGGGAAAATAATTGCATTAAAATCACAAAGACATGACAGAAATTACAAAACGGTTAAAGATATACAAGAGAGTAGAACAGAACCCTTCCAGTCACATGCAGAGCCAAACAAAACATTGTTTATCTTAGATTTGAACATTGTCAGAGTAGAGGCCAGTCTCAAATCTTCAGGAAGACATAAAACTGAAACGCAGATTCCCCATGTTTAGTCCTGACTCTGGCACCAGCAGGAGGCCGGTCCATGTTTAGTCCTGACACTGGGCACCAGCAGGAGGCCGGTCCATGTTTAGTCCTGACTCTGGCACCAGCAGGAGGCCGGTCCATGTTTAGTCCTGACTCTGGCACCAGCAGGAGGCCGGTCCATGTTTAGTCCTGACACTGGGCACCAGCAGGAGGCCGGTCCATGTTTAGTCCTGACACTGGGCACCAGCAGGAGGCCGGTCCATGTTTAGTCCTGACTCTGGCACCAGCAGGAGGCCGGTCCATGTTTAGTCCTGACTCTGGCACCAGCAGGAGGCCGGTCCATGTTTAGTCCTGACTCTGGCACCAGCAGGAGGCCGGTCCATGTTTAGTTCTGACTCTGGGCACCAGCAGGAGACCGGTCCTATGTTTAGTCCTGACTCGGGGCACCAGCAGGAGGCTGGTCCATGTTTAATCCTGACTGGGCACCAGCAGGAGACCGGTCCTATGTTTAATCCTGACTCGGGGCACCAGCAGGAGACCGGTCCTATGTTTAATCCTGACTCTGGGCACCAGCAGGAGGCCGGTCCCTGAGGTCCTGAGAGTCAGACATGGTTCATATGGCACTAACATGTCCGAGATGTACTTTGGTCCTAGGCCATGGCGAGCAAAGCTGCTTTGAAGTATATTCTCTGAGCCACAGGAGCCAGTGCAGAGACCTGAGAACAGGACTAAGGTACTGCAGCTGATGCCTCTCTCCAAATTTGATTTAGACACTATACTTTTGATTTTGGCAATGTTTTTAGATGGTAGAAAGCTGCGGATGTTATTGATTTGACATGGCAGTTAAAATTCAAGTCTGAGTCTATTTTTACCCCTAGATTTCTAACTTGATTTGTAGGTTTTGAGACTGGAGGTGAGGCTGATCTGTTGGATGCAGTGACAGAGTGAATCCACTGGTCCATATTCACCTGCCGACAGTGAAACATAGACCTGAGTGTCGTCTGCAGAATTCTGATAGGACACAGACTATTACACATACATTTACACATAAAATGCCTTATTTCTATATGAAAACATGGCATGATGAAACACTTTTTACATTTATATATTTACATTACATTACAAATTTGATAAAAACTGGACCAAATGGGACTTTTCTTTCGGACTGCAGTGTTTCGCATTAAGCATACGTTTTCCTCCTACTTGAATTTACAATGTTTTACAGTTAGTCCTTTTTTTTTTCTTCATTGGTGTTTTATCCAGTACTTTTTTAGTGAAATCAATTGCACATAAAGTCGTATTTACGTCATACAAGAAGGAATCTGGAAGAGAATCGCGCATGCGCACTCAGCGAGTCTGCGCGCGTAATGGTAATTGCATTTGGTGACGCGCGCGCGTACACTTTGCTGGGTCTTGTCTTGCTTCCATGGACCTCCATGTAAACGACATTATTGGCAATGAGTGATGATGGATTATAGCGATTTGAAAGGAATATACTTTTTCAAACCTGCCTTAATTTAATGTATAGCCACTTCTGTGCTATTCAGCGTTTGTTTTAGCTGAGCTGCCGCGGTGGCGGTGACACAGGCCCGGGATTGGTTCTTGTTGCTGGGAGGAGACCACTCGGCTCCTTGCTAACATTATTAGCTTGCTATGATGCGTTTCTGTCGCCACTGGATTTTATCCATAGCTGGATATTATAAAGTCTGTCGATAGCCGTTTCATCTATAACTTTCTAAGGTGACTTGGAAATCCCCAACACGTTTGAAGGTAATGTTTACTGTTGGCTAACGTCATTCATGGAGCAGATGGATGCAGTGCTGCTCCTGTGCACTAGCGGCTAACTGTTAGCTGCCAAATTAGCTGTTTTGTATTTGCATACACAAGCAAACCTCATCTTTGCATTAGCTAGGCAAACTATATTTTCACTACAGTTAATCAAACAACACAATCCCTGTAACTCAACATTGCACCACTAATTTAAGCTGCAATATCAGTTGATAAGGACTATGCTTTGGGCCAGACAAAAACGGCACTAAAGTAAAATGGGCTTATGTTCTTATTTTGATTTATTGTTCTTACGATCTGTCTAAGGAGTGTTGCTATATCCCATTCAAGGCCCTTGAGTAGGTGCATTGTGTCTTCAGTTGTCTGCACATCACTGAATTTACAGGTCAAAACATTCTGCTCATATTTTTATAATATATTTGAGTAAATCTGAAAGGCATAGTATTGTATCTTGTTTTAGATTTACATTTTGATTTCCCCTTTTAGAGGTGTATGTGTGATATTTGTAGTCTAGAAATAAGGTTTTGTTTAATATCATACCTGAGCTTTTCCTTTGTCTTTTGATTATAACTTGCCCCCATAAACATTTCATTTTCATTAAATTGTATTAGATGGACATGGATTTACCTGCTGGAGGCGACAGTACCCGGAGAAAGGTGGATTTGCCTGGAAGTGCAGAAGGTGCAATGGAAATCGTACCGATGGACATGTATGACTCTGCCAGAGCTAAAATAGCTGCCAACCTGCGGTGGCTGTTTGCCAAGGCTTATGGCATTGGTGAGTAATTCATTTCTGAAATTACCACTGTTGGACAAGTCAAGGTTTCGTTTTTGCTCTGCTTGCAATGCCTAGAACTTTGTAGAACTTTATGAGACACCACCAGGCCTGCTCCTTTTCTGTTATTATTTACCAACACTCAGTTATATGTTTCAGATTGAGATGCTTTCTGTTAGAAGTCTCACCAGTAATTATTAGAAAAATTACTGCACTTTTAAATCTTATGCATCTAACACCACATTCACACAGTTCCCAGTAAATTGCCATGTCCAGATTGCTAGAAATGTGGTAGTATGTGTTGTGTCTCAGTATGTGTAGCAACAAGCTGCTCTTTGACCCTGTTCAGCTGCGTGCGTATTCGACACTCATAGTTTGAGTTTTTAATTTGTAATTTCTTATTTATTATGTCCACCTCTGGTCATTCCTGTCCACATGCTCTCCTCCTGTTGCACATCACACACTGGTCAGCTGGACACACGGGATCTGGTGTGGGCCGGGCGTGTGCGAGTGACCTTTCCCTTTCTCTCCTGTGTCGCTCACACAAGAGACCTGGTACTGATCGTGAACATGTGTGCTCTGCATTCTATCACTATAGCAATGTGCGGCATCATTTAAAATGAAAATGGAACTTGACTGTATAGTGTAACTCAGGAAACCAAAGAAAGTCGGTGTTGGTGGCAATTTTCTGGCTTTATTTCACACATACTCTTTCCTTGCTTTAGACCTGGTAATTTACCAGGGAAATGGCCAGATCCAAACACAAAAATCCAAATCCAGCTAATTCAGTTCTTGCTTCATTCACACATGTCCCTGCTCTGGAAAAATGCCAAGTAAATTCCCAGGTAAAGCTGCGTTTGTGAATAGAGTTTATCATAACCGCTGTCTTTGTGATTTCTCATTCACATGTGATACCATTATTAAGAATTTTCTCTTCACATTTGTTTTCTTTAGCCTTTTACTTCAACATTAGATAAGATATTGCTAAATCACTTTGCTTAGAGATTTTACTATTGTCTTGGACTTAAAAAACACATTCATCTTAATCGTGATACAAAATTCACACTGGATTTTTGTAAAGAACATTTTCAAATTAAGGCACTTAATTCTTTTGTTGTAGAGTTTCACTACTTAATGTCAAGAATGATGGCATCTGCCACTATGATAAATGTTAGACATAATGTAGCTTTGTGAAACAAAACCTGCTGTTGGCTTGGATTAGAGTGGTCACAATACTAACATTTCAAACACAATTTCACAGATCTTTTTCGGTCAGTGTTTTTGACAAATAGCTCAAGATGATTTAAAAACGGTTCACTGAAAGTCAAATGTTATTTATCAGCAGCTTCCTTGTTCAAATTAGTATCAAGTTTCAATACTAGTTTTAGCATCGATTTATATTAGTATCTAATTTTCGATACTTTTGAAATCAATAACTTGGATAGTTGATTACGGATAGTGCATTTTCACTGGGCGCTTACTCCCTGATGCAGTAGCAAACATTTGAATGTACATTTGTGGCTCATATGGCATTCCTCATTGATGTTGTTTGTCTAACCAGTCAAACATTGTACATATTAGCAGTCGTGAGGAGGTGCGGCTGTGATGTAAGGGATGTGAGGGCCAGCCTTATCTCATTCATGATCTGATGCATTAGTGTTTTGCACATGCACTTTCTTACTGCCCTTTCCAAGTGGCACAGCTGCTCCTGGTCTGAGCGACACAGACGTGGCTCTGGTGCACCTGTTACTAACGTGGCTGGTGTTGCTGCCCACATCATTAACTTTGCACTATACGCTTATACGTCAGCCTGTCCCGCGACTGAAGCGCCACTCCGAACCAGTAGATGATGTGTTTTTGTTGCTGGCGGACCGAAGGGTGTGGGGGCCATTACTGTCTTCCGGGTTAACTTGCGCGTTAAGATGTGACCACTCCCTTCCTGTTTTATTCAGTCTTTCAGCTTTGTGTTCTTGTGCAACTGCAGGTGTCTTAAATGCTTCACGGTGGTAGGTTCATACGTAAGCAGCTGCATTATCAGTTACCTTTTAAAATCCAGGCAAAATTATTTTTGATTATTACTAGCTATGGGCCACAAGCAATGGATAAGGAGCAGGATTGTATCTGCCATGTTGCTTTCCCTCCTGTAAAGTTTCAAGTAAATATTAAAGTCAATGGGGGTGTTGTTTTGGCACAAGGTAGACAAGTAGATGCCCGTCTTCCTTTTTCATTCAAAGTGTGCTTCCTACTCCTGCATCAACAAAACACTTTCACACAAGTTTATGCAGTTCAGATTTTGATAGGCCCATATGCACATAAACTCATACCTAGAAGTGTTTCGTTTTTTAAACCTGACATTGAAATTACTCAAGTACCGTAACTTTTCTGACATGTCCTTTTGTGATGGTGAAGTAATTTATAAAACAATCTTATAGGATCAGTCAGGGTTTCATGTAGTTTTTGAAGCTGTGAGGTTGTTGAAGTGGTGCTAACAAAGACCACCATGTCACCTGAGACTGTCCTGCATGGATCAGTTTCACAATCGTCTTCCAAAAGTGTCTTAACTGTTCGAAAGTGAAAACTACACTATGGCTTAAAGACTGTACAGCTGGTGTGTCAAAAATGAAAATACAGGCTGCCCATTATTACAATGTCTTCTGGAAATAATCCTGTCTAATTTTGAAAACTTGCAAAGGTTTACACCTCTAAAAAGGAGTTTTGCGGTTTTACTTTAACTTCTCACTAAGTTTTCTCTCAAGTACCACTGGATGTGCATTAAAAATGTGGTTGGAACAGCAAACCTTGTTACCACAATTGAAATTCTGGACAGAATAAACACAACCTAATACATTTCCAAAATGTGTCAGCGTTACTAGATTGTTCATTTGGATATTTGTTGTTGCAGATCATATACCTGAAGACCTGAGGGATCCTTTTTACACAGACCAGTACGAGCAGGAGCACATCAAGCCTCCGGTCATTCACCTGTTGCTCTCCTGTGAGCTCTACTACCGGGTCTGCTCCCTAATCCTGAAGACGGAACAGACCGCCCCTCTCCAGTCCCACATGTCCGTTATCCAGGCTCTGTCCAGAAAGGGCATTTATGTCATGGAGAGCGATGACACACCAGTCACAGAGGGGGACTTGGCTAGTATGCCCATCAAAATGGTAAGTGTCCGTAGGGCTATGTAAAGTAGTGTAGTGACCTAAAGAATGCATTATTTACGTAATGTCAATGTTGTAAGTCGTATTGAATGAAAAATACCCATTAATAGAAACCATTTTTACCATTTTTACCATTCACCGGTAAAAAATATCAGGAAATTCCTTATAAACTTTTTCACCAGAACACCTATGGAAACAATCACTCCCTCTAGAGCAAACATAGGTTAATGTAATTAAAAATGATTAATCATTTTTATTACTGTAAGGTTTCATTGCACACATTTTATCCCGATGTGTCTGCAGTGTGCGACAAATGTAAATTAGCGAAAGGTTCATTGTTACTCTTTTTGGGACTGCCCTATTCAACAATATTATTCCAGTATTTCTTTTTTCTTTTGTTCTGGATTATATATGAAATGGCTCTGTTTTGGATGCTCCAGAGTCACATACTCCTGAAACATCAACAGTCTTGTGCTTTACTATTCACTATTGTGACCTCAAGAGACCCAGCTTGAGAAAGTGTCCGCAAGCCGAGGTCTTCACAGCGTTTCTGCCACTTGCCACATCTATAATTAATTAATTATAACATACATGAAGATAATTATAATCTTCTGCACTTGTTTCTTATTTATTCAGAATAAAACGGACATCAGACTGATCTCCCGCGCTGTTAAAGCGTTTTTCATGCCGTGTTGAGATCTGACGTGTGGTGTTGCACAGCGGCGTGCAGACAGCACGAAACATTAAAACATTTTTTTTTTTTTTTTTTTAAGCCCCTCAACTCTATCGTCTTATGCTGTTCACTCCAAAGTTTAATGTCAGAGGTTTTGGCCTGGACGGGTCTGCGCCTGGGTCTGCATCTGGACCGGAGCCCGCCTGCATAAATAGAAAGAATATAGAATCCCCCATTAAACATATGAAACCTAAAACATGGACAGGACTTGGAATTGATTAATGAATATGAATTTTCTACCCTTTTTAAGCTCTTCAAAATGTTAGTTTCTATTTTGTATTTTTTGTTGGGTGTCATCAAGTTGAAAACCTAATACTGTATGTTTAGTCTAGGGGTGTGCTGGTGTGTGTATGAGAGTCTGGAAACTAAAATATTTGTTTGTTTTTGAAAACCCAAATTGTAAAATTAAATGAATTGTTATTTAATTTCACTCTCTCACTGATTCTGCAGAGAGCTGGGATTTGAGAGTTAGATCTAGTTTAGTCTGTGTTAAGTTCAGGTTTAGAGGCCATTCATTTGTTTGATGTTTAAGTTATTGAATTATTTGTGGCTACTCTGCATGTAGAATGCAGCACTGTCCTCACTTCCCGGTCCACTCAAGGCTATGGAGTGCGCACCCTCCGGAAATGGTCAGTGCTGGTGATTGACGTGTCCTAATCTCCGTCCCGGCCGCTGCAATGAAGCAACATATCACAGCTATAAAACTCAATTTGCGTGTAAACTCATGTTTACGCTTGGCGGGGCGCTCTCCCTATGGAAACATTCACTTTGCTAGTGTAGACTTCAGTTCACTAAGAGCATGTATTTGTCATAAAGGTGGATTTTTTGTTTACGATAGGCATAATCAATGGTCAATAGTAGTGTCAGGATTCATTCATTCTATAAATTTCCTGTTCTACGCTTGAGCAAGACTTGCTGTAATACAGATGTAAAAGAGTCAACCTTGTCTCTGCCAAGATGTTGAACTTGTAACTTGAACCTGAATCAACAGCACTCATACATTGCATTGTGTTTGACAAAGGCCTGAAGTCTTTTGCAGCACGAGATCTTGTCTCACTATTCAAAAACGGCTCCAACACCGGATGGATTGAAATGAGTCAATGAGCCGACATGCATTCAGCCATCTTTTACTCGTTCCTGTTACTATGGAAACCAGTTTTTGGCGCTGGTCTAAACTGAGTATTTGGGAATGTGCATCCACTTTTCTGTTTTGAAGTCTTGGCCAAATGATCCATGCTGGCCAGACATGAAGCCGAGAGCGAAGGGAGAATAGATTTGACATGTCTTTCCCCCACTGTGTCTCTGTTAAATGTTTTAAAAATGTGAAATGTTCAATATACTAGGTCTTTTGTTTTTACTGAGTCCCGGAATGTTATGTAAATGGATTAGAACACTTTGACCCAGCTTTGAAGGATAAATATTTATAAGTGGTGGTGTGTTCACTGTGATCTCAAGTAGTTGTACTTGTACAGTATTTTTAAAAGATCAGAATAAGGAAAACTTCAAAGACTGTTGATATTTTGCTTGCACTGTAAATGCCATTCATCTACTTTTTCCTGCACTTAAGTCTTTGATGGCACAATGCTCTGTCTGTCTAAGATGTTGAGTGACGCCAGATCTGACCCGGCTCAATGATCAACAACCTGAATCGCATTACACTTCAGTCTTAAAGTGTTGCACGTAACGCTGCCCACGTAGATGAGATCATTTAAAGTGATTTACTTGTACTATTTCCAGCTATGCATTTTAAGTACCTTTATTACACTTGAGTAATAACAGCAGATATCCAGGTCAAGTGGCACACAAGACCTTTACAAAACAATTATTTTTCTGTACAGAGTGCACATATGCCCATGATTGATGCCCTTATGATGGCCTACACAGTGGAGATGATCAGCATCGAGAAAGTTGTGGCTTCTGTCAAGCGCTTTTCTACCTTCAGTGCCTCCAAAGAGCTGCCATTTGATCTGGAGGATGCCATGGTTTTTTGGATTAATAAGGTAATTTTTAATTGTATTTAATTCATATATAATTTCTTCAAATATGATTATGTTCTCCTTTTAATGGTAAGAAACCAGCTGATTTCCCTTAGTTTCTCAGCCTCACTGTCATGTGTGTTTTTAATCAGAAGACGAGTCACAGAGCCCAGAGTTCACGTTGCGCTCAGCTTTCAGTGATGTGAAAGCTCGAGGCAGTGAGGGCCGTGATGCCATATCTCATGAATCATTGTCAAACTATTCCTTTCTGGAAATGGGATCTTCACGTTATATTCAGCAGCACTGTGCAAGTTTCATCGGCTTACACATGATTAAAACCATTTGGAAACGAGTAACTGTTATGTATTAGGATGGTGGGATGGGAAGTGGAACTTTAGCGATGTCACAATACAAAATCTTAGTGTAACGATTAAGGCTGTATAAAAAAATGCTCAATCTCCTTATTAAATTGTCTTTTCAGTATGGATTTTTTGCACTTGAACAAAACAGACTATTCATATTTACCATTCAACCCAATAAGAAGACCCACTCCTT
Source organism: Eucyclogobius newberryi (assembly GCF_026437365.1). Taxonomy (NCBI): domain Eukaryota; kingdom Metazoa; phylum Chordata; class Actinopteri; order Gobiiformes; family Gobiidae; genus Eucyclogobius; species Eucyclogobius newberryi. Next base: position 23,635,093 of record NW_027316278.1, read on the forward strand.
CCTTAAAGTCTGAACTCCAAACCACATGCGTTTACTGACAGAGGATTGGATGTAGACCTTAAAAGAACCAAGCTGAACATTGACTATTAGACGTGGTTTAACCTTGAGCTCAAGTCAAATTTGATTAATTAGGCCCGAGCACCACAAGCTGGCGAGAGGCCTATTAATCTCGTAAGGCCGTGCAAAGCACGGCTGCGAAAGTGCGCACGTAGTGCGCACGAAATCGAGCGCGAAGCGCCCACTTCCAAACACTCGCTAACGCACTCCTTCACTCACGCACGCCCCGTGCTTACTAATTAGTAGTAGGAAAATGGAACTTTACCGTTGTAAACGGGCGAAGCCCGTGCAAAAGTACGCACTAAAAGAGCACTTTAAATTGGGATGACGACCGCGTATAAAGCACTCATTTGCGCTAAGTAGCTCACGAATACGTTCCCCATATCTTGCATGTTCCGTGCATATAAGCATGTAATGCAAAAATTGAACATTATTACTGTATAGAGGGCCAAAAACACAAGGTGAGCCCACTCAAAATTAACGAAAGTACCCGTCAGTGACCAGGGACCCACACCATGAGGTAGGAAAGCGCGAGCGCTTTCCGAAAATGTATAGTTTATGATATTTGAAAAATGGGAAACATTGTTTTCGCATCGGAATATTTAGGCCCGAGCCCCAGCAGGGCGGAGGGCCTATTGCTCCCGCAGCGTTGCAACTGTCTGTCGCCCCTGGCAAGTACAGTGAACTAGCCCATGCCGAAGGCATGGATCATGCATACTTACTCCTGCTATGACAGAAATAGTCAACAATTAGTGAATGGGCGTAGCCCATTCACTAATTGTTGACAACAGCAGCGCGAAGCGCTGCATTCCTCCAAAAACCCTCCTGGCATCGTCCCGTACGCGAGAATCCATGCCGCAGGCATGGGCCATGCTTGTATCTGCTCAAATCAATGGAAGTCTATGGGGAGTGGGCGGGGCATCCCGACGGAATAGGGAGTGACGAGCGCGTAAGCGCTCGTAATGATGATTCCACCCCATGGCGGCATGGGGAAGGCTTAGAGCTTTCAAACGATGTATAATTTGTTGTTATAGTGGAAACGGCTATATTGTTTTTGCTAAAAATATTATTATTAGGCCCGAGCGCCACAAGCTGGCGAGAGGCCTATTAATCTCGTAAGGCCGTGCGAAGCACGGCTGCGAAAGTGCGCACGTAGTGCGCACGAAATCGAGCGCACTCATTTGCGCTAAGTAACTCACGAATACGTTCCCCATCTCTTGCGTGTTCCGTGCATATAAGCATGTAATGCAAAAATTGAACATTATTACTGTATAGAGGGCCAAAAACACAAAGTGGGCGGAGCCCACTCAAAATTATCGAAAGTACCCGTCAGTGACCAGGGACCCACACCATGAGGTAGGAAAGCGCGAGCGCTTTCCGAAAATGTATAGTTTATGATATTTGAAAAATGGGAAACATTGTTTTCGCATCGGAATATTATTCTTTCTTTCTTTCTTTCTTTCTTTCTTTCTTCTTCTCGGGACCAACCCCCCTATTTTTCACCCAGTGAACATTGACGAAAAGTCACAAAAATTTGCACGCCTCTAAAAATCGTGCCTCTCTACATTCTGGCTATTTCCTTTTTCTAAAATAAAAAAAATTGGCGCGTCAGCGCCCCCAAATGTACCAAAAATGCATTGAGAGATGGGAAATGACCCAAAAAAAATATGATCGTAGAATCATGAAATTTGGCGCAGAGGTAGATGGTGACAAGAGAAGTAAAAAATATTATTACGGCAACGCCGTCCGCCCAACCAAATGTCGGCCATATTGCTTCAAAAATGGCTAAACATGACTTCGGAGTTTTTCCAAACGTCGTACTTTTACGAACTCCTCCAAGGGCGTTGGCCCTAAAAAGCTGAAATTTGGTGAAAATGCTACTGAGGAGTGGGACATGAAAAGTTATCCAAATTACATTGATACCTCTCACGGTCTCTGTGCGGCGAAGCCGCAAACTGTAGCTAGAATTTCAGAAATCTCCCATATTTAAAATTTCTGCCGTTTGCGCAGATAAAGTCCGAATTGCGTCAAATTAGAATCAGTTGTTAAACTCTTTGCCCTAAACCTACTTGAAGTGAAATAAATTCATTTGGCGCCACAGCGCCCCCTACAGATTTTATATGGAGGTTAAATGTTTAGTTATGTTTAGCGTAATAAAAGGACAATTGGGGCGCGTTAGCGCCCCCTCCTCTTGCGGCGTGGCGGCGGTGTGGCGGCGGCGTGGCGAGGGCCGATCATTGCCGCTTGCGGCTATATTTTTTATTATTATTTTTCTTGTTCTTCTGCTTTTTGAGCTCTAATTTGACCCCCTGAACATGCTCAAAAACTCACCAAACTTTGCCCAAAATTCAGAATCGGCGAAAAATTTGATTTTTTTCTGGGCCATTTTTTTTTTCGTTAAAAAATGGCGCGACAGCGCCACCGACAAAAGTCAAAATACATTGCGCCTATGGGAGACGCCCCGAGGTCAACTTTGTCGTAGAGCTACGAAATTCGGGACACACATTCCTCTCTTGAGGACAAAAAAAAAATATTACTGTGGCCACGCCTCCAGACTTACCCTATGCCCGCCATCTTCCTTTGAAAATGAAAACAAGCTGTGTTAGCCATTTTGTTCACGTCAAACTTTGACGAACTCCTCCTAGGGCGTTTTGCCCACCGACTTCAAAATCGGCGTACGTCCTCTGGACAAGTGGGGCATCTAAAGTTATTCAATTTTTTGAGATACCTTTTACGGTCTGTGTGCGGCGCGGCCGCAAAGTTGGACAACTTATTTTGGAATATTGCAGATCTAAAAATTGCTCCCTTTTGATCAAAACCAGTCCGATTAGGACCAAATTTGAATCAGTTGTTAAACTTTCTAGTTTGGACCAGTTTAGGCTGACAAAATTGAAATGGCCGCGATAGCGCCCCCTACAGAGTGACCTTTAAATTAACATTGAAGGTCAAAAATTAGTTTTACCAAAATTGTCTAAACTTTACCCAAAATTCTATTTTGCCGTCCCGATCACAAAAGCCAATCACAAAAATGCCTAAATTTTTACGGCGTAGTCGTAGCGATGACAGAAACCTCCCATGTTATCCCTATGGGAAAACCGCAAAATCTCTCAAATTACCACATTTTTATGTTTTACACTTTAACGAACTCCTCCTAGTGCGTTTTGCCCACCAACCTCAAAATCGGTGTACGTCCTCTAGACAAGTGGGGCATCTAAAGTTATCCAAATTTTAAGGATAACATTTACGGTCTCTGTGCGACGGAGCCGTAAACGTTTCCCAGAATTCTGACTATTTGGCCTTCAGAGTGGCCTATAAACAATATAGTTTTTCCAAATGACATGATATTTTGAACAAAATTCTAATTTGCCATCCTGATCATAAAAGTATGAGAGCCAAAGTCATATTTTGTACGGCGTAACCGTAGCGATGACAGAAACATCCCATGTTATCCTTATGGAAAAATCGCAGAATCGCTCAAATCACCACATTTTTACGCTTCACACTTTAATGAACTCCTCCTAGGGCGATTGTCCGATCAAGTTCATATTTGGAGAATATCATCTACACAAGTGGGGCATCAAAACGTATCCATATTTTGATTCTAAGTGCTACAGTCTCTGTGTGGCGGACCCGCAAATATATGTCAGAAATGGGAAAACCGCGATATCTCTAAAATGACCACATTTTTATGCTTCACACTTTAATGAACTCCTCCCAGGGCGATTGTCCGATCAAACTCATGTTTGGGGAAAATCATCTACACAAACGGGGCATCAAAAGTTATCCATATTTATATTCTAAGTGCTACGGTCTCTGTGCGGCGGCGCAGCAAATTTGACTGACACTTGTGTTCATTTGCACTGGATTGGCCATGTCGAATGTGTCGCCGTCTGTCAAGTTCTTTTTTAATTCAAGACACAATAAGGGCGCCATCTTTATCAAGTCGAAAGCGCAGAGTCGGAAGGCCGGCGGCCCGCGAGGGCCCGCTTGCGGCTTTAATATTCTTTCTTTCTTCTTCTTCTTCTCGGGACCAACCCCCCTATTTTTCACCCAGTGAACATTGACGAAAAGTCACAAAAATTAGCACACCTCTAAAAATTGTGCCTCTCTACATTCTGGCTATTTCCTTTTTCTAAAATTAAAAAAATTGGCGCGTCAGCGCCCCCAAATGTACCAAAAATGCATTGAGAGATGGGAAATGACCCCAAAAAAATCTGATCGTAGAATCATGAAATTTGGCGCAGAGGTAGATGGTGACAAGAGAAGTAAAAAATATTATCATGGCAACGCCGTCCGCCCAACCAAATGTCGGCCATATTGCTTCAAAAATGGCTAAACATGACTTCGGAGTTCTTCCAAACGTCGTACTTTTACGAACTCCTCCCAGGGCGGTGGCCCTAAAAAGCTGAAATTTGGTGAAAATGCTACTGAGGAGTGGGACATCAAAAGTTATCCAAATTACATTGATACCTGTCACGGTCTCTGTGCGGCAAAGCCGCAAACTGTAGCAAGAATTTCAGAAATCTCCCAAATTTAACATTTCTGCCGTTTGCGCAGATAAAGTCCGAATTGCGTCAAATTAGAATCAGTTGTTAAACTCTTTGCCCTAAACCTATTTGAAGTGAAATAAATTAATTTGGAGCCACAGCGCCCCCTACAGATTTTATATGGAGGTTAAATATTTAGTTTTGCGAAATTATATGAAATTTGACACACAACTCAATTTTGGCATCCCCATCAAAAAAGTCAATGAGACCCATGTCATAATTGTTATGGCGTTGCCGTAACGATGACCGAAACCTTCCATGTTATTCCAATGGGGAAATCGCCAGAACATGTTTACACTTTAGACTTTCACCAACTCCTCTTAGGGCGTTAGACATATTAACCTGAAATTTGGTGAGACTCATCTTCAGGGGTGGACCATCAAAAGTTATCCACATTTTTATTCTAAGAGTCACGGTGTCTGTGCGGCAAAGCCGCACATTTTGCCAAGAATTCAAAATAAAATTGCTTTTTGATGGTAAAACAAAGGGGAGAAGATGTGACAGCGTCACAGATTCAGCAGTAGATGTAATAAAAGGACAATTGGTGCGCGTTAGTGCCCCCTCCTCTTGCGGCGTGGCGGCGGCGTGGCGAGGGCCGATCATTGCCGCTTGCGGCTATATTTACAATTATTATTCTTTTAATCTGTCATATCACCATATGTGACCAGCTTATGAAATCAAATCTCACAATTGATAAAGTTAATGTGACATGATAAACAGTGAGAACAATTCTTGGCAAAACTTTTTTGGAGTTAAATTGAAAAAAATGTATATCTTTTAAAATGTCTTAAATTGTGTTGTCCTTACAATCAACAAAACACCTCGATTAGGATTATTATCTCTATAGGCCTGAACAATTTTTACAAAATATCCGATCGCAATTTTTCTGTTGAACATTACGATCAGTTTTGCAATTTTTGTTTTGATAGTTGGGTTCTGTTCAAAGCTCACATTTTAAACATGCCCAGGAGCTTTAACATTAGAGAAAAGCTAGAAGAACTGAACTAAACTGCTAAAGTAATACAAGAATCCCATGCATTTCAAATGTTTATAGAGGTCTAACTCTGAACTACAGGGTTAGAAACTTTACTCAGAATAAGAAGGACTTAAATTCAGGCTTTGATATTTGCTCATGCATTTCTATCACGATAGATCTCGCTGCCGTACATCCCCATTTAAGTAACAAATCGGTCTCTTTCTTCTGCAGGTGAACACAAAGATGAGGGAAATCTCAGAAAGGGAACATAAAGTAAAGCACCACCCACTGGAGTCTCCCAGTCACCAAAAGGTAATGAATCCTCCAAAGTTACACCTCTTTTCTACCTGCACCTTATCAGAAGAGGACTTAGTTTGCAATGTGTGTCATAAGAACTGATTTCTTCATGTATTTTCTGTGGTCGTCTTTTGTGTATTATCCAAAAATCTGCCCCAAGAGTCACTGGGATTGGATCCACTCCTTTGCCTGTGACCTCTGACCTATTAATATTTCTGCTCCTCTTCCTCATCTGTCTTCCCGCATTCCTTTTTCTTATCCCTGCAAACTGGATAGTCTCCCTCCAAATGGTATTGGAAGCTAGTCCCTGTAAGTTTGATGTCAGCTTCCAACCCCCTTTTTGGCTTCACCTCTCCTTTTTGCACGCGTCTGTGTCGATGTGCGCGCACTCTCCCCCATGGCTCATTCAGGTTGTTTTCCTCCTGGCAAATACTTCACACAGGTGTAAGGTTATTGTGACTTTTGTAATATGCGCGCTCTTATTTCAAGCTCAAGTAGGCCATGTGGATTCGGTGTGCGCTTGTGTACTGTACTGTGCTTGCCCGGCTAAGATGATAGGAAATCCATTGCTGCACCTTTTTTGCTTTGCAGACCCATCGCAGCCCTGTTCCTTTCATTGATCAGCTTCGTCTTCCCTTTCTGCTCTATTCTTTTATTTACACCTTTTCAACAATTGGCTCTGACGGTGTCTTTTCTCTGTGTGGCCTGCTGCATGCTGAAGCCAGAGGAGCTCATAGAAGCGGTACTGTGTGTAGTTTGACAGGAGTGCACTGCGTAACATTAAACTTATTGTACAGGTAGTTTTAGTATTAGTTGTAGTTGTTTAGATTTTACTTTGGGAGATTTCTAGCTGTTAGTGTTTAAGAAATCGAACGTGCCTGTCCTTATCTTAATTGTGTAACAGAAATGATAAAGCTTTGAATATGTAAAATACAAATTAATACATATATATATATTGTCACTTGTCACACAAGTTTCTCTTTGAAAGAAATGAGAATCACCCCAGTCTCATTAAATGTGATCCGTCGCCTGGTGATTTAGGTTTTGTAATTTTCTTTCCCACTTGACACATATGAAGTCTTATCATTGCTGTTCTAAAGTAATCACCATCTTCTATCCCTGCTAAATGTTATTTAATTGTGATCCTATTCATAGAAATGAGTTCACATTTAGAGGGAAATCGCATCACATCCAGTAAACAGTAGCATAACAGTGAGCGGTTGCCAAGTTGCACTGAGTCAAGCCTCTTGCTCTCCCCCTGGTGGTTAGGTGAGGTATCGTCGAGAACATGGCTCTGGTCGACAGATGCCCTTCTTTCCACTGTTGGAGGACCTCATGAGAGATGTTTGTGATGGAGCTGCACTTCTCGCTGCAGTTCACTACTACTGCCCAGATCTGATGAAGATTGAAGGTATCATATACTTACTGTGATTGTGCTTCTAAATTAATCTTCAGCTAATATTAGTGTTTGTAAAGTTTTGATGTTGACCAATGACCCTCGACATCACACACAAAGACACCCCCCCCTGGTGAGCTAGGCTATATTTATTAGTTGCACATGTTTGGCTGTCCTGGTCTGGTCACTGAGACATTTATAGCTGTTAGGTCATGGCAAAGTGTCCCGGTGTAAACCATGCTGTGTCTTTCTGATCAGACATTTGCCTGAAGGAAGTGACCTCCATTGCTGATAGCCTCTACAACATTCACCTACTCAAAGAGTTTGCCAATGAATATCTAAACAAAAGCTTTTACCTAACGACAGAAGACATGCTCTACTCTCCACTTGTACTCAAGGTGACTTTTTAAATTTGGTCAAATTTCAAAATGTAACATGCAACCAAACCTTGGTGTGATGAGGGCAAAAGTAATGTAGTGTTCCATTCCTTTATCCAGCACAATGTCATGGTGTTCATCGCTGAACTCTTCTGGTGGTTTGAAACGGTCAAACCAGAGTTTGTCCAACCCAGAGACCTACAGGAGATAAAAGATGGCAAGTGTCTAACATTCTGTAAAACCAAAAATGGGAAGGATCTTTTCTAAACTAAAACAAATGTTATTTTCTTCAGCACGAACAATTTCCCAGCCCAAGGGTGCCCGTCCATCAGTGCCCATTTCTAATGCCACCAAGAGAAGCTTTCTATCCAGCCCTGCGGTAACAGAAAACCAAAGCTGTCCTGAAGTCTGTAACAGGTACTTCCTGCACCCTGAAGACTCTGACTCACTGTAAGTCTATTTTCACTTTCATCTTCATTCGATCACTTACTGGTAGCATTAGCCTGGATGACTACAAATGTCAAGCTGAACCATGTCCATTTTTCCTCATTTCCTTTGTATTCTGCATCTGTGTTTTCCTGTATTTTTCTTCTCTGTCTGTAATTCTATCAAGCACCTCATCAGTAATGGAGATTATGTTTTTGTTAAATTTTGTTTTTTCTGTGCTGCATATGCATTCTCCACATGGAAATATCAACATTGTTTTTACTTCTAGTAAAGGAAGTCCATCCTTCAGTCCTTCTCATCCACTCTTACCCCTACGACAGAGGCAACAAAAACAGCAAGGAGAAGACGGTGCTGGTATGGAAACGTATTCATTAATTTGAGCTGGTGTTGTTGATGATGGAATAAAATTGTACTTTATTCATTTTTCAGTTCTTCGAAATCGTTCCAACTCCTTCACCCATATGGATGGACAAGGTCGCAGTTCAGTCACAGGCTGGTCCGACAAGAGGCCGAGGTACTTCTACTTGTATCAATACAATTGTCATATTGGACTGCCTTCTCTTAATGACTAAAAACAATAAGTGGTTACTAAGCCAAAATTACAAATATTTAATTAATAATTAGTTATTCAATTTACATGAACAGTAAAAAAAATAATCATGTCCTCTTTCTAATTCTTGTATTCTTGCTCAGGCCTTTGTCGACATTGAATCCCTACTTGCTTCACCCAGATAGTGATGCAGACAAAGCTTCTGGGGACAGTGTGAGTCTGGCCCGCTCTATAAGCAAGGACAGCCTGGCATCCAATGTGATCAACGTCACGCCCAAACATCAGACTGCTCTGCTCCAGACCTCACAGGCGGCACTGCGGCGTGTAAACGGTCATAGTGCTGTGGCCAACGTTGACCACGAGGAGACTCCAATTATTATGACTGATTCTCCCGCCCAACGTCTCGAGGGGGCACAGGCCTCTGCATCATCAGGGGCTCAGTCATGCTCTGAATCGAAACCTACAACTGAAGGATTTTACTTGGAACCTCTAATGCCAGCGGTCCTCAAAACCCCCAAGGAGAAATCTGTGTGTTTGAACAAGGAGGAGGAGAGTGGTGAGGGGCCATCTGGGAAGGGCACTCGGAGAAAAGCGTCCGGTACTCTAAATCAGACTTTTACTCCCCCTGATGCGGAAAGAGAGGCGTCACCTCAAACCTCTCAGGCTACGCATAAGCCCACTTCAGCTGCTAGTGTAGACCACTCTTCCGAGGGACCCACTGGAGCGTTCTTCTTGCATTCAGGCTCTGAGGAAGCAAAAGCTTCCCCAATTCTGGATGCAGACTTGGAGGATCTTGAAGAGGCGGAGGAAGATTTGGATGAAGCAGCAACTACTAAGGATCACAGGTGGTCGCGGAAAACGTGTGATGAGGAAGAAGAATCGGTCAAACTTCAGGAGGACATGAATGTAAAGGAGCATGATGACAAGGACTATGGCGGCAGTGGTCGCTCCAGTCCCTGTCTCAGCACTCACTCGCAGGCGAGCAGTATGGCCAGTAGCAGTGTTCGTATGACCTCTTTTGCTGAGAGAAAAGCCCAGCAGCAGCGTTTTGGCAGCAACCATGACCTGCGCTCAAGTGCCTCCAGCTCTCAAAGGACCACTCCAGATGGGTCAGAGTGCAGCGGACCTCTGGGCTCGTCATTGAGACTGAAGAGGGACCAGAGCCCCTCGTCTCCCCTGGGAGGCTGCACTCGAACAGCTGATGGGAGTGGGGCAACTATCCTATCATCTGAGATGGTGCAGCTTCGCATGCAGCTTGAGGAAAAGAGACGCGCAATTGAACACCAGAAGAAGAAAATGGAAGTCTTGTCCGCGCGGCAGAGACAGAAGCTTGGCAAAGCGGCTTTCCTCCATATTGTAAAGAAGGGAGCAGGGAAGAGTGACACGTTGCCAAACTCACTTAAAGCTGACGTCTCCAAAGATGAGCTCAATCGTCAGAAAGAAAGAATCCGTAAAGATGATGTGTGTGTGGGTGGGTTCAGAGGAGAGAAGGTAGAAGATGCTCCAGTGAGTGCCTTAGATGCAGAGAGGAAGACGAACAATGGGAGTTTCCACCTGGAGGAAGAGCTGGACCTTAACGAGTGTAATCGTTCCATTGAGCTTCTAAATGATGCCATCAGCAGCATCCAGCAGCAGATGATGCAGCTGTCTCTGCAGCAGGAGGTGTTGATTAAACAGAATGTACCGTCTCCACTAGGAGCCGCTCCACTGCCCTTCCCCATGGACAAGAGCAGTGACCACAAATCCGGAGCCAGCTTCCACTTTGTAGAGCACCAAAGCACTGCTCCAACTCGCAAGCCCCCTAAACTGAGCTCAGGGCGATCCCGGTCAAAACCCTCTGAACTAAAGGTGGCCAAGGAGCAGAGCCGGTCCTCTGCTAAGCTTCATGTTGCAGAGACACTAAGTCACTCTAAGCAGCACACTGGGAGCAGGTCTCCCAGAACTGATCAGCCAGACGCCCCCAGCCCTCGCACCACCTCAGAGACCACCAACAGGCCAGTTTCTAGTCACAGTCGAAACTCTTCCTTTAGACTCCACGATGAGGCCAACATGCGCATTCCCACAAGAGTGGACCTGAATGCTCTGTGTTCTCCTGAAGTGTCCTTTGACTGCCTGTCCAGCACGCTGAGAGAATCTGAGCTCAACACCTCTGACGGCTCCGGAAAGGAGAACATCCCCTCTGAGGAAGAACAGCGCAGTAAAGCCTCTCTCATCGAGGTTGATCTGGCAGATGTGAAGGACCCAGAGGACGAGGAGGCAGGAGAGGAGACGTCCACCGACGGAGAGCAGAAGTCTGTCTTGGGATTCTTCTTCAAGGTAAAATTTTGTTGATTTGAACTTTATTTTATAAGAACATATGAAACATTTTCCAGAAGTTTTAACCTAACTTGAAATTCATTTTCACATCTCAAAATGTTTAGGATGAACAAAAGGCAGAAGATGAGCTGGCCAAAAAGCGAGCTGCTTTCTTGCTAAAACAGCAGAAGAAAGCTGAGGAGGCACGACTTCGCAAGCAACAGCTGGAAGCAGAATCAGAGCTGAAAAGGGATGAGGCCAGGTAATGCAATTTTTTTTGTTCTTTTACATTCTTTCTTCTTAGTTTGGATGAAGTTCATTTGTTGGATTTTCCTTTTTTTTCACCAGACGGAAAGCAGAGGAGGAGCGTCAACGTAAAGAGGATGAGAAGAGCCGTCGAGAGCTGATAAAGCAGGAGTATCTTCGTAGGAAACAACAGGAGATTTTAGAGGAGCAGGGCCTTGTGAAGCCCAAGACGCCGAAACCCAAACAGAAGCACAGAGCCAAGACTGTTTTCAGAGAGGAGTCCAGTGATCATTTCTCCAAGTGCTCTTCCACAGGTATGGCCGATTTAATAAATGTTGCATGTTGGATAGGTTATTTTTTGTTTACAATATGTTAATGTATACATGATATAACTGTGAATCCACCTTTTTATATGTGCCATTACATGGATCTCACAAATACCAAATCTCTCGTATTTGTTTTTTTACACAGCTGACAACCTGAGCAATGCCCAGTCAGGCTCCAGTCTGTCTTTGGCCTCTGCTGCAACAAATGAGGCTGACAGTGTGAACTCAGGAGGGGCTGGTTCACAGCGGTGAGTTGCTTCAGATGTGGTTCAGATCACGGTATTTAGATGTCTTTGGAGGACATTGAATTTGTGCTCATCAAGCCTCTGTGTCCAGGTGCGACTCCGTGGAGTCTTTTCCAGGAAGTCGAAATCACAGTCGAACAGCCGAAAGAGACTGGGATAACGGCTCTACTGCATCTTCAATCACATCCATGGCAGAGTACACAGGCAAGTCCCCGGATTTGAGCTCTTTACTAATACCACGTTCTCCATTTCTTCTGTTGTGATATATAAAACATATTGTGTATCGTGCCATACAGTACATAATCCTGAAGGGCTTTCCTCTTGTTTTTGTAGGTCCGAAGCTTTTTAAGGAGCCCAGCGCCAAGTCAAACAAACCCATCATCCACAATGCCATTTCCCACTGTTGTTTAGCAGGCAAAGTCAACGAACCCCAGAAGAACCAGATTCTTGAGGTGAGCAGAGCTCTTGTGTAATTTCCATTTTTTTTGAAGATTGGAATACAGAGTGCATAGTTTATAATTAACTTAAGTTATTCATGTTGACATCAGTTGACATCCAGTTTCCATCATGGGTGTTAATACTTTTTATTCTAATAATTTGAGTGTTATTTATTTACTTTCCAAGGAAAAAATATATTATCTAAATGATTCAGATGATAGTTTTAATACTATATAATATAGTAGAAAAAGCTTCAGTTGTAGTCATCTGGACTCTGTTAGAAAAAAAAAAATAGACGTTTCGACTCTCATCCAAGAGTCATTGTCAATAAAAGAATTTAGGTCGAGAACTCCAATATTTATACTGTTCTGTGGTAAGACCCGCCCATTGGGCGGAGCCTTCCTGAAGTAGAAAGAGTTGTTTATTTCAACAGAAACTCCCCCCTTGTATCTACCGAGCTAGCCTATTCAGAATTTTAATGGGCTATTAGAATCCTCTTTGTCTTTGTGAGACCCTGGCTCAACCAACCTGAGTACCTGATTAGCATCTAAATGTCCTGGTCCTGGTCCTCTACCTTTCCAGGGGTTCAGTAACCCATTATAAATAACAGGAAGATTGAATCTTAGCCCTCCATTTCTGTTTTAAGAAGGTCTTTCTTTTTTAACAAAAATAGCTTCTTTAACTCCTCTTTCAAACCATCTTTTCTCCCTGCTTAAAACCTTCAACTCACCGTCTTCAAACGAGTGATTAGAGGCTTCAAGATGGAGATGCACGGCGTACCTAAATTATTTTATTGACAATGACTCTTGGATGAGAGTCGAAACGTCTAATTTTTTTTTTTCTAACTGAGTCCAGATGACTACAACTGAAGCTTTTTCTACTATGGAACACGCCTGGACGAATGAGGGATTACACCGACTATATAATATAACGCACGCACGCACGCACGCTCGCTCACTCACTCACTCACTCACTCACTCACTGCCGTGGCTGGAGAGCCGCGGCGCGGTCAAATTGCCTGCGCAGTTTCAGGAGCCGCGGCGCACGGCCGGCACAAAAATAACATGGCAGTTTCGGCCGCGCGGCACTGCAGACACTCCCATTATTAATAGTGATAATAATAACAATAATAATGGATATTTTGTATGGTCATGTTTTTCACTGCAGGAGTTGGAGAAGTGTGAATCAAACCACTTGATGATCCTGTTTCGAGATGGAGGCTGCCAGTTCCGGGCGCTCTACTCTTACTTCCCTGACACAGAGGAGATCCATAAGCTGACTGGCACAGGGCCCAGGAGTATAAGCAAAAAAATGATTGACAAGCTGTACAAGTACAGTTCGGACCGCAAACAGTTTACAGTCATTCCTGCCAAGACGGTGTCTGTGAGTGTGGACGCTATCACTATTCACAACCATTTGTGGCAGCCCAAAAGAAGTGCTGTGCCAAAGAAAAGTTCAAAATAGCTAGAGGTTCTATGAAAGCCACAATCATCCAATCTTCGTCTCTTTGTTTCCTAAACATTCTGCTGATGCCTTTTGTCCAGCACATACTATGCTTTGACGGCTGCAGTGGTGGTCACTGCCTCGTGGTTATTTGTCAGTGAACATGCAACCAAAAGGAAGTGTCAGGCCGGTGAAAATACCACTAAAAGGAATGGCGGATCATCTCAGTGCTTCTTTGGGACATGTTTTCTAGAAAAAACACAACTCAAGCATGTTGGTTTCCATCTCATAATGTGCTTTGCCATATCTCAGCACTGTCAGCATCCACAGCTCTACATTATCCTTTCTCATGAAGATGCCTTTGAACAAAGACAAGGCACTGCAGGAACTCTGTTCCCCCTTGTACATTGAACTAAACCAAGGGACTTTACTTTGAAACCCTTTAGGATAGTGGGACCACACGGCTCTCCCCAAACAACAATCGCCCCCTCTCTGGACCATCATGTGTCTGATCAGGCTGGCATTGCCTTTTTCTGCCTCGGGCTCATCTGCTGCTCTGAACTTTTTTGTTGCTAGGGAGCTGTCTCCCTTTGACATTTTTTGGCCTTTCACGCATCGTGGTACTATTGTCTATTTAGTCAATGGCTTTTTAAATGTAGATGATGATTGTTTAGCACTGGATATGTGTATTGAAAAAAGGTAAATGATGATCATTTTATTGCTTTTATTTAATTAAACATCCTTTTTATAATCAACGTTGTCAAAGGAGAGTCAAAGATGGGCCTGGGTAATTTTTTTTCTTGTTTTGTTTTAGCTTTTTTTTCCTTTTTAGGAATGATTGGAACACCGTAAAGCAAAGTTATGTTTTTCCATCAACAAAGAATTCTCTGATGTTAAAGTTATGTTTTTGTTCTCACCACTGGGCACTTCAATTGTCCTGTAAAAAGTGCACTCATCAACACTTGTCAAAAGCTTGTCATGTTATGTATCCTTCCCTTGAGTGTTTCAGCCTGTCCTTTAAACACTACAGCAGTCAATCACATGCTGGCTCAATCAAAGTATTTGATATATTCACAGAGGGTTTTCAGTGTGGGGCCTTGGTACAGTTCAACATTAAAGAACATTCCTTGCAAGGTGTTAATGCTGCCACATGGTCTCTCTCTTCTCTTGTTTGAAAGGATATGTATTTAAGTGCTTTTTCTTCCACACCAATGGCCTCGAGAACAACCAGAAGTGTTGCACGAGCACTTTACTTTTGTTTTTTTGCTGGGGATTGAAAAATGGGCATAAACTGTAGAGTACACTGCTACTTAAAACTACTTTGGGGAGGGGGAACCGATCACTGCAAAGCTGAAATGGATGTGATAACTACTGCTGTGTCCAAAAAAACTGCTCATTACTTGATTGTCTCATTTGCTGCATTTGTTTTGGCAAGGTGCTAGAACTTAAAATGTAGTGCATTTTTTTATGTTCACTAAAATATTGTATTGGCATTGGTCACCATTTTGTTACACTAAAGTACTTTGCATCCCTGTTTATTTTAACTTTGATCCCATGCCATCTATTTATTTTTAATGAAGGCACTGAATAAATAAGTGAATAAAAAGTCACATTTTCATTTTATATTTTCTCATGGTTTGGGCTGTTTTTTTTAAGCACTTTTTTGCATGATGCATGTGGTTTACTGTAATGTCACTTTATTATGAATTTAGCATGACACACTCGAGCAATCCTCGTCGTCAAAACATCTCCAGACCTCCCAGGATGCATCTGACTCTCACGTCAACCAACTGGAACATCGGCTGCGACGCCTTAACGCCAGCGCCTCTGACTGTCGAACGTTACATCTGCCACAGCAACAGGTCAGGTGACTACACAACTCCAGCTCTCTAAGGGCATTCATCTTACACAAAGACTACATAGTGGCTCAATTTTGAGCTCCATAATGAAAGGTGAGTAGTACTTCTAATGTGTTATTCCTCAGCTTATGAGCCATTTGGGAAAATCAAATTTTGTCTTTTTGTCTTTTAAGGAACATTTTTTCTTGTTTTGCTTTTAAAATGCTTCCATCAGAGCGACTGCTGTGAACTTGCTGAATCTACATTATTTTGCACCACTATACCTTCAAGTAAGTGAGTGTTGAATAAACAAAATTAAAAATGGCGAGGAGCTGTTTGCAAATGTTACTACTTTAACTTTGAGCAACAACTAGGTTTGTGGATGAGGTCAAAAAAGCACTAGATGTGCAATTTATTCCCTGGCTGGAACCACAACTAAACTGAACCTAAATAATCAGGGCTGACCATCCGGAAACAGGATTTAACCAGTATCCATTATATCCATTATTGAGACTAAACTAGGAAGAACACAGATTAATTACAGTTAAACCCAACTTCATAAGAGAAAGCAATCACCCACCTCTAATATTAAACATCAAGAAATCAGAAAAAGGTTTATTGACATTGTCAGTGAAACAAAATTCCCAAACTTGGAACTTGGTTCAGCATTAAGGTGAAACATGGAACAATAATGATGGCAAAATATATAAAATCAGGTATGCATAAAATAAAATGAACTAATACAATTGAAAGACTTTGCTCGAGTATATACACAATTTACAGGTGGTTAGAATACTCAATGTATTTGTTCGATTTCAAGAATGTATTTCCATTGCTCAAAATAAGACTTGTGGTGATAACAATTTAACAGTTGAATTATTAAACTATAGGTGTTAATTTGAATAAATCTGCAGCAGTCTTACTATTTAACTAAGACTAAGAGTGTCACTATAGTTTTATAAGTTTTTCTATTGGAGTGTTTTTAAGTTATCTTTTTATTGTTTACTTCTGTGCCTACTTTGTGTTGCAACACTGGACTTTCCCCATTGTGGGACAAATAAAGGCTGATCTTATCTTATTTCATTTCACCAATTTCAGAATTTCCACCTGGTCTGTCCACCTTGTTGTTTTCGGTACAAGACAAAGACGTTGGGGAAATTAACTCGACTGTGTTTCACAATGACAATCTGACATCAGTCACAAAAGTCATTTTTAAGAGCTCAGGAGTCACAGGGATCGCTGAAGGAGCATTCATGTCTTTTCACACTCTCAAAAGTCTTGCTTTAGACAACAACAAATTCACAGACATCAACTACAAATGGCTTGTGAGGCCTTCTACCTTGACAGAACTCGGCATGTCTGTAAATTACATCAGCGTCCTGAGTGGGCCCATGTTGGATGGATTCACCAAACTCAACAAACTGGATCTGAGGAGCAACCAAATCAGCTCTATTCAACCACACACGTTCAGGAACCTTCCTGAACTGGCTCTCTTAGATCTATCCAACAATAATCTAACACGTCTGACCTCGGATATATTCAGGCCACTGCACAATACAACCATGAGTCTCCAGGGAAACCAGTGGCAATGCTCATGTGACGTTCACGAGTTCATCATGGGTAAGTCATGTCACCAGGCAATGGTATATTTGGATATGAATGTCAATTATTAAACAACACAAATTTTGTTTCTAGACTTAAAAAACAGATCTTTGTTGCTGCACGCTGATGATGTCACATGTGCCAGTCCTCCGTCTTTGAGAGGGCACCCTGTGTGGAGCGCATCAGGGTGCAGCACACTGGTGTCACCAGGCCCACCTCCTACAAGTATGTGCTTTTGTTTACTTAGAGTGAGTGAAATGTCATGAGCACTTCTTTACACCGGTCACTTAACTACAATTCAATCAATCACTCAAATATAAGTGAATTTTGTGTACATAGTAGGTCTTATTTTTATCTTTAAATTTAAATTCACCAAAGCAACTTCCTAGCCTGTGAATGTTGTTCTCTGACAATGGCATTAAACCTTTTCCGATTCTGATCTCTTCTGATTTGCTCTTTAGATGCATCTCCAACCACCTCTCCAGGTCTGACTGCGTCAAAACCAACGATGGACACAACAACAGATCTTAAACCAAGAACCACGACAAGCGTAGACTGTATGTTGATCTCATTATAAGACTTACTGTGTGAACCAGGTGATGAGGCAACAGGTTTTTTTGCATATACTGTTTTGACCTCATTAACATCAGAACCAAAATGTGTTTGTTGTTTCCTGACACTTGAATTACTTTATATTCAAGTCCCAAAAATGCATTTTTCTTTGACCACCTCTCACCCAGCATTAGTTTTTTGTAGATTGCACGCAGTTTATACAAATAATTGAGACCTTGTAGTTTTGTTTTTGTTTTTTGAGGCACAAGTCTATACGTACTACGAATTGTACATAGACCAAAATGTCCTGAATTATCTCTGAAGAATAGTACAAAGGTCATGCATTGAGAAGTGGTTAATAAAGTGCAATTGGTCCAAAATACAATACCTCAATAGGCCAAATAATACAAACTATACCGTATATATCCTATTTACTTATTTTATTGCCTTTTCATTATATTTTCCTAGTTCAACCTCCTCCCTATAAGACCAATATTGTTCCCATGCTCATTACCGTCATTGGTAAGTTTAGTCATTTTCTCCAATCTTAATGTTGAACTGAATGTAGTGAATCTCTCTCTCTCTCTGTGTTTTTGTGCAGTGGTGTTGTGCGTCGTGCTGCTCCTCGTCATCATCATTGCCGTGCTCTACAGAAGAAAACGCAACAGGCAGACAGTGGCGCCAGGGCATCAGAACGAAGAAGAAGCCACAGTGGAGAAGGCCCACGAGAAGACTGTCACAGGACACAGGCGCTGGGACATTGAGACGCCCTCGCCGGCGTCATTAACCGGACTCCGAGCGAATTCTGCTAATGCAATTCTTTTCACATCTCCGTTTGGCGTCTCTGGTGACCTTCATGTAGGCCCCTCTCTTGTGGAGGATGGAGAGAATAAAAGTGGAGTGGAGGAGGAAAAAGATACTATTATGACGGGGGTAGGCATAAATGATAGTGTCCCATCTAGTGTTGGAAGTCTGCAAAATGAGAGTCCACTTTTATATTGTGATAATGCGCCTTATCTAAGTATTGGGTCACCACAAAACCAAGCCCAAAACACAAATGTAGACGTAAAAAGTCCCCTGGCAAAGTTAGGGGGGCCCATGCACAGAATATCCACCTGGCCACCAACGGCAGTGCAATGGCAAGAGAGACGCAAAAGAGAGCAGGAGCAGGAGGGAGGTGACGATGTTGCAACTGCTTGGACACAGGTCGAGTTTAAAGTAACAAGTCATTTAGATGAAATGGAAAATGATCCCAACAATCGTGAGCAAAAGAAGCCTGAATTCAATCAACTGGACAAAAGTTTTAAGAGTGAAGAGCAGAATGATTCCTTGGGAAACGATGCAGAAAAACAAGGCAACTGTATAAAGGACGACACACAATCAGTACAAGACTTGGAAGAAACCAGCTCGTTGGGTGATGCAGACAGTAGCTCTACAATAAGTGGCCAGAATGATTTGGACTTTAGAAATGCTTTTGCAAATGCAGAGGCACAAGAGAAAGACCAGAAGCTTCAAACTTTAAGTGTAACTCTACAGGTGGTAAATAACAGCAGGAGGGGAAAGAGCAGAAGCGGTTCAAATGCCTCGTCTGATGGAGGGAACGAGGGTGTGTTTGTGGACCTCCTGCACGAGGTGGTGCAGAACCGCGGCCGTTGGACCAGGGACAGATGGAGGCAGATCCACATGAACAGGCAAGGACAGCAGGGGCAGCAGGGGCAGCAGGGGCAGCAGGGGCAGCAGGGGCAGCAGGGGCAGCAGGGGCAGCAGGGGCAGCAGGGGCAGCAGGGACAGCAGGGACAGCAGGGACAGCAGGGACAGCAGGGACAGCAGGGGCACGAGTGAAAAGGGCCCACTCATAATTCAATGAGTAAATTATGAATTGTGTTTAATTGTGTGTACTTTTACTTGACGCTGCTCCAAAGTACTGAAGGAACACTTTTAATGGGACGTATTGCATCAAGTACGGTTTATTTATTTTGAGGAATATTGATCTGCTCATTCATATTATGAATAGTGAGAAGCAGATCAATATTCCTATATTATATTATATCATTATATTATGTTGTTGTCAAATTGTTTTCACTGTGAATATAAGGTCCCTTCACATTTATCTCTTCAAACAGACATAACGGTTTCATTTTAAAATATTGTATTCTTTTGTTAAAATTAGACTTTTTATATAATAGATTTCCAGCTTAACTGAATTCAATGTGTTGCTAACGTTTTAAGTATGATCGATGTATCATTGACTGTATATGCATGGACAGAAGAGAAGAGACTGAAGAAATATCAACATTCACAAATGGTCGAATCTATGCAAATTATTTTAATCACCAGTTTACAAAATAAAATAATATTTAAATAATAACTGTACATGTAAAGTCACTATTGTCTGATTTTAATATTATATTTAGACAAAGAAATACAATAAAATAATATGTGCACTCATTTCATCTGGCTTCATGCAGCATTTATTTGTTCATATTTTGTTTGCTGAGAAGTGATTCTCATTAAAAATAGTACAAAATGGATCAGCCACCTTTTTAAGACAAAACATCAGACGTGCATGTTCCATTCATATAAATACACAGTATCAAAGAATGTTTTTATTACAGGCATTTGACCAACTATTGGTTTCTTTAACAGCATGACATCATAGTGTCTTAAATGTTCAAATGACCCTTCTAGACAAGCAGAATACTAAAACATGCTTAGTGTTAACATGCCCAAGAGTTTTTGAATTTTAGCCTTGAAGATTGGAACTGTGGAGCACAAAGAGTGGAAGACCAGTTAATGGACCAGCAAATGAAACCGTTCCTTCTATTGGTCCTTCACACTGTCTCTCCTGCTCCCGTTATAAGAACAGTTTTAGGGCAAAACAACCCAACAATTGAACTAAAACACACATTTTAAAACTTCATAAGTCAACCAGTCCTTTGAAACAAGATCAAAGTGACATCAAAACATCAACACTTGACGGTTTCACACTGATTGAACACTGTTATGTGTGTGTGGATTCAGATTAAAGGGTCATGCTGTAAAGCTCTTTCCACAGAGCTCAGTGCAAAATATTTCAAGTCCTTTTATAAAGAAAACATGACGAACTTATTAGCTTCCTATGTACAAAGATCCAACCAAATACAACAATGGAATAATAAATAATAATAATAGAGCACAAAGTCACACTGTAAAAAAAAAACTGCTTCATTTACAGCTGAAGTACAAACATAAGTGATTATTATCATTGTGCAAAATCATACTGCTACAAGTGAAACTGCATCACTGCAGATCAAAATAACACCATTATCTAAAGATAACTGAACAATATTTCACTCTAAACTAAGATAAACATCAAAACCCACAAACATTGCACCTTTTAAATATGAATACAAAATGTATATGTCAAAGAGAAATGATGTGATACTTCACTAATTCAACATGGGCCATAAGCTATATTAACATTGACCTTTCATGTTTTCATTCAAACTATTTGTCCTTACTGGCCATAATATTGTAGATAAAAAATATTTTCCTTCATAAATTATTAACTCAGACCCAAATACATACATGAATAAAAAGCGCTTGGATTATGAAATATGGCACATAAAGCAGAGATGCTAATTTTTTTTTTTTTACAAGATATGGAAAATAACAGAACAATGTGTTTATGGCTGATAAAGTGCCACAACAGTGTGTGTTCCCAGAAGACTACGTTTGTGCTCATAAAGAAAATGAAATCCTGTTTGATATCTTTACTTAAAAATATACAAATCCTCATCATAAATGCTTTGACAACTTTACATTCTAAGCATTTACCCAGGTCCTTTCCTTTCACACAGAGTGAGCAGGGTGCTGAAACTTACTCAAAAGGTCAAAAGATAAAAAGAGCATTAAATTCAGTCTAAAAACATGAACACCTTTAGATTCTCCCTATCTGAGTTGGCGTGAGGTGTTGGAGCACGAGATAAGGTGTGTATGATGAGGCACTCTCCATCCATCCTCCTGTAGCAGCTCAGTGGATACGTTTGTCGTCAGCGTCCCGAGTGAGATGATGCACATTCACTCCCCAGTGTCGCACAATAACAATCAAACAAGGCAGAGGATGGAGTGGGGGTTCAGAGGTGCGTCTCGTCTCTGGTCTCTGTGCTTAGATCCTGCTGGTGCCTCGTCCCACGCGGCTGTGGCACCTGGGAGTCCTCGGGCATGTGAGCGAGAGGGTCTGGACGAATGATGTACCTGAAGAACGCACCAGCAAAGAAGAAAAACAGATTGTGTGGTGGAGGGTTATATTGGAACTCTCCCAATAACAATCTGGTCATATAGTTTCAATCCATTATAAATGAAATATGCTTCAAACGGTCTGAGTTTCAAGACAGTAAAATTAAATTAAGAGTTTTTTTTTAAACTTCCTATATGTTATCTGTCCTTTTCCTCTGTATCTACCTGCGTTGCAACAATAGAATTTCCCCATGTGTGGACAATAAAGGATTATCTTATTTTATCTTAAAAAGTGCAGAGATTTTTATTTTAACAAATTTCTGATAATGTGGGTTAAGTTTGACATAGAAAATCAATTAACCTCAAGAGGTGGCTGTATGTTTACACACTAAATATATATGATCCAAGTGAAAAGATAATTGTGAGCTAATTTTTTTATATTGACATCGGCCAATATCTGTATCATAATTTGATCAGCCACAGCAGCAAGTCAGCTCTCGGTATAAACTGAATTAAAAAAATAAATAGATATATATCGTCCCCCTCTAGAATGTTTTGCTGTTCTTACACAATATCGTTGAGCTCCAGCATGGTGTCGGGTGGTGGGTTTATCAGGACGTAGGACAGTGTGTTTTGGTGGTCATTCAGCTCATCTGTGAAGACAAAGGAAACGTTAAGAGCGGCTCCCGTCTTCATTTCCCCATCAATACATCAATACATATGAAGTGAGCCGGAAATGAGCCGTTAAACCACTGCAATGTCACCATGCCCTCAGTCTCAACTGTACAGAAACCCCCAGTTGAATTGACAGTTTTATTTGACAAAAAAATGTATGAATATAAAAACGCCTATAAACGTGTACCTATAGTTCAGATGTGTGCTGCAAGTTTATATCAGTGTCCATTGCTGTACATTTTACACTTTCCCGGTTGTGTTATTGGCAGCTGTTTTTACTTGCGTGTCAAGGTAAAGGTGGGCCAGTATCGCCATGACAACCCACCTGCTTGTGGCCCTTTACAAAGCCAGGAGGGGTGGAAGAGAAGAGCTAACCGTTACTGATCGGACAGGGCACTTGGTGAACAGAGGAGGCCCATGCTGCTTGCTCAAATGCTGCTCGCTGACCGGACCAGCAGCCCATGCGCAGCAACATCACGAGCCACATGCACACAGCGTCCGCGCTACACCACAAACCCAATCACCATGGCATTCTCGGTCTCCTGCACATTCCACACAGCGCCCACAGGCAAGAGGTTGCCATGCCGACAGACGACACTCAGCACCGTCGCGAATGACCCCTGACACACGCCGACACATACGGGACATGCTCCAGCATCCATGAGACTGAACCAGACGCAGTGGAGCACGACACATGCAACTGTGAGATTGGAAGAAGACCGTGTTTCATTAAAGGAAGGGGCTGTTTTACATGTAAAACCACAAAACTACAAATTAAGTAGTTTTATTGTTTGAAAAATAATAAGGACATGTTAATCAAACCAAATAACTTCATAGGCATGCCTGTTAAATTGAAGCTATATGTTGTGGAACAGTGTGTAGTGCTAAAATGAACATAAAGCAAAAAGTCTGTGACCTCAGGAAAAATAAGTAAAGTTTTATGTATTCAAACTTAAAAAATAAGGTGATACTGAGATTTTTTTTTTAATTTTGTGTTCAGAAAACAATATTTTCTGAACATAAAAAATATATATATGAACACATAATATGACATAAGTCTGGATGTGTTTTGTCACAAAGTAAAAGAACAGCAGATCCCATGCAACATGCTTAACTTGAATGTTTAAACTTCCATCTACAGACAGAATGTGTTCTGCTCCACTGGTGAAGCCAAACACCGTCGCCCTGCACGTCTCCCATGTTACATAAAAACAGTTCAGAAACGACCAGAAAAATATGGAGCAAAAGTGTGAATCTTCTCATTCAGACAGACACACACACACACACACACACGCGCGCGCACACGCCCACACATGCACTGTGATCACCCGCTAACCTGACAGCTTGGTCCCCTCTGTATATGGATGCTCTGAAATGTCCTGCAACTCTAAGCAACGCAAGTCACTGTTAACGTAATGGTCAGCTTAATGCATCACTTCAGTTCCTATGTACATAAAATATATACAATCTACAAGAAAGTCTTTCAATGTATTTAAATCTAGAGGATGCTGGGGAAAGGACAGATCCTTTCTCAACAAGACATAACCAGGCACATATTCTAAAGGAATAGAAACAGCACATGATTTACCTTGCAAATATCCTAGATTTACTCGATTCATGACATCGCTCGCAGTGAGATTAGAAACATCTTCTAAAAGCCAGAAGAGGGAAGATAGGAGAGAGGAGACATAAGGGGAAGGAAACAAATAGGAGATAAATCAGGCAGCCAGGAAATACATTGAAGAACTTTGAAGGAGGTCAGAGCGCCGCATGCCATGCTTCGAATGCTGAAGATACATGAGACAGAACCACCTCTCTTCTGAAGGCTGGTGTATGCTCAAGAGGCAAGATCTGTGCAGCGGAGTGCTGGCATCTTGACACAGACCTGAACTGAGCGAGCTTCCTCTGGGGTGCATTGTGGGAATTTACTATTTTTACTAGGACAATCAACATTAGGCTTAATACGCAGACATTTCTTCAATTTCAAAGCAATTTTTAATCAGTTTTCCAAATAGTGGTGCTTATGGTCCGCAAGAAACCTTTTGGCTGAAGGGCACAAGCACAGCAAATTTCTGATTGGCTGTTAGGTGCCTAGCAGAGCTGCACATCCGCGTTGATTTGACAATCAAGTATAAACCAGCCTTAACAAGAGTCGTTAATCAAACTTGTATGTCATGCACCACACATAGGATTATAATTCTGCTTGGTGGAGAAAGCTGAAAGATGAATGTTTATTAAAGCAGTAGAGGAAAAAAGAAAGCAGACTTAGACCATGCATGCTGTTAAGGGCCTGTTAGTGAAGTGAGTGTGAGTGATGACACACGGGTGAGTGATGGGAATGATGGCAAGTCCATGTTCATGTTCATCTTGAATCTAATCTAATCCACATTACAGGCAATGAGAATGAGATGGAAGAAGAAACAACTGGTTTTAACTTCAATAGTTAAATGTCTTTGTGTTGAATAAGGTCCCATGCCGCATTTAGATCATTTATGTCTCTTTCCATAAATAAAATGAACAGTAAACTGTAGCAAATGCGGTCCACCTGTTCAACATTACAAAGTGAATATGATTAGAATACAGGACATTTTTATATACATGCATTTTAAAAATCCATTTACATTGTGTCCACCTAGTTTTATGATTTTAGTCTTTAATCTTTTTGCATTAAAAAAAAAAACAAGCATCAACAATTTTATCAATTAGCTCAGAGCCAGTGATGGTGCACTGACCGTATCCCACTGTGGGCAGGCCCAGGTGCTTCATGCGGTTCTTGACCAGTTCCGACAGCTCCTGCCTCTCCGAGCGCCGGTACAGGCTTTGTCTCTGTTGGGAGATGCGCTCGACTCTGCTCGCTGGTTTGGCCGTCTTCCTGCTCAGCCTCCGGGCCCACTGCATGCTCTTCTTCCTCCGCAGCGGGTGCTCCGATTGGTCGCTTACGTTGGAGTTGCGAGGGGCTGTCCTCTCCTTCCAGGTCTCGCCATGTTCACGTTGCTCCTGGCCTTGCTCCACATTAATGGACATCTGAGACTAGAAACAAGTGACACAAAAAATAAAATAAAAACTCTCCTCAAAATGATCTCCAAACTCAAGGGTGATGCAGTGTAACTCTACACTCCATGGCCATAGTCAAATAACACGGCACGCTTTGTTCTAGTTATTCTTGTTTACGTTATTTTTATTGACCATTTTCAATATTTGAATTTATCGGGACAAGCTGATTTTCAAACAATTGTGCAAATTGTATGAATTTTTAATGCAGAATCATCTCTCACCTGTGCATAGCTGTCCTTACCCTGAAAAAAAGACAAACAACCAGGCACATGAACAAACAACAAACAAAAATCACTAAAAACTGCAACAAAAGCTTGATAAAGCAACTTGCAAATACAAAAAGTCTCAATTTGACAACAAACCAGTGAAAATGCAATGTGTATGAGCTGGACAAACACAAATATGAATAAACTATATAAAAGGAAATGTTGGTAAGCAGAAATAAAGCTCACCTCTGTGGAAGAGAACATGTGTGACTCTGTGCGGTAGATCCCGATGGGGATCTCAGCGCTGGAGGAGCAGAGCTTCTGAAAGAGTCTTCCATAAGTCCTGATCCACAGATCCTCTTCAGTGATCTTCATCTGAGTAGAGAGATGGAGCTCACAAGCTGTACATGTGTATGGCTTGAATAAACGTATATAAAAGTCTTCTTACAACACAGAGATACCCGGAGCCAGGTGTGGTGTCCAGACCAAGAAGAAGCCTTGCAATCGCAATCATGTAATCCTTAACAAATGACTGTAAACAGGAAATATATTGCTATTAGCTGTATTAAATGATTCATTGCCACAGAACAGGGAAACATTCTGGTGTAACTAAAATGTGAACAATAATCCAAGTTAGTACTTCATAAAATTATCATCTGAGCGGGCTGGTGTTGGTCAGAACATGCATGTTTGTTAAGTTCTTATGTCATTCCACCTGATAAAGTAGAGTATCTAACATGCTGATACTAAAGACTCTTCCGGCAGCAAAAGGCAGGCGAAACATGAAGGCCAGGTTGGAGCCCTTGTCTCTTTCAATCTAGAAGAAGAAAAAAGAGGTCTCTCAATAAAACTTTCAACATGCACAGAGTAACTGCTGTGGGAACTCGGCTCACCTTCTCCAGTCGGGACAGAGCCAGAGAGTAGCAGTCTTTAGCCCTGAACTGCATAAACCTCATGTTGGAGGGATGTGTGAGCTCTGTGATGATGCTGAGGCTGGGGAATAGTCTGAAAGAGGAGGAAACACAAATGACTTGAGCTGGAGAAGAGCCCCTGTTGCCATGAGTCTCTTTACTAAGACTACTAAATAAAATAAAAATTTCACAGCTACTTTAGGCTTTTAGTGTTACTGCTCTTAAAAAGGAGGATATGCTGCCTAATGGTCTTTGTGGAGATGTTTTGCTTTGAATGACATAATATAGCATTTAACTTCATGGAGACAAGAGGAGTGCAAAAAGACATGACAGACAATAAATGCAATGTAAATATAGCTGTAAACAGTCTCCAAGGTTGTCCTTGGACCTTGTGTTGGTGCAAAACAACCAGCTTTATTTACAATTATTTTGTATAAGAATGATGGAATATGGACAATTCAAATTCAGCAAGGTTTTAGGAAATATTTGGGTATTCTTATGCTGGTAGGAAGTTACCTGAACATAGTCTGGACATTGACAATAGTTTTAGCATCGGCCATGTAATCCTCCTCTGCACACATGGTGCTCTCCTTGTCCACTACCACCAGGTTGTCTGCGTAGATTATTCCACACTGCAGCAGATTGTCTAAACTGAGTGAACAAAACCAAGGTTAACACAGTGAGTTTACATAAAGCATCAGAGAAAACAATATTGTCAGATTGTTGGAGCTAATACTTGTCAATTGTGCCCTCCATGAAGTAAACCATCGGGAAGCAGCAAATGGCCTCCAAGAAGTGGTGCTCTGGTCTGCAGAAATAGAAACAATATTTCTTATTCTGGGATACCACTTTTGAATAATGCAGCAGACACTTTTCATGTGAGCAGACATTTGTATAGCGCTTTTCTGAACAAGTTCCAAAGCGCTTGACACCACTCAGGTTAGAACAGTCAAGAAGAATAAAAGATCAATACAGCATACAACATGCATCATAATGATGATTTATTTGAAATGAGAACAAAATGTTATCAGAGAAGTCAATGGAACAGAGTTGAGCACACACAAAAAAGAGAAAGCTCTATAAGCTGTATACTTAAAGAACCATTAAACACATTAAAAAGAACACAACCTATGTGTAATGTTTGTGGGAACTACTTGTCTCGTTTTGATAATGACGTTTTAATAAGTGCTGTGGGAACTCTTTTGCAGAGGAGAGATTTCACTCATTCTGTGATACATAAGTTATTTTTTTGTACTGATCCCCCACTCTATAACCATCCAAAACAACCATAACAAACACAACTATTACACACTTGTTTACAGTAATGTGTTTTGCTCCTCGGTGGGCACTGAGACGGTAGTGAGAACAAACAGGCCCCAGGGTTACTGGTCTTACTTGTTGTCTAGCAGCAGAACTATGGGGTTGAGTTCCTTCCTGGGCCGATAATAAGCTCTCAGTGGAACAATAAAGTTGTAGAGTCCATTCCCTGCCGTCTCTGCAGAAACTATAATCAGCTTATTCTTGAAGCCGTATGCCTTGGCATCCTCAAAACTATTGTGTGTACAGCCCTGTGTGGTGACAAATACAAAAGTACACACTGGGTTCAAAATCCTGGAGCTGTATGAAAACCAATAGTGTTATATAAATGCAGTTTTATTGAGGACAAACCTTATCTAGACGGAGACAACAGAATGGAGCTTTTTGTGGCAGGAGGTGACACAGCGTTGGAGAGCTGCCTATGTACGGAGAATTTGGTGGGTAGCCCTTTACAAAACTGAAACAAAAAAAGCAAAATCACAAATGTAAATATGATTACAGCTAAGCACAGCAAAATGATTTGTGTTTCATTGTCATTGCAGGATAAATTTAGTCCTCAGACCAATGTTTTATCCAGAATTGAAACCCACTTGGATGAGAGACTAAACATCTTCCACTCAAATCCTATAGCCTAAATTTCTATATTTGGAATATTTGTTACAACTCTATTTAGTAATTATTAGCGATGTTATAGCAAATTAATTATTTAAAATCCAGGACAATTGAACATTGCTCCAGTCGCTGGTTTATCTAACATTAAATACAAATTCTGAATGAATAAATAATTAGAATTTGACTTGAAGACGTTTCTCATTCTGAGTCACAGTGTGCTAGCAGCCTTCTTTCGACTAATCATGTTCATGATGCCCCTCAAGTCAGCCATTAAATGAATAACGCATTGTTAACTCAGCTGTGAAACATTTCTACCACATGGTGGCACTGTGGGACTAGTATCTGATGTCTCTTCACTGCAGTTGCCTCCCTGCCTCACCACCAACCATTGTGTCTTACACAAGGAGAACAACAGCCACAGGGCTAAAGGATAGTCGACGGCACAAGTTGGCCTTCTCTTGTGAATCAGAACAGTCTGATGGAACAGCACAATGGTAGAAAAGGTTGGAGTAAAACACGAACAGTTGCATGCGACCTGCTAACAGATGCATGTCAAAGGCACTGTTTATAGACTTCACCCGAGAGGACAGTGCTGACCTGCCTGTCACGTTTACACACATGAATCACTGCCAGAGCACCACCTCCTTAGACAGACTTATGGCACAGATTACACACCTATTTCAGAGCCATCCATCTCCTGCCCTCCAAACACAGAGACGAGAGGGAGAGTGGGTAGGGAGGATAAATCATATAAAGAGTGCACTTATGTCTTATTAGTGTAGACAGCACGGCCTCTGTTATTACAGATAAAATCCACTGTACACCAAGGAAGAGACTGGACATTGTGATTTGTGATTATATCTTCACAATGCAACCCAATTAGCAAGTAATGACTTGGATGTCTTGTATGTACAATCAGTACATTTACCCAAAAAAAGACATTTGTGTGGTTTTCCTCAAGGATCTTTTTTCATTGTACATTTTCCCCTAAGAGGTATTCTCACAGGGATTTATTCCATCTTTATGATGATGACAGCCACATTTATGTGCCCCTTAAGTGGCAGAACACATTTGTGCCACTTATCTCTTGGCCTTGCATTGATGAAATTAAAACTTGGATGTCTGCAAATATTTTTGCATTTGATCAGAAGACTGAAGTGCATTTAGTTGGACCAAGCTGTGGTGATGGTTCATCTTGAATCCCTGTCACAGTTTGTTAAACCCACTGTCACAAACCTGGGAGTGGAAAAAACAAGACTTTAAACTTGACAAACAAATGAATGCTGTTTGGAAGGATAGCTTTTTCCATTCGAGGCAAATAGCCAAAAAAAGCATTAAAAAATGTGATTCATGCCTTTGTCACAACACCACTGGATTAAAGTAATGGTTATGGCTATGTCAGCATAAACCAATCTTTTCTTGCACTTTTCTTGCAGCTACTACAAAATGCAGGTTCACGAAAATATGATCATATTTCTCCAATTTTATCCACCCGTCACTGTATATACCTACTGTATATATGCCTCTCTCACCTGCTGGTGCTACACTGTCCAATGTGTCCCCTTAGATCAGTGGACCAGGCTCTACCTGGTGGAGGACATGGAGCGTTTTCTGTCATTGGTCAAAGATTGTGGAATGAGTTTCCCTGGAACATTAAGCAAGCTGGTTCACTTCTTGTTTTTTATTAACTTGTTTGAGGCCTTGAATTTTACTGTTTATTATTTATTTAATATTGTATTATTTAATATTTTTTCAATAATACATTTGAAATGGATTGAATTACATATTAGTACTTATTATTAAATGTTGTCGTATTAACTTACTCCGGTCCCACCGAGCCCTCCTCGTCTGATTGGTTAGTTTCGTCTTCTGATTGGTCACTGAGGAGGTCGCAGGGTAGAACAGCAGAAGAGTCAGCGATTTCTAAGACTGGTGCAATGCTCGGCCTGCGACTCCCGCCACCATTTTCTGTCGGCAGCATCAGCTTTCCTTTCTCTTCAGGAGGGTCCTGGTTTTGCAGATCTATAGCTACAGTGCCTGGAAATACCACAAGAGCACAATGGTAATGAGTTTATATAAGAGAACAGCACGTTTGTCAGACTACAAATCGAATGCCAGAATACCGAGTATTTGCTCATATAAACAATACATGGTTCAGTTGTATTCTCCATTATTGTATTGTCGTACCATAAATCCTATTCTGGTAGGCTAATGACTTCTTTGTTAATATATATCTTTTAACATTTGAGTAGCTACAAGCAATGACATGCAAAACATTTAGCAAATATCTACCAGATATTTGATTTATATGCAAATTTAAAGCTTCATTTAAGAAAAGAAAACTATTTAAAGTAATATGTCATGCACAAAACTTACCATAAGCAGTGGCTTGATCAACTTTCACAGATCAAAGAAAAAGCACAACACAATAAAGTCAGCCAAAAAATGAAAAGCATGTTTTAAATCATGCGTCACCGTCAGTGAAAGCGTTCAAGGCATTCACCAAAGCAGCTGGAAATATCATGATATTACAATTGCGTTAGAAACAATGGGCCATCCAACATTTGTGCATTGAGTGCAATCAAGGTGTCAGAAGTAAGAATGGGACTGTGCCTCACCCATGCTCGCGATGATGCTGTGCACGGGCAGCCTGGAGGGGGCGTCGTAGATACCGGTCCCAGGGAGGACATTATTGTGCTTTTCTTCTTGTTTGAAAATAAACGCAGAGTTCTCCTCTTTAGTGATATTGATGTAGTAGCAAGTGTCCGAGGCGGCCATGATGTGGCGGGGGCCAGGATTTAACATGATGCTCTTGTTATCCTCTCTTTTGACCCCAATTAGACACACACCGTATCTTGAAGAAAGAACATGGATAAGTTGTAATCCCTGTGAGCCAAGGCGAAGCGAAAGCTCACTCACTTTTTATGGGCATGGAAGGACGCATAGGTGAAGCTCTTTCCATCATATTCCCCAAAAAATTTACTGTCTCCCATAACAATGTGATAGACCTCGTTCCCAGAGCAGCGCCCGTACGTTTTCTGCCACTGCTCCGGAGACATCTGCCCTTCTCTGCGGGGGAAATGAACAACATGTTCTATTGAGCACTTCATCAACTCCTTTAACGAGGACTGCAATCTATTTGAAATTGCAATTCTCTGTTATATAAATGGTACTCTGCGCACAATACATGTATAAAACCTGCTGTAGAATTTCTTACATGTTCTGAAATGTAGATTCCAGTATTCATTTAACAGTTTATATTTGCGTCTTCCTTCACATATACAATGAAATGAAGTCAAATGCACCAGGATGTGTTTAGATCTGCACGGCAACTGCATCTTTATTGTGAAATATAAATTGCAACCTAACCCAACCATACATTATTTATCTTTTACTCAATTAAAATCAATTTGCTGATGTTTAAATGAACAAGCAGACATCCGTTAACAGTCGCTGAGCCTATGTGACCCTGACGCACTACTAAAATGGAAATTCTATTTGTGTCTCTACTGTGGAAGCTGCAGAGGAATAGTGATCACCTTGAACAGAAAGTGGGGAAGAGATTTATGACCTAACAAGGGAAAGTGTTCATTAAATTGACTGGACAGTGACAGTTCCTTGCAGCTGAGTTGGTCTAGACAAGCTGTCTAAAAAAAAAGAAATTGGCAATCAACAGAAGGATATAGACAACTTTTCCAATAACACTGTAAATTTGTGATTGACTCAGCCCTGAAAAGCACAGGAGCAATTCATTCTTAAAGCTCCACAAACCACTTGAATCGAAGCATAATCTAGTGAATGCCCGACTGATGTGTAATAGTTGTAACGTGATTGATTACAACATTTACATTTAGACAAGTTGATAAAAAAATACTATAATCAATATTATTGTCTCTCGCTAATAATAATAACAATAACAGTAACATATTTTTATAATCCTTCAGAAATGTGCTCAAATGTCTCCGTAAATGTCCGAGTTGAGATTCAAGTGTTGAAATGCCACTTTATACATGTTTGCTCTATTTGCAGCTTCATAATAGATAATATAATAGATGTTTCATACCATCGAAACAATGTTGATATTTTTAGTTTGCGACACAATTCCTGCAAAGTATTAAAATGATTCAAATAATAATAGAGTTAAAAGTGTACTTACTGTCCTCTGGAGGTGTGAACCAGCAGCGTCACAAGAGTGGATGTTGCTGGACAAACACAGTTCAAGGCCAACATGGCGTATTTG
Source organism: Eucyclogobius newberryi (assembly GCF_026437365.1). NCBI lineage: Eukaryota > Metazoa > Chordata > Actinopteri > Gobiiformes > Gobiidae > Eucyclogobius > Eucyclogobius newberryi. The sequence goes on from NW_027316278.1 coordinate 23,667,958, forward strand.
AACTCCTCTTCACACACAACATGGTCTGTAAGAAAGCGCAGCAGTTCAAAACGACAGACAATGCAAAAGTAATGTCAAATGATTCCAAAATATATTCTATTCCTTTTTATTTTTTACCTGCAAACTTGACATGAAACTTATTTTCGGGTTTGAGAATTTGGACATAGAGTGGGCAGTTGGGTGCAAAATCTTTGGCAGCCCAGGCTCTTAAAATTGTCTGATGGTCCTGTAAATAATCACACAAATGATAGAACGTACTCATTTATATGAAGAGCAATCAGAATTTGATGAGGCTTGACGTTAAAGGCCTGCAAACTCTCTCCTCTGAAGCTGTTTCAATAAAATCGAAGTAGCATCACTGTATCTCCAGGTCTCAGAGCTAATTTGTAAAGGAACTAGAGTGTGAACAAAAACTGCTCCATTGCAATCGTTATGGACGGCAGATAGTGGAAACATGCAGAGTTTACAGCACCCTGACGCGTTGCACCTCAGCACTAAAAATGAGACTCACGGCTGCGTTGCGGTCCTTCTCGTTCCTGCTGCTGAGGATGAAACAGGCTTCTGCGTCATCCATTCTGAAAGAAAAACAAAGAGTGGCCATGAAGTGTTGTGTAGTGGGTTTAATGTAGGTTTCATCAACTGTCTTTAGCCCAAGAAAAATAAACTTCAAAAAAAAAAGTGAAGCACAAGGAAAATGGCATTCCTTCAAGAGCCTATATCCTTTATTTTGAGGGATTTTCAAACTATATTAATTCTGAAGGTGTAACTTTTGCTGAGCAGTGTCTTCCACCTGCTTGTCTCCATGGAGATGTTTTTGCTTTGCCTGTAAAAATGCACAATGTGTGATCACATTTATTCAGCTCCAATACAAGCATCTGTGACGAGGCGACTCCACTCAGAATAGGAATGCATGTTGTATTAAACAAAAATACAAGACAAATACGTATAATACCAAACTCAAACGATTTTGATTTGACTCATCTTATCTTGGGAGGCCTATTTGCATTTGTGAGCTGAACTTTCCCAGTTTCACTACAAAAATGAAGATCCTAACATTACACAGAAGGGTTACAAGGTTGAGATATCAATGCAGTACACATAGAAATATATTGAATGGCTACTTTATAACCCATGACTGCTTTAATTGTTGGGAAAATCACTTTATATTGTCAATCAGGGAACATGTAGTATCTCTGTCCTCTTGATGGGATGTCTTACTTGGCAAAGCTACTTGCATTCACAGTTTTAAGACTCCTGGCTGCCATCCCACATTGGATTTACATAAACATCACTTAAAGACGTGTCCCGCTTTAAATGGGGGGAACAAACTAAGTGGTATCCTACTCTTGGTTATGTATATGAGGAAAAAGATTTAGGTGCTTGAGCCACCCACTTTGCTCTCATCAAATCTTGGTCTTTGAGTGCAGATCCTTGCAGGTAGATGACTCTCTGGGACCACAGTGGGATTTGTAGTATTCTTCGCACTTGGATATCAATCTCCGTTGGACACAGAATCACCACATAGTAGTCCTGCAGCAAATATTTAAAGTGAGATGAAAAGACACATTAGTGTTTTATGGTTGGAACGGGACTCGACACTTGAAGGTGAAGCTCCATTTACGATTTGAAACATAATATACACTTCCAGCTATATGCAATAAAGTTAAAGGCCAGTTCCCTTATTTCCCCCATGAATGTGTATGGTTCTTATAAAATTACATATAGCACAGGGGTGGGCAAACTGCGGCCCGCGGGCCACATGTGGCCCGTTTGTCTTTATAATCCGGCCCGCCAAACATGCCAAGTAATATTTAAAAAAAAAATAAAAAAAATATTTTTTCTTTTTTGCCCTCAGGCATCTGTCTGCACTTGTATCCTTAATAAATATGACGTGAAATTAATTAAATAATAGATTCAATAGCCTTTATTTGATTTTATTTGATATTTCATTTTTTAAATATGTTTTTTTTTCACACCAATGATCGCAGGCCGGCCCTCCGCTACTTGCCAGGATTCGAATATGGCCCTCGGAGGAAAATAATTGCTCACCCCTGATATAGCATATAGGCTGTATATTTTAGTCTATTGTTTAATAATAGCCACTATTACAACATACAGCATGGTGAAAAGTGCATTCCTTTGAACTAGAAGAAGTCAAACGTGTGTATGAGTCCTTTAAAATGGCTTTGTCATGAATCAAATGTAAAAGACAAAAAAGGTTAACATACAGTAGGTAGATGTGTGCAAGAGTGTAATAACAGAAGAAATTCCTATCTCTAATAATTTTGGTATAATATAGTGGATAGAACCAAACTTGACAAATTGGCTGGTGGGACTGAATGTGTTATTAGCTGAATTTAAAATCTTTGAACAGTTTAATGTTTCAGAACTATACCTGTAGTCTTGGATGAGCGTAGAATTCGTTGAGAAAATCCATCAAGAGGTCAATTTTCAGAGAGCTGACACACAGGACCACATGTTTCTCAGTCTGGGCTCGGTGGCGGCTGTAGTTCCCTCCCAACTTCTGGCTCTCCATCCACAAGTAAGCCAGCTCCTCAAACTATGCATAGTTTCAAAGGCAAGCATAAACAATGAAAAATAGATGATGTGGGAGATGCACTGCCTAGATGCATAAAAGCGAGAGTTATGAGGTAAAAACTGCTGAATCATTAGTTTGTAAACACCAGGGGTTCAGTTATATTTCCTCGCTCAATTAGCTCCACAAATAAATATGCATACCCGCGAGTTTAAAGTGAAGCGTATAGGCACTTCAAGGCAGAAAGTTTAAAAAATGTTTTTCAGCTTTATAAAATAGCAATCATTAATATGAATTAGTATTATATCAATACATTGAAGTGAACTATGTGCTGTAAATACCCGTTCCATTGTGTCTAAAGGTTTAGATCAAGGTATGAAATCAACAGTAGTTTCTGAAATTCCTATTGGAGGGAAAAGTTTGGATCATTGCTCTTTTAATTTGATCTTGTTGTCCATTGGTGAAGGTCTCAGAGAGCTTAAGTCCCTGGACAATAACAAGGCAGCTGGTCCAGATATTCTGGAACCTTCCTCCTTGCTTCTGGCTGCAGACAATATAGCAGTCTCTAACTCTAACTGACCATGAAAACTGCATTTGTGCTCTTGTTCAAGTCCAAATGAATCCAAGTGAAGCAAATAATTACAGGACTATTTCTAAACTTTGTGTTGCAGCCAAAATGTGTGAAAAGCCGGTCAGCATCTAGTTGAAAGACTTTTAGACAGTAACGACATTTTTATCTATCTTTCAGTTTTAGAAAGATACATAGTATGGTCACAGCTGCTCTTAAGGTTCTAGACAATCTCCGATATCCTGCAAGCTCTGTATCTGAAAAAATATTGCGTTGCCCTTTTCAAAGTTATCAAAGGCTTTTGACACTGTTGACCCTCAACTTTGATTAAAACCCTCAGGCAACATGGCATCTCTGACCGAGGTTTAAACTGGTTTGCCAACCATCTGTTAAATCAATCATGTGTAAAATTGGCAAGGGCTTTGTTTCTTTTTTGAATGATTCCAAAGGAGTACCTCAGGGCTCCATCTTGGGCCCTATTTTATTCTACATTTATATCAAAAATCTTTGTGTGATCTGTAAAATGACAATAATCATTTCTATGCAGATGATACGGTGCTTTACTGTTGCTCGGCCTCACTGGAACAGACCATCAAGTCTTTATAGTCTGCTTTCTACGTGGTGCAGTCAGAAGTTAGTGCTGAATTCAATAAAAATAAAGCTATGTTCATTTCTCATGGATGAGCGACAACAGAGGGTTGATTAAGACCTCTCAGGGAAACTGTTGAATTTGTCTCAATTATAAATAACTTGGTTTCGTTTTATACCAAGGGCTGTATTTTAAAGACCTTATACAAAAACTGACTTAGAAGGTACAACTTTTTTTAATCGTAATAAAGCCTGTTCTACCTTGGAGGCCCGTAAATGTCAGGTATCAGCCACTTTTATGCCTCAATTAGATTATTAGATTATTCACCACTGGAAACTCTGTGGTCTTCTTTGGGTGCCAGGAGGGTCTCACATTGGATGTTCTTAGTGTGTAAAGTTATATATAGTTGTGCCCCTTCTGCTGTGGTGCAGAGCGTGGTGGGTCATTATGCCCTGCGCTCACGCGACAGGTACTGTCTGTGTCCCATGTACTTTCTCCAGCAGCCTGGAACACCCTTCAAGCAGAAGAGACTTGAGGTTGGGAGAATTAGGGGCTTTTGAGCAATTAAAAAAACAAAACAAAGAAAAACAATCCTTTAAAAAATTGTCTGTGCTTTTAAATCTGAATTCAGTTTTGATTTGTTCTTAAATGTCTTATTCGTTTGTTGTTATGTTTCCTTTGTCCCAGGTCTCGATCTCAATGGGTTTCTTACCTGGTTAAATAAAGGTTAATAAATAAATATGCTGATTGATGACATCTTGATATTGAATATTTAAACACATATTTAATAGAAATCACAAATCTACAATTTATACAATATTTGATGGCACTATGTTTGTTATATTATTTCCCCCCAGTGAGTGCTGAGTTTGTTGTGCAGATACAGATACTGATCATTTCAATAATCAGCTAGTCATGATTAATCTGATTAGTCCTAGTGCCATTTCAGTATTAATCATTTACCTGCAGAGGGAGCACCACCAGAGCCACACAGATGAGGATGACCACCAGCAGCTGTGAAGGCCAGATCTGAGGCGTGACGTCTCCATAGCCCACAGTGGAGAAAGTAACAATGCAAAAATAAAAGGAGTCGAAAAGGGTAAGGTTCTTTCCGGCTCTTTCCAAATGTTGTATCCCACAAGCTCTGTAACAAAGCAACATTTTGAGTTTGCTGTAATATCAAGATTCACAGCTGTAATTTCAGGAAAATGTACTGAACTTCTAATCCAATTTATCCCATAATAAAAGGACAGAAGTCAATACAATTTGGAAGTTCTACTTATTTCAAGACACACTATTGATTTGAGTGTCTTCTTCACTCCACTGCCATTGTTAATTAATTAGTGTTTTATTGATAAGAAGAAAGGGGGAAAAGTAAGAGAGTGTAAAAGAGCAAAGTACTCACACTTCCAGACACCGTAACAATATTCTTAATGAGTAAAAGTTTTGATTACTCTTCCCACTGTGAGTACTTTATTTGAAGGGACAATGTGATGCAATTGCACAGTCAGTCTACAAGTGAAACAAGCTTTTTATCAATATTAAATCAAATTGAACATCTGTGTTTCTTGCACTGATTCTTCAGATGTGATTTCGTTTTGTCAAATGCGTGTGGTCTATTCTGTGAAAATATTGGAGGCTAAACAGAGGATGAACAAAGATGTTAAAATCTTTAACTGGTTGGCAAGGTTTTGTACCAAACAGCACTGACCTAAGATTTAAGGTCTGGATAACAAAAGGAATAAAAGATCTTAACCAGAATGAAAAAGACAATCAATTGGGCTTGAGGATTTTACAAATAAAGAGTAATTATATATAAAATGAAATATTTATTCAGGTTTACAAATCAGAAGTTTCAAGGGGAATAAATTATATAAATGCATAATAATCTGGAAAGCCACTCTACATTTCTATTTATTTTTTAATGATTTAGTTCTCTCTGGTCTTGTCCTTTTGTTGTTATAATAAAAATAAAATACAGTTAATCTTACTCGAGTAGCAGTTTTCCCTAAACTCCCTGAACTACTCTTATTTGAATAAACATATTTTGTACATCATTTTTGGCTACTTTACCCATTTCTGGTAAATTGCACTGTACTGTAAATACAACCTTAACTTCAACACTACAAACAATTCCAAAAATTAATATATTCAACTAAACCTAGCATTATATTCCTCTCTTTTTTCTCTTTTTGTAGAACAATTCTGTGTTTTTTCGAGACCTTTGTGCCTCAGACTGCGTGAAGCCTTTAAAACCATGCCCACAGAGAACAGACTTGATGAAATGACACTTACCCGGTGAAAACCAGACAGAATAAGGTGCAGATGAGGATGAACACCTGGTTAAACATGGCTGAGTGTGTCCTCTGGATGGCACGGTGGAAGTCATTCTGCACATGAAGAAGCTATGGATCATTATATTAGAAGAACAAAGCAAGAATAGTTAAACCTCATTCAATATCATCTATTATTGTGACTTGATGCGTGTCTGTGGTCTCTCTTTTTTTACATCCATCTTCTACCGCTTGTTCCCTTTCGGGGTCGCAGGTGACTGGAGCCTATCCCAGTGACTTCGGGCCTTAGGCGGGGTACACCCTGGACAGTGGCCAACTTGTCACAGAGACATAGACATTACAGACAGTTCACGCTCACATTCATTCACTAGGGCCAATTTAGAGTTACCAATTTTACCTAACACATGCATGTCTTTGGACAGTGGGAGGAGCCGGAGAACCCGGAGAGAACCCACGATAACACGGGGAGAACATGCAGACTCCACCCAGAGAGGTCATGTGATGTTGGTCTGGTCCGGGAATCAAACCCATGATCTCCTTCTTGGGAGGCAAGAGCGCTAACCGCCTTTGCCACCGTGCACTCTCTTTTTTTACTTTTATATTTGCAATTATTCAATTTATCTGCTGTGAAATCCATTCTTTCTCAAACGACGGATATAACAATAGTAATACCGGTAACTATGGTGAATCAATTTGGTTGTCATTTTTCATTGTCATTTGGCTTGCTGCAGAAGACTCATTTGCAGTTGCCCCGTGTTACCGTGCTCTGCCTGTGTCACCTCTCCACGCTGCTCTCACTTCCTCTCCCGGTGCTCTGGCCTGAGTCTGGACCATCTGTCCAACTACAGCTCGGTATGTGTCAGTGTGTCTGTGTCAGTGAGGACACACTACATCACTTCATTTACATGGGCTGGTATAATCCTCACTGATTTCCCTGAACTTTTACAAGACCAAACTATCTACTCCTCAATATGTAACACCAGGGTAGTTCAATGATGAGTGGAGGATATAAAACACTGTGGTTTTGGTACATACAAGCATGTTCTCCAGGGCTCCTTTGGCAAGCCAACAGTTTAGAAAAACAGGAACAAATATATTTCTTAATGGAGGCCAGAATATCTGAAAAAAAGCCAGTAAATAGTTAGCATACTGCAACTACACAAACAATGTGTATATTATACTTGATACTTATACTACTTATACTTACTGTGATTATAAAGGGTACAGTATTAATCATCTCCAATATGAAGGACACCTGAAAGAACTGCTCCCAGATGTTTCCCTGAAGAAAAGAAGCAAGGTGAGTTAAGGAAAAATAAAAGTTTTATTACAATTATAATCTATTTGAAATCTTGTTGCTTCTGTTCTACTGTGTTTGAACTGCTTTGAACTCAGTTTGTCTTTATAAAACACAGTTGTGTTTTTTATAGTCATCTGAAATAATGAGCCCATTAAATCACATTAGTGTGTACTCTTTTTGCATCCATAATTCTTGCATTGCGTTTGATTTTTAAGATAACAGAATGAGGGCAATTTAAATATATCCACAGAATATAATTAACCAGCTACTTTTTGATGTTGCAGTTGAATGCTTGAAATATTCTTTGTAGAGATGTTGTGTATAATTATTTTTCTTTTATTATTTTCACGTCTTAATCAGTGGAAAAAGGTTAGGGTTAAAAAAAAAAAATGCAATGCCATAATAAATAATAAAATGTGCACAACTCTAAGCATTTTACAAAAAAAATTAAAATAATAATAATAGCTAAAATAAATTATGAATAATAGTCCTATTTGGGAAAATTGAATCAGCAGTTTTAATTTACCTTATAGCTAAGATATGTGATTAGCATGGTCTCCAAAAAACTGATTAAGGCCACTGTCACCTGGAGAAAAAGCACACATATGTTAAGTGAGCAAACATATCTTTTCTGTTCAAAACTCTGAGCTGCACTGCTCTTAACTAACAGATCCATTTATTTTATTTACACAGACATTTTATAATCAGTTCTGGAGGAACCCTGTGGACTATGTCTCTCACCTGAATTGCCCATACAGGAATCTTTCTATTGACCCAGAATATCAACTGCCTGCAAATTACAAAACGGCACAGTCAGACTAGCACAAAGCGATAACCCACAAAACTACCACAATCTTCTAGTACAAAGTATTTGAACATACCAGTTGATTTCTTGTGTCTCTGTGCAATTAGTGTAGCTACTGTTCCGACAATTGGACCTGCGGAAAAGCACAGGAACACTTGGGACAACACAAAAACACCAAAAACGGAATGGGCCTGTCTGCAAATGTGTGAGTGGAACTGTGCCGAGTAGGACATTTGGTCTGTTGTCGTCAAGAACAAATACAACTTGTGAATAGGCTACAACACTGAAGTCAATTCTACCCATAGTCATTACTAATAAGTAGTAACTACAATGATAACGGCTACGATAACACAGTTAGTTAAGAGCTCATCAAGGAATTTTACAAGGCATTTCTACAATATCAGTTTTTTCAAATGTATTGTAATACATATCTAGCATGAAATAGAACTCTGCAAATGTTATTTTGTAACAAAATGTTGTAGGGGCAAAATGGACAAAGATGATCTTTTTATAATCATGATGACAAAATATTTGTGTAATAATGTGTTAAAACATGCCTGTAAATGTTTTAGTTGAAATTCAAATGTTACACAAAATGTAGCTGAATTGTAAAATTAACTAACTTTATACCGCTATTTCAAAATATCACACTGCAAGTTTGTTTTATTTTTAATCAGCTCTTTTAGCAGCGATTTTTGATTTGTTTTTACTTCAACAATAAGTGCCATATTATTAGTTTTTGTCCCACCTCCATGCGTCCTTAGTTTGATGGTACACTTTGTGGTTCTAAGTGGCAGCTCACCAGTTGTTGCTGTTGGGAGTATCCAAACTGACTCTCAGGATGTAAAGAGCACAGGTGAGGATCTTCAGTGAGAAGTTGAATAGACGGATTCTCAAGCCTGTGAAGTAATAGATATATTTATGTTTAGCAGAAACGTGATACATTTGCTAAGTATGACTATGGCTATGGCTCACTATGGCTAATGTGTTTGTGTTTTACCCTGTAGTTCTTAATTGACCAAGTCTGGTACAATAAGCCATTTGCTCCACACAAGGTTGGCTCGCATTCTCTTTTTTTTATGGGAGTGTCTGCAGAGCCGCGGCGCGCAGCCGAAACTGCCATGTTATTTTTGTGCAGGCCGCGCGCCGCGGCTCCTGAAACTGCGCCGCTATTTGACCGCGTTTTAGCGCCGTTTTAGACCGCGCCGGGTTAAAGTTAGGGTTAAGGTTAAGGTAAGGGTTAAGGTTAAAGTTAGGGTTAAGGTTAAGGTAAGGGTTAAGGTAAGGGTTAAGGTAAGGGTTAAGGTTAGGGTTAAGGTTAGGGTTAGGGTTAAGGTTAAGGTTAAAGTTAGGGTTAAGGTTAAGGTTAGGGTTAAGGTTAGGGTTAGGGTTAAGGTTAAGGTTAAGGTTAAGGTTAAGGTTAAGGTTAAAGTTAGGGTTAAGGTTAAGGTTAGGGTTAAGGTAAGGGTTAAGGTTAGGGTTAAGGTTAGGGTTAGGGTTAGGGTTAAGGTTAAGGTTAAGGTTAAGGTTAAGTTTAAGGTTAAGGTTAGGGTTAGCCATGAGGCTATAAGGGAAATGCAGCGGTCCCTGAAACTGCGCGGCTATTTGACCGCGCCGCGGCTCTCCAGCCACGGCCTTTTTTAATGTTGGTCAGGTCACCATTGTCTTTATTGTCGCTTTATTGTTTCTGTGTATGCAATTTGGTTAAGGGTTGGTGTAAAAATAGAAAGTAAAATCAAATCAAAATTAAATGTTTGTGTTTTATTGACCAATGACTAACTCCCTTTTGAATTTTTGAACAGATTCTGTTTGTTAAATCAACAATTGTGTGAAGTTGTGATTTTGGGAAATACAAAAATACATTTAATTCAATTTAACGTCAACCCCCCACAGTCCCTAAATGTCCCTGCTCCGCCCCTGCTCCAGCATCACCAGGTCACTTCTCCAGCTCTTCTGCAGAACAGATCGAAGCTCTATAAACACTACAGGCAGTGTTATTTTTTGCATGCGCCACGTGGTTTGCCGTGCCAGCTGAACATGAGCATAATTTGTATCATCTAAAGACCGTTTTGACCGTCTCGCTTTGGCGAGAGAGAGAGAGAGAGAGAGAGAGAGAGAGAGAGAGAGAGAGAGAGAGAGAGAGAGAGAGAGGCGACGTCACTCGAGAGTTGGTTTTGAAATGATAAAGAACTAAATGAGTATGCCTACTTCATGCCTCCAGTGTGATTGCAAAAGTGTCCCTTTTGCAGCTGCTGCACAAATAATGTCATTCAATCCAAAGTGTCCGGTCAGGTTGGTGCCCTCGGAGCACTTGGTGCCCTCGGAGCACTTGAGGGCATCACCCACATAACACTGCGCTTTATGTGGGTAATGAAAGGGATAAAGAGAATTCTAAAACTATTCAGTAAAGGTCCAATTTATGTGACTTTTTTCCAGTATTGATACTTGTTTGAATAAGTATCTAGTTACAATACTAGTCTTAGTTTAGATTCATATCTGAGTATAATTTTTGGAATAACATCAATGTTAAAGTGTGCGCTCACACTTGCACACACCACATCAAAACTGAGACTAAACCTGGCACTCAAGTCGGACGAGACAAAACCAAACCAAGTCCATATCAAGACTAAACTGGTCTCACACCAGGACCAGACCAAGGCGTGGAAAAAAAGAGAGCAAACAAACAGATCTACAAACGCTGGCAGCAATGGGTGACATTTTCATTAGATTGTGATGTCTTGTGTTTTAGGCTATATATTGATAGTGACATTGACAGGTGGAAGAACAAGCAGCCAGGTCCTGTCAGTGCAAAGGACACGTTAATGCAATTACCTACAAACACTAGCTACTAATTTCTGCTTGGGGCATAAGGCTTGTTAAATTTCCCGACTACTTTGCAATGTCGCTCTCCACAATTTCCTTGTCAGTATCTGCTAATGCAATGTTCCTCTTGACAGTGTGCACACCCAAAAGCTAGCAATGTACAATGAGGGGGATAATGGAATAATTAAACTCTTGCTGGTAACAGAACTGGTTGTGCGTCATCACCATCATCTACGTTTTGCTCATGTTCATTTAGCTCACATAATAGTGTTTGTCTATTTTATCTGTTTATGGCATGGCATCTGGGCTGAGCGGTTCAAAATGAGAAAACAACAGACTGTATTCAAGTCATCCAGACCCACTCTAGTCATATGCAGGTTTCATAAATATCCAGTATTACCAGTGGTGGCTGGTCCATTAAGGGCGACGCCCCTCTTGTCTATCAGCCAATTATGTCAAATGGTATTCAACAATTTTTTTTTGTCTAAAAACAATATAATTTGTTCAGAATTATGTTATATTATGATTGGTTTAAATATGTAAAATAATTCAAAATGTATATATAGCAGGGGTGGGCAATTATTTTCCTCCAAAGGCCATATTCGAATCCAGGCAAGTAGCGTAGTTTGCCCACCCCTGATATATAGGATACTTTGTCTGCCGTCTGCTGTGTGACAAAGTGTCCGACGTAAGCTGTGGGGCTGTTTGAAAATCACCCATGAGCCTGGTAGAAAAGCAATTGGAATATTGAGCCAATCAAATCAGTCACTGTGAGAAAACCCACAGTAAAACTGTCTAAAATGGGCGATGATTTAGGCGTAGTGTGTTTACGAGCTACGCTGTTAACGCTGTTAACGCTGGAGACACAGCGCAGCAGGCGCACGCACCTCAAGGCTGATGCTTCTCCGTCAACTCTACGCAGAAATGCGTCTTTTGACAAAGGCACGTCCAAAATGACTCAGAATGAGCTCCTGACTGTTTGCTGGCTGTGACCAAAAACTATATTCGTGATGAAGTTCAAGCGGCTGATTTCTTATCATTCCGAGCCAATGAGAAATGTGACGTGTCAAACCAGTGTAGCAATTGTGCTCCGTTACCTTGACAGCAAACACACAAACAGGAGCATTTTTTTGAGTTTATTACGCTGGATAATGCCAACGCTGAATACACAGGTTAACTAATGCTGCTTAGAAGCTGATATTTTTGTTTTATTTTCTGTACTGTTTTATAAAACAGGCACCAACATTTTTTGTGTTTTCTCTTAATGTAGGAATTGCTACTATATAAGATACAGTATTATTGATATTTTTGTTTTGCTCTTTACACTCAAATGTATTTTCTCACAAATGGTATCTGCCTCTAAGTCATAGTATTACCCTCACCAAAAGTGGAATTATTTCAGTTTTATATGTGTATTAAAATATGAATTTATACACTTAACTTTTGGACATTAAAAAAACGCTAATATATATTACTACTATATATCATTAGCCGCCACTATCTATGGTTTGTAAAAATGAGGAATAAGCCCAGTGCAGCTGCATTTTATTAAGGTGATGGAAATATATATTACACCAACTATTAAAGAGCAGAACTATTCGGTCTTTCACTGCTTTGCCTGAAATGTTCCACAGTAGTGTTAAAGGTGCCTTATCATGCATTTTTTCCAAGGACATAGTATTGAACTTTCAGATAAGTAGATTATCATTTTATATTTTATTCATTGTAAACCGCAATATTGATCTCAAACAGCCTAATAATAGAAACAGGTCCATTGACTTCCTGTTCAAAACTGTAGAATTGATAAGCTCCGCCTCTTCATAGTGACATTTCACTGTAACAAGCAGCAGATTGCCATTTATATGTTTGTATTTTTTGAGGAAGTGGCTCAGTGACATTTTACATGTCTATCTCCATGGAGACAAGCTGATGCCACTTGTAAACTCTGTCTAAAAGAGAATGTGAGGACAAAACCCGAACTTCACGTACGTAGAAAAATTCTGATTTATAAAACCCTTCGTACGCACTCAAGCGGGTCATTTCCTCCTCACGGATCACACTTGGAGCAGAAATATGAAACATGATCCTGCCTCATGTCACGCCTCCTCCACCTCACAATTTCACCATGTAAGGACAATGCACAGTGACTTATGATGAGATTTAACTAAACAAGCCACATGGCAAGCATGTATGGCCACCATCATGTGAAGCTTCTAATAATAATGTCAATTTAATGTTGTCTTGTCTATTACTTACTTGACCTTTGGTTTTTGATAAAGAAGAGCTTCAGCCTCTCCTTGAAGGTGTTCTCGTTGACATAGAACTCCACTTGCACCCTGTGGAGAAACACGCCTTACTCAGCAAGTCACCAGTATAAACTTTTACATTATGAACAAGTTTATATGCTGCAGTGGCACTTTATAATCTTGGTTCGCTCTAGCTGTTTAATAATGCACTTTTACATACTGTAAATGCCCCTTGCCTGTCTATATTTATAATTCGTGAGCCACATTGCCACATAACTAAATGAGTGGTATATGTTCATAATTGGTAACTGAGCCAATTATGAACATATACCACCAGAGCCTTGACGATTCACTAACTTTATGTGCTAGTTCTTGTTTTTCTCAGTTAATATCTGAAAATGTTGTCAAATATAAATGCTCCTCCTTGACATTTAAAACCTTGACGTTTAAAATGTGTATTGTGAACTCAATCTTGTATTTGAGTCACAATGCATATGCAGCTAGAACGTTAAAAGAACAAGGCTCGGCTCTTTACAAACAGATCACATCTATTTTGGTCAACTTGGCATAAAGCATAAAGAGCAACTTTGGTGGCGAAAAGTTGTCACCTATTCACCAACCAATTCCTCTGAGAAAAGCTTTGGAGTCGAATGGAGACTTATTAAGATGGTAATTGCTATGTGGTTACACTATGGACCATGGATCATCCCTTGTGAATACAGGGTGCAATTAGTAAGAGACAACACAGAAAGAACAGAGGCAATTAGAGTCACCAACACAGCCCCATCGGGAGCTGTGAAGAAACATGTGTAGGTGCAGGAGATGAGCAGAACAGCAGTATTTCAGCTCCAGCTTCCCCATCCACTCACATCTCCATGGAGATAGGTTTCAAGGCAGGAAATGTGACAGGAAATGAGTCACGTGGATGTTGTGTGCTGTAGCAACCCAGTATTAGATGTTTCTTCATAATCTATACATAGTGACAGGCTGTAGATGAAAATACACTACATGCCCCCAGGAAACATCTTCGATCTTATATAAACACAATGTGATTCAACTGCCTCTTCACCCAAGAAGCGGTGAATATATAGGCTAAAGGCGCAGAATAAGGTGGTCGATAACAGATGCTGGTCGGTCCAACATCAAAGCAATGCATGTACTGTTTATCCATAAGGTCATGTTTACGTGGTCCACACAACCTGAGACTGGAACTTCAGAGAGGGTTTTGGGGTTAAATATATAAATGTTTTGTTCTGGTTAAATTAAAGTCAGTATTGTAACTTTCTGAATGTGCATGATTCCAAGGAAATAGAGCATGAAAGGTGTGCTTTGCTGGTGGTGCAGTGGTTAAGAGTGTCGCACATGTGTGGTTTTCTGCCTCTGGTGTCATGGGTTCAAGTCAGGCCTTTGAAATTTGCTGCCTGCCAAATATATGCCCCCCCTTTCACGCTTTGACTGTCCTACCTATATATTGAGCCTCCGGGCCAGGACCTTTTTTCTCATTTAAAAAAAACAAACATATTTTGGAACATTCTGTAGGCATATGCCATACTGTGGAATATTATCGCTAAGTGAACAACATTTCCATGGAGACAAGCAGGAGGAGACTCCTACAGACCAAGTACAAATCAGGTTTGTGGAGATGCAAGCCCGCTCACAGTTGGAGGCATGTTTTCCTGAGATTTTAAGTGCAATAAAAACAACCAAATATAATAATTTAATAATAAAAAACCCATCAAATATTTAGCTGTGTGTTACTACACCTGCAATTACCCAGAAGTCCTATATAAACTGGCCTATCCCGACGTCGACGTAGAAAATCCATTATGTGTGAAAAGTGGTGATGTGCCAAAGGGTTTGTGAGGGCTATAAACTAGAACCGGTCCATTCTGTTTTAGAATCAGTTACTTTAAGTTAATATTTCAATTATAAAAAGACTACATCCATAGTGTGTGTGTCATACACTCGTGTAATAATGATGCCATAACTGCTCTTCCTATCTCTGCCTATAATGGCAAATTAAAGTGCACCAATGCAATTAAGTTGATGCAAAGACAGGTTCAAAGTCAGTTATGTTGAAGCCGCTGACACTAATAAGATGAAAAGCTTTCCTCCATCAGAGATCTTTAATGCTGTTAACATGATCTATTTATGGCGTATTCTATCAATCATCATCAATTCTATAACTTTCCACAACAAAAACAACTGATAAACACATACACTTTTTATGTCTCATTTACCTAACAATGCATAGGGCCATTAACATTTACTTTCCATTCAGAGTACCACAGAGCACAGCACTAAAGCGATACCTTTTAAGCAAGTGCAGTCATTTTCTACCACCAGCAGCTCTAAAGCAAGATGGACTGCAAGTGGCTCAACTAACTCTGCTTCTTGTGGTCTTCCTTTCATTTGAACAAGACCAGAAACTAAAGTTACAATCTAAAAATATATATACATAAATATATATAAATCATATATGCACACTAGTTTAATTAATGCACAGCAAAAATGTAATGCCATATTCAATTGTTTTCCAAATGGTCAGAATAAATGATTCACGTTCTACAGTTTGAGGATGAACTTACGGCATGTCAGAAATGCACAGGATCTGAAAGCAGTTTACAGGAGTTAACCACCGCAGAAGCTGTTGGTCGGTTTCAGGGATGATTAAGTTAAGGAACGCATTTTATACAGAGAGCATCTTCCCCAATAACATGATTAATTTTACAAGAGATGGTAAATGTCCACTTGTCTCTGACCATCAAGTTGACTCATGATCGGATTGTAAGATAAAGAAACAGTGCTTTAAACATCTGCATTGGATTATATAAACTTTAAGCATAATGCCTTAGATAAAATAAACTGTACTGAATCTATTTCAGTTACGTCTCTCACCCACATATCACAAGCTGCATCTTCCTTCAATCTCTCTTTTCTCAGCTTCACTGAAAATAGAACATTCTGACCTGATATGTGAGTTGTGTCATAAAAAAGTATCAGAATAGCAAAAAATACAAACTTTGAACTGGTCTAGAAGCAGCATGTTTGCAGACGTTTTGCCTGAATAAAATGAACATTTCAACATCAAAGTGTTTTATTATCATTACGACAATGTTCAGATGATATTCCATGGATTCATCAGATATGTGCTAAATGTGCCTGTACATTTTATAGGAGAGGTTCAAGTATCATATGCTAAATTGACTTTCATGAGTTTTTAATGTCATAACGTTGTTCCCTCACTATTCAGCTTATTACAAGTGATATATTTGGATGGATTCATGTTGTTAATCCTGTATTGTCTGTGTCCCCTATTTCCACCAGCATCCTTGTACTTAGTTGAAATTATTAAAAACAATTATAGACTCTGAGTGTAATAAGTTGGAGTTACCTTAAAGAGTGTTCCTTGAAATATCATAAGATGTCTTCTTTAAAGAAAAACTACAAAGGTTTTCAGGTGGAGGGCACGAGACCTTCTTTTCTCCATGGGGATGTTATTGTTGTACCGTTGTTTCAAGTTTCATAATATGGCATAACATTTAGCAATATCAATCTCTTAATGATGTATTCAATGTTATAATTTAGCAGTTCTCCTAAAGAACAAATATAAAGAGAGAAAAAAATATTCATTTGTCAATATTTCCTATACCTTCTACTCACACAAACAAACAAAGTGGAGTAACTTTGCCATCACTCTGTCGGTGAAGTACAGTGACCACATGGTACGTCTGGGAGCTTCTGTGTGAAGCCAGGGGCAGACTAAACTCGGTAATGGGCCCTGGGAGGCCTATGAACCAGACAAGCTCAACACGGGAGAGCAGTTTGACCTCATCGCTGCTCGTCGTGGGACACAAATACAGCACAATGAACGAGCCGCAAGAAACTCTGCAAATCACCCTGAAAACAGCGCGTAAGAGATTTTAACACCTTATTTTATGACTGTCTCTATTTGATCATAATTTATATTCATTATTACTATTCATTGTTTTATGTCGCACCATATTGCCAAAGGACATTTCTAGTTTGTGAATTCCGTTCACTGACAAAGGCAATAAAACCTTTTCTGATTCTGAGTGGACTGAGTTTTACCCTCAGGATTAAGAACAGGGGAAAAACACCAGCCAAGAACACGCTTTGAGGCCAAGTTTGACCTATACACTTTTTTCTACTTCTTCTACTTCTTTCTACACACTTTGTTTTCCAAGGTTGTCAAAATTCTCTTTTGGACTAAATCCACTGCACCCTCCTCAATCAAATCACTGTGTTCATTATATTTCACCTTTATCAACGTCTAAATTATGCATCTGTCTACTAAATGATATCATTTTAAAAAACATGATTAGCCAGAGGTTACTATTGCCACACAGTATTTCATCATTATTATTGAGTACATTTTGATGAAGCTGGACCTATGTGTTCCATGTTAGAAAAGCGTAGAAAATAACATCCTTTTCAAATGTCAAGGCTTTCATTGCAGCTCTGGTATAGACCAACTAGATTATTCAGAAATTGGCCAGTGCACAACATTTCACTTGCTCTGACCATTTGATGCTGTTATGATGAATTGTCACTCACATAAACCTTATTCTGTCAGTGTTCCATCAGCACAATTCAGCAGCAAAGTATAACACAGCTATGACTGGCGCCCGTTCACATCTCGACATCGCTGGAAGTGATGAACGATGAGCTGGCTCACTTTGTGGTTTCTCTGTTAAAACTTTGCTTGTGAACTGTGAACTACGATAACATGAATATCAAACGCTCACAAGTTTGATGTGGCTATAAAAAGCCTCACGATGATGTTGCAACAATTTTGCTCTCTTCTCTTCGTGAACAATGCAGAAAACCATCTATTGGCTTTAATGACTATGCAAGCTAAGTTAAGTGTATCTCTTTCTATTTGAATAATGGTTTGATTGTGTTTCATAATGTATGGAATTAATATCTTTACGTGAATCGTTACCACAGTAACGTGCTTTGTGGCTTTATGGATAAGCCATTATAACACCACCTATCTCTAATTGGAGATTGGACTGTGCTCTTCAAGGAGTTCTACATTGTATTTGAATATGTAATAAACTTTAGAGCAATTTATTTTGCTGCTGTATAATGAGACTTCCTGCTGACCAGAAATGTTACAGCAAGAACATATCATGCAACAAAAACATGTGAGCAAAGTATTTACGTGCCTTTAATCATGGAATAATGTTCAAGTATGTAGTGAGTTATAAATCCACTGAGTGCTCACACTCAAACACTTGCATGTCAGGTTTACTGCACACTTAGTATGTCCCAGAGGATCAGAGTCAGAATCCATTCTCAGTCGACAAACAGCCCAACAGCACGTGTCCCTCAAGAGACCTGAGCTGTGGTGGACGTACTGAAGAGCTGAGGAAAAAGATGGTCCAACTCTCACTTTCACAAATTTCAAAATAACCTTTTCTCATAATAACTTATGACTCAGCACAGCATGCACAGTGCATTTGACATGAGTGTTGTTTTATAATTATTCTATCATCAAAATAAATGATTAAAGCTGTTTACGCTAACACACTGACGAGGTGAAGACGTGTGCAGAACAGAACACCGGGTGTCAACAAACTCAACGCAAAGGCTACCGTTACAGCATTCATTGTGTCATCAATACACAGTAGTAGTACATTTATTTTTGGGACAACAACTGTTATAAGGGTAGCCAGGGGGATTATTCATAAGGGCATTTCTGATTTGCCTTGATTTCACTTAACTGAAAAAATAAGGCTGTGTATGTTATTGCCACATCACACAGTTCATGCCATGCAAGCATGATGCTACCATTGACTTACTGGGCATTAGTAGAGTCCATACTGTATTCTTCCTGATACCTAGACGTAGCACACATGGACACACATATAGGCACAACATTAAGAGGCAGCAGGGTTGAGAAAGCAGGTCAAAAAGGAAGGGAAAGTTAGCACACAACATGGACACTGTAATGCAATACTTGCTTTGGAGTGGACCAGCTCAAGATGGAGACGTATGCAGTGAGAAGACCCTGGGACAGGCGTGTGATGCAATATTAAATGGATTATTATTATCATGGATGAGTCTTCTAAATGCACAACCTTTCAGTGGTCCAACTCCAAATGCAAGTAAATGTTCACAATTACAGTGGATATGAACTGTATTGAGGAGAGGAACAGAATAACACCTCAAAAGCTCCTCTAAAAGTACAGTTCATGCAAAACAAAAACACATTTAAGTTAAGAACAAAGCTTTAGGCAACAACAGAGAAGCTGTTGCAGTGCAAACCATGGGATTAGTAGACACGCCCTCTCGCCTGTGAGATGTCCATAATACAACCCACAGACAGGAACTGATTAGCTGATCAAAGGTTAAATACAAGCATTTTGGAGTTTGAAATAAATAATTATTGTGGAATACAGAAAATGTTGTAGAAATGGAGGAAGTTGTTTTGATGAAGTGAACGCTCTTGTTAATGACCAATACTATCTCCTGTCACAACGTCAGACAATGTCTTCCACAATGTGTCAACATTATTATTTTGATGATTAGCAACTATGACAAGCAAAACATCAGGAACTCTTCAATATTCATAGTTATGACAAGTTGAAATTCTAATGGATTATCCAATGAAATTTCCCCATGTGGGACAATAAAGGATTATCTTATCTTATCTTATCTTATCTTATTAGACCTTTAGCTTTCGCTAATGGACCATAACACACACTCTGTGCATACTATTGAAGTCGATGATTGTACGGGGAAGTCATTTATCATGATTCGACTTATCCAAAGAAAGCACTAATAAGTATCTCTGAGATAAATATCTTTGATAGATCTGAAAAGTCTTTTCTTCTGGATAAACTATAGCTAAAATGATGAATGCTAAATTATTGAAGGAGCTTACCATGCTCTCAATGCAAATTATTTTACAATAATTAATTGATTAATTAATATTGTAACATACCCAAATATGATTTTAATTGTCGAGCCAGTGTGTTGAGCCAAACTGTGACCGCCGTTGTGAACCCAGAGCCTTAATTAAGCTATAAAGACGTGAAGCAGATGCTATCGACTGCTAAGAGCTTCACACAGTGAGAACAAGCAGTGAACATTCATCACTCTGATTGAAACTGATACACTCCCATCCTCTCTTCATCCCAACACCGCAAACATGCTTTTAAACTTGTAATAGTCATCTGTCACCCTGACCTTCACACATAGACAACAATCCACAGCCATAGATAAAAAAAGACCTTTGTCATCCTCACCTCTCCACAGCCGATGTACGCGCTTCCACAACAAGTGAAACGGACTGCACTTCCAAACTAATGCCTGCAATTACATTTACAGAGAGCTTCCTCCAGGACCGGACAGACAAGCCAGTGCACGCATGCATCTCTGCCGCAGTTTCAAGGATGATGGGATTTGTAGTTCCCAAGCTGCTATCTGCACTGGAGTCCAGCTAATGCCAGTGTCATTGCCACTCACAAAAGGCAGGTAGGTAAGGTAGGAAAGCCAGCACACAACCCTATTTTGAAAGATTATCAGTAAAAATGCATTACATAACATGTGCTGAAATTTGACCACAATATTTGTTAAATGTATGTAGTTCTCTTATGTTTATTACATTCAATATCTTATGCATTTGCAAACTCGCAAAAGTAGTATTTGTTTGAACAGAAGACATTTCACCTCTCATCCTAGATTCTTATGAATTAAGTAACACCAGAAGGGGGGCTGATTATTGATGATATTTAGAATGTTATGCATATTGAATGTATTGTTTATAATAAGAAAGAATGCTGAAAAAGAGCAGATTAATACATTTCTAAATAAGGGGATGAATGTCTGTACTTTTGTGAATTTGTCTGAAAAAATGGTACACAGGTAGACAGATCTGGGGTTACAAAAGAGTTTAAGCAGGGACCCTCAGTGTCCGGATAAAGTTTAATATCCGACAGCCTCATTGTGTTCTCTGCTGAAGCTGCTCCTATGCTGCCGTTGAGCGTCTGCTGTTATAACTGCATGGTTATGCTAATGCTGCTAACGTTTAAACAGAGCTAATGTCAAAGTAGACAAAAAGTAGAAAATCATGCATTAAGCCCCTCCTTGGGTTTATTCTTTAATTCAAGTCGGACGTCTACATTAACTGAAAAAAATGTTTCTTCAAAGTCTGATCTCCTCCAGGAGGACAACCAGAACATGGTCTGTGTGCACCTAGTGGTTTCCATAGTAACACAACCTGGATTAGCAACAGAGCAACAGGTTTCATTTTATGAACATATTTGAATCATTTAAATTTGCATTCAAGCATCCTATTAGAATCCAGATTCAAGCGAAACATGCTTTGATTTAGTATAATAACTACCCAAGAGAGAATGCACTCAAGCCAGCGATTATCGCTTCACCATCTAAATGAAAGTGTTAATTAGGCCTTCTACAAATAGAAGAACATGTTCAACATACTGGAATTATTAAGCAAATCAGTGTATTTCAAACATGCAAGTCAGATCTTTGCTTAGCCCATTAGTTTAAACTAAACAGAGAATAAGTCAGGTATCAATGCAAATTTAATTAAATATTTCCCTTTTTTTGACAGCTGTGCACTGTAAAAAATTGAAGTAGCACCATGAAGCAAAATGCAGGGTAATTTGAAACAGTGAAGGCAAATGAAACAATTAAGGAATTAAAGTCCAAACCAAGGATTTTAAATGGTTTAAGTCTAAAGCTGCGTAAGTTAAGTGAGTGGATTGGCCACCTCTTTTGACAACATGAGTTTAAAATAATGCTAACTCCATCATAGCAATGAGCACCATGAGATAGACAGGTGCACAGATGCTATTCAAAACGTTCAAGCTTCAGCAAAAGTCCACCATCACCATGGCAATGAAGCAATTCAATTATCATAGGTCTTCACGGCTGCTCGACCTGCAGAGCTGCACATGCACCTGAGATCGCCTGAGAATATCATACTTCATTTAGATCTGCGTGTTCGTAATTTACAATCATGCAAATTTGCTATTTAAACCCTGTTTCAGGAAATGCAATATATTGTAACTGCATCTGTTGTTGTTTTTGTTAATTATTGAGACAAATGGCTTCTTCTGATTTAACGAAAGTCAAAGGGTCTAAAGAAGCCCCAAGCCAACACAAAAATGTAAGTTTATCTCCTACTATTGTTGATTTTTTTCTGAAAGACAACACGATTAGTCTCTGCTGTCAATCACAAGCCAAACTGTCAGGGGGTGTTGTTTAAATCCATTGAATTTTAACATTATGAGCAGTTGCTTTCAATTGGTCAGTGTATTGATTTTCCATATCACCAAAGTCATTAACTGCAGAGACACAAACCCTGTGTGTGGTAAGCGCCTTGGCCCTGATCAGCAGCTGAAAGTTTGTTCAAATATAACATGTACAAGACAGCTCTATGAAGACACTTTGACAAATCTAAAATCTGATCTGTAGAATATGAAATCTTTACGTTACAAAGGCTGAGCACTGAATCATTTTTTATTCAAATTGAGATACACTCCTCTCTTGCCAATAAAAGGGTTAGGATTATAGAGGTAAATATTGGAATGTTTTGTGTTAAATGGCATTGACTAAAAGTGTGTCTTGTTCGTGTTGGTAAAATTAATAATACAAGCCTGAATTGAAAAATGGTATTGTTTTCTTTCTATTTGCCATAATTTCCAGTTTCTACATTAATGCATTAAATATGTCGGTGTAATCCCTCATTCGTCCAGGTGTGTTCTGCTATTAATGCATTAAACTTGAAGCTAGTTTAGTGATAAATCATTTTTGACTACATTATGGTTTCCACTTTCCGCCGATCATACATCACACATTCCCTTTCAGCCACAAACAAATAGATGAATGTGAAAACCCTTAAAACCAAATTTGCAAACATTCATCAATTGAGAGAATTTTGCCAATTATTATTAATGTTTGTTGTTGGCGCAGTTAAACTTTTAATCATGGTGCCAAGATGATTGTTGTTTGAATTACATTTGCAGATGTTTTGTAAATTCCATATTACATTAAATCAAAATTGGATCAGACCAAGAAAATATTAGTTTTTTGAGAACACATCACTATTTTAAAATCCCTCCTCCCATCACTGTCAGCACCGCTCACAGATGCCCCAAAGCCACAAGGGAATTAATAATGTAAATAATGATTCATGTCATTGCGATTCTTTGGATTGTTATGTTAATGACAATATAAATGTTAATATTGACAATGGATGAAAAAATAAATAAATCGTCTTCCGAGTTATTCTAATTGAAACAATAAATGCCCCAAGGAAACAATGTATAGAATGACATCAATGCCAGAGCCTAAGCTGACATTTAAATATTGTGTGAAGTCTGTGAAGTCAGCTGAGAGGTAAACATCTGTGGTTCCAAATAGAAAACAGGCACAGCAAAATGTTGGCTGAAAACTGACTCTGAAATCAAGCCGAACGCCACATTCTTTTAGTTTGTGCTGGTCCCGTCAGGTGCATTCTGGGTGCCAATATTGTGACAATAAACAGTCTTAAGTTGTTATGAGTTCCACCACGATCTGGTCTGTCTAGCCTTGTCCACTACATCCATACATCCACTACATCCATACATACAGAAAACATCCATACATAACATACCGAGAGCCAATATGACATGCAGCATTAAAATCCTGTGCGTTCAGCTCAGAAATGATCAAATGTGAGACGCAGCATTTTCAGCAGTCTATTTAAAGCTATTATATTCTGTACACCTGACCAATCTGCTGCTTTGTGTTCCAGCCCTCCTGCAGACATGTTTCAGTACACACTGCCTTCACTGGCATGTCAAGCTAAATACCCATGGTTTGCACTTGCGGTTTTATTTACAGCACTAAGTCCATTTCATAGAAAACAGAATCCGGGCATTCATAAAACTGTAATGGGAATGCAGCATCTATGGCATTATGTAATGACTTAGACTGCAGCCATTAAATAACTGGAGTGATGCTGAGATGACTGACAGCTCAAGAAGCTGTAAAATCGCCCGCTCGTCACTGACCAATGTGACAGATAAAAAGCGCAGCGCGTGGCTCAGGTCACATCCCAGCATCACTCACAGGCTCCGAATCTCTGCCACAATCTCACATAAATTAGCGGGCAGGATTATGCTCATGCTCAACTTATGCCCCGGGATCATCACCACTCAAGTTATTACAGACTTTGTGCGATGTGCTCGTTGCGTCTGCGCGACTGCTGTGCGTAAGCTGCATTGAGAAAACATGCGACTTGTGCGGATCTACGTCAGCTACCTTTGGCCGGCATCGCTCCCAAAAGAAGCCATGGTCCGGAGCGAGCAGGAGGGATGCACCCAGGTGGGCTCCGAGGAGCTTTTCTGCACATCGGTCTTCACGTCCGGGTCGATCTCTGAGGGTGACGGGGTGAGCTTGGCTCCGGCCATGGCTCTGTGTTTCCCCGCGCGCGAGAGGCAGTGCGTCTCTTTGCCTCTGTCACAACGCGCGCCGCTGCATCCTCTTCTACTCGCGCGGTTTCCCTCCTCCTCTCTGCCGCCGCTGCTGCATCACGGGCTGCTGCTCTCACACGCGCACACACCGGTGGCACTCTCTGTTTTCGGTACGTGGGATGTGAGGTCTCGAAGCGTCAAGGCGTTGAACCAGCCCAGCGGGGCGCGGTTATGTAACCACTATCATCAGCCTCGATCTCAGAGTCAGGGGATCGAACAGGTCCTGACTGATGTGAATGAGAACTGCCCATTGCAGAACAACACGACTGCGACAGGAACAGTGCAAATCCACAAAGCCACAAACAAATGAGCATTATTGCCATGTCATCTCCAACACGGGCTACTTTGCATACAATCTACAACTCCACTGCTTATAGAGGCATTGTATCATGTGCTCGTGCATGAAATCAAAGTTTCCCAAACAGTAGGCCTAATTAACATGATTCCAAATGTCCCAGCAATAAAGACACACAAATAACAATAATGAAGCCCCAAACGTTTTATTAATCCTATGCTGAATCAGGCAAATGTACATCCATGACCACACATCTGTACATTAAATGGCCTGTGATAATGGTTTATAATGTATGTGCAACAAACACCCACCTAAGTCTCACAGTAGCCAATACATAGTAGTTTGAGTAGCTCTTTATTGGCCTTTACAGAGTCAGAATGCATTCTACTGCGCCAAAAAGAAACCGCACCGAAATTGGTGAATGGATTTGTTAATTTAGAGTGGCCAGACATGAAGCTAAATTATTTTTTGTGACCCTGATTGCCCCTTTCCTGTTTATTCAATAACAGGCCCAATTGAAATATTTAATTTCTCCTCTGCTCCACTGCTGCTCCGTTCACAATGCACTCAGGAAGCATCACCATCACTTCACAATCATCACTTGGAGCATTTTGAGTTCAGCCTCTGAAAAAGTCTTTTGCTAACATGATAAACCAAGGGATTAAAGAGTGCCTGTTTACAAACTGTTATAATCCACCACGCCTCAACACCAGAGCTACTATAAATATGTGTGAGTGGCGCTTAACCTGCACCTTTACTGCGGTCCATAAGGCTCTCAATTCTCAATAACCTAAAAAGGTTTCACTATCTGTGCTTTGGGAATACATTTGATGAGTGCTGCAGTTAAATCACTTTGTAAAGCTTAGTTTATACCACTCATTGTTGAGAGTAAGATGCCAATAGTGATAAATGCATTGCTCATATGCTCATACAGTTCAAGCATATGATGAATAATGATTTGTGCACAGTGGCGCTCTGTGGTGAAAGGGGGTATTGCAGGTTGTGCATCCTTAGGGAGAAAGTTCATTTTTATTTTATTTTTCACATGCATTTATTAACTTTAAGCATCGTAATCACCTTGAAACGGCATAATTTGGCACAAAGTTAATACTACACCCAGGAGTGTTACTCACATACTCCCAACTCACATATCTTTCAGTGCAGCTAGGGTCTGAGAAGTCTGAATTCCCACATGGCCAGACTGTTTGTAAATGAGAGCAACAGCGTCATTTTCATGTGACCTATGATTTACTGTTGATGTAGGTTGGTCCAGCAAAGACAAGCTAAGGTTCTGTTGTAAAAAGGTAGTTTAGGAGCAGTCACAATTAAAAGTTAAAATGTTCTTAAATAAACGTCATACACACACATTCAGATCCTTTTATTCATTGTAAACCACAATATGGATCTAAAACAGCTGAAATGTAGGCTGTCAGAAGAACTGCATTTTGTAGAGTGCATATCAATGAATATGAAAGCATTTCTCTGTGAGATTCCTGGCATATCAAATTGAATGACTAACTTAGAGCTATTGAATCAGGTTGTAAGGTAGATTGAGTTCCACTTACAGAATGTGAAGTCAATGTATTAACACATTAGTCATGCTTTGGCCTGTCATGATAACAGATATTGAAGTGCATTAATTAACAGCTACTGTAAGTTAAGACCTTACAAATCCTGCTCCTCCCTATGAAGGGTGCAGATGGGAGAGGAGAGCTGTGATCGAGCTTCCTCTGTTAAAGTGTAGTGAGCTGACACTGCTGTGGGCGAGCTGTCTGTCTTTATGGTGACACACGGGAGAGAGCTCACACACTCACCACTGCACACACCACACTGAACTACCTACCTCACGCTCAAAGATTTAATCACGATCAAATTGAAACAGCAAAATAAATGGTTGCAATTAGAAAACCACAGCGACTGCAAACAATAACATATTTCAAAAAATCAACAACACAAATTGGTTAGCGAAATGTAATTTAAAACGCACAATGTGACTTTTCTGCTGAACTTCAGTATACAATCATTCTGAATACTTTAAATTGCAAGAAAAAACATGAACAAAATCTATGCAGCCTTTATCTGAACAAATATTATTACCAACTCCAACAGTCTTTTGATATATCCACAAATTATTTTTAAAGACAATAAGTAAGGAGATTACCAACAAGGTAACATCTCTTTACTTAATGTATTTAAAAAGTTTCAGTTTAAAAGGTTTCTGTACAAAACAGTTGTTATACAGACATATAGACATATAGAATACTTTAGTTTTAGGAACATATCTTAAACTACAATTGATTATGCAATACCCCAAACATCCATCCATCCATTTTCTACCGCTTGTTCCCTTTCGGGGTCGCGGGTGACTGGAGCCTATCCCAGTGACTTTGGGCCTTAGGTGGGGTACCCCAAACATAAAAGAGAATATTATACAAAATGTATTCTACTTTCCTTTTATGCAATACGCATTATTTTTGGACAAACCTGGTCGCAAAGCCACACTAGTGAGCTTGGATTTGCTTAATTTCAGAGAGAACAAATAAAACTGAATATTTTTTTATGATGTTACAAACCTGTCCTACATTTTCTGCCGCAACTCTTTATCAGGCCACAATAGAGGAAACAGGCCAGCGTCCCATGAATAAACCAAAAACTCTCAGCGAGTTGCTCAGCCAAAAGCGTAGCATCATATTTACCATCTTTCAGTCCACTGCAGCACAAATCACAGGGACAAAATGTCTTATTCCAGTGAGGGTTCATTCACACTGTTTTGAGCTTTGTGGGAAACCCGTTTGTAGAATGAAAGAAAGAATAACACTCCAATGGAATAAAAAAGAGGGTCATTGTATTAAATCACTGTTGATTGATTTTTAAGACAATAAAACACCCTAAAAGTTCCTACGCCCCATTGGCACTGGCTCAATATGAACTGTATGAATGTGTGTATTTCTTTGTGTGTGTTTTAATACATGTGTAAATAGACACTTGTCTATGTCTTGTCTAATGTATGGTTGTCCTTCTCCCTGCAGGGGACTGCCGGGGGATTCAGCCAAAGGCTAACTTAGGAATAATGCATCAAATGGCAACATTTATGTTCTAAAGGTACAAATATAGAATAATAAGAATAAAAGGTATAAAGAATAAAAGAATAAGACTAATACAAAACATTGTTAAAAGCTCACAAGAGCCACCTTTAAACTCGATTTAAACCTGAGCGAATAATCTATTTGAATAAGTTACAACAAATCAAAGCACAAACATTCACACTGCAGGAGCAAAGTAATCACCTAAGAGCTGAGCAGATGGCGTGAGCTGCTGTGTAAAATATATCCTGCACCGCTGAACCACGGCCGCGCTGTTGATTAATAAACATTTGCCTGATTGCCATGGTCTGCTAAAACCAAATGGAACAGAACAACTGCGATGCACATATAATCCCCTTTACCAAAGTCCTGCATGAGCTGCTTTCAAATAGAGCTGAGCCATTTCAAAAGAATATAAGAAAACAATTTTTTTTTTTTATTTACCGGTATTTGAAACACATGATGTAAACACGCCGGATTAGCTGTGGGCTCATTTTCATCCATTGTCCCGCATTCACTCACACAGCACGTTTTTAGTGGTAGGGGATACCGGAGTACCTGGAGGAAACCTACGCAAACACGAGGAGAACATGCAAACTCCACACAGAACATTTCTTCTTTGCTGATTCTTTGATTTGATACTATTAAATAGCGTATGCTGGGACGATGAATGAAAATTGTCCCATGGCTACAATCGGGTGTGTTAACAGTATGTGTATCATGTATGTTCATTAACATGCACTGTCCCAAAAGAAGAAAAAATAAATAAATCTGGTCTCAAAATATTGGATATAAGTATAATTAGGGTTGTGTTAAAAAAATGTATCTACATACATCGCACTAGTCTCTTTGTTTTCTAATAGTCATTTAATGGGCCATCAGCCTCCTATTGTCCTAGACTCACACTTTCTTTCCTCACTGCTTAAACTGATTAGCATCCAAATTCCCTGAGCGTCTACCTCTTCAGGGATTCAAAATTCCATTATAAACAACAGGGAGGTTAAATCTTAACCCCCCCTTCCTATTTAATGATGGTCTTTCTTTTTTAACAAAGATTGCATGAAATCCCTTTTTATTTTAAACAGTCGTCCCAGGACAACTTTATGACAAAACCTGGTTCACCCTAAGGACAAGATGCTGACACAGAAACAAAGCAATGTAGTTCATTCTATCCAATGCAGTGAAGAAAATTGTAAAGAGCGGTGCATAGGGGAGACTAAACAGCCACTTCACTGAAGACATGCAAATTCAGGGTTGCTGCTGCAGCATGTTCAGACCATGTTAACTGTCTGGCAAGAAAAATGCAATACATTATCAGAAGAATGTGTTCCATATATTTCTATTTGAATCAGTTGGTTGGATGTATGAAGTTATTAGAGCATGATGGATTTATAGATAAGTGCTTTGTGGAGAAACATGAAATGTCATACATTTTCTCATCCTGAGTAAAAAATGACCCATTTGGTAACTTTTTAATACCCTTTTTTCAAAAATGTATCAGGAAACATATCATAATGAAGGAATTGTTTCGGGATATACATGTATCGGGATATGTATACGGTCTTGGCAATGCCAAGCTCTAATGTCTATATGTCTCATAACAATTTGAGTGAAGGGACAAAAGGACAAAAATGACATAAATCCAAATACTGCAGATAGATATACATAGACCCACAAAGTTTAAAAGGTGTGAAAAAGGGTGTATTTTTTTCAGCATTAGCACATGGCAATTACTCTATTGAAGGCTACCTTTAATTGCCTGTCCACGGAGAGTTGGCCTTTTCAGGCAGAGCAATTTTACACAAAGACACTGAAATGGCTGCAAGCTCAATTATTTAAATCTGATTATAAATGAGTTCTCTTAACACGTGTTTTTAAGTGCACACAAAGGAACATACATGCAACACATACAGGTAAGTCCTGCTCCATATATAAGGACTTTTAATTCGGTTGGACTCCCATTGTCTCTAGAAATGTCGTTTGTGATCTGAAGAGTACCTCAGCATACTTACTCCTCCCACGGCCCACTGAAGCACCGACCTTTCTAATCCAAAGCATGAACTATATCAAAAACTACAATTCATATTATATATAAAGGATACAGATTTTTTTTCAGTAATTTGAATGCGAGACATAAGCAAAGTCTTATTTTTTCATAAACATTTCCCATATTCTCAGATATGATGTAAACAAGTTCAGATATACATATTTTTCTGTTGATAACTGTAATTGATTTGATGTTAAACAAACATTTTAAGCTACATACATTTTTTCCCGTTTCCATTTTGTGTTATGAGTTTCACAGTTTATCCAACAAGAAAGCAAAAGGAGCTCGACACTTTTGGCGGCTGAATTCTATGATTAAAACCTTTGTGTGTCTTACAGCGCTGCAGGTTCAGTTGTGATTGATTGTGCAGGCATTTTTAATCATAGAGTACCTAGCTTTTACCATTATCCACCAGCAACACAAGGGGCAACAGGAATAAGCATCAGGGAGGTTTTAAACTTTAGACTGTCAAAAAAAATAAAAATCACACAAGGATTATATTATAGTATACTTAGAGGTGGAGAGAGAGATCTAGATGACCTATGAGAAAGAACCATCTCTAGGCATCATAAAAATACCAACAAGTGCCATCAATATACACATTACAATTGAACATTTGGATGTTGGAAGGACACAAAAAGAACCAAGAAATCAGTTTCATTGACTTGATTTTGTCATTAAATAACTTGAGAAAACTCATAAAACTCAATTTCTATAAGTCTTTAACAAAAAGTATCAAGCTATCAGAAAATATTATGCCGACATAATATTTACGGAGAACTTTTTAAGACAATGGCCAGTATACGCTTTAGTGTGGAGTGACCCAAAAAGGAATACAAGGAATTCAAACAATATTATGTCAGTCCAAAACCAATTTGTTGAAACATGTCTTTAAATGTATTATCTGAGGTTTAATCATCAGACAAATGTGAAATGTTTGAAGAATTAATACAAAAAATGCAGCAATATCAAGCATTCAAATAATGTGGGATTCACATTAAAAATAGCTCATTCACATAACCGCATTTGGAATAATTCTAATGAGCTTTTTCAACCTAATTGGGGCATCTTTTTGGAAGCCACTATTTTACAAATCAGTGTCAAAGTCTGTCCCATTTCTGTCTCACTCAGAAAGATGTGAGCGTTAAATCTCAGCTGTGACTTTGATTTGATGGTCATAATTTCAGAACAGGGGCATATTCATGAGTTTCAGTTGCAGTTTTGAAGGTCTTTTAAAACATAATAGTTTTGATGTGAATAGTAAATTGCTATTGCTAGAGTCCCAATTGTCATCACTCTGAAACTCATGGATTTAATTATGTGGGAGATTTACTGTTTTTGACAGAAATCTCTAAAACAGAAATTTCACAAACGATGAACATTATTAACCTTATGGCTTGAACTCCTTTGAACAGCAACATCACATCTTTGGGGTTGAATAAAAGCACCACTTTCTGAAGCTATTGGGAAAATAATAATTAACCTTTGTTTATTTGTGCTGAACAGGGAAGATGTTGAACTCTGTGCCAGTTTTTGTTTCATGTGGACAGGCCAAGTAATTAGAGAGATTTAAACAATAAACCAGGTCAACAAATCTGCAATCTGACAGCTAAACAACAGCAGCTCCATTTGACAGTGTAGGTAATCCAGAATGTGACCGCACAAGTGTCACAATACTAACATCTAAAACATGATTTTGATATTAAGGAATAGGCATGATACTCAAACATAAATAGTACTTGCTTTATGTTGCCATGTGGTCTAAATACTAGTTCTGATGAAGATCAAGGTCATTCTGAACAGTTATATTCTGTTTATGTGACTTTACTTGTTTTGGTATCGATTATTATATGAATTTCAGTACTTTTAATAAGCCTAATTCTGAGCTATCTCCACCTCCATTTTAAACTATATGGGAGACATTTTCATTGTATTGATAATCACTATTTGATTTTTTTTTATGAGAAACAAACTTTTACCAGTTGGCTCAAAAATAATGTCACATTTCTTCCTCCAAAGATCTCTGCAGCAAGCCACAGCTTTACTTACAGACGTCTGGATTAAAAAGACTCGTTGACGATTACAAAATTCAAGTAATTGCACAGTCCTACATTCTTTTCTAAGGCTCTTTTCTCAAGTGGAGCGCATATAAACATTGACCTAATGAATACAAATGCACCACAGCAAACAAGACCAAATAACTAACTCTTGAAGCAAAGTCAATTTATTTCTACAAGATAAATACATTATGCAACAATGTAAATCAATCTATGCAAAATGGATCCATCTATGACCAGTGGATTTGTCCAGGGTTAAGGAATAATCGCCATCACCATTAGCTGTTGCAGAACGTGCGTCAGAACTGTGCTGCTTCTAAACGCCAGCCTTTGAATCACTGTAAAGTGATGAACTGCTGAAACAGTGACCAATCCATCTGAAACATTTGATCGACATTCCACTTCCGCTTACATTGGAGCAAAAACCCCAGATTCAAACAGCAGCCGCACAAATTAATTGAAGCAATTTTCAGTTTTCAACCTTGTCATTGTGGAGAAACGGCATTTGCACAAGTGTTTCTCTTTCACACTTTGACTCCGTGCTGCTGCCTGACAGGCTCGGAAATAAACTTGCACACACACTCAAACTAAGTATAATCACGAGGTTCTCCGACACACAGTGATGGACAGCAGCACCTGTGCAGACGATCTTCACACACACACACAGACCCAGGCAGAACAAGTGCTTGTCAGGACCATGACTCGAGTGCGATGGCTCCTCTTCAGCCCACACACAGCCAAGCAGTGATAACAGCTCTGACACTCAGCTCTGGAGATAATGAGAACTTCAGGGGGAAGAGGAGACCCCACACTCCAAACGCACCCCCCAGATCATCTGCCCACCACACGCACACACAACTCAGAGGTATAGGCGTAGGAAAGAATCACCCACCACAGACAATTGTAAGCTACTACTGAGGATTCGGTCATGGTTACCTAGAATATTAACAAAGGACACCAGAATAAGTTGGGGGGATGAAACTACAGTATACCCAGATAAAAAGGATACTGAAACTAGATACTCCTTTGAGCAAGTATTGATACTGGAAAAAATACATGCATGTACAAAGTTGGACCATTCCTGGATAGTTTTGCAATGCTCTATATTAGAACAGAACAGTTTTGTGAAAATTACATTCTACGATATAAATAAAAAGTTATCATTTTTATTATCATTGTGGTATCAAAATCAATACTGGG
Source organism: Eucyclogobius newberryi (assembly GCF_026437365.1). Lineage (NCBI taxonomy): Eukaryota > Metazoa > Chordata > Actinopteri > Gobiiformes > Gobiidae > Eucyclogobius > Eucyclogobius newberryi. The sequence goes on from NW_027316278.1 coordinate 23,701,317, forward strand.
ACTAAAGTCTTTTCAGTTTATGGACAACAGCACCGCCTCAGGGACAATGTGCTGAGTCTGAAGTTCAGTGGAATGAAATACAGTGGAATGATTTCATTGAACGGTTCAAAAGCAGAAACAATACTATTGATTGTGGTGGTCTCACTCGGACCTGAGAAGACGGGAGCCTGCTCGGGAAATATAGTGTGAATAACACTATATTGCAGGAAATGGAAACCTATCTCGTACAAATCGGCATGAGGTCGTACAAATCAGCATGAGGTTATGTTTGTGGTCTAATTAATTGATGGAAAATCAAACACACAAGAAAATAAAGTCCAACGTTTCTGCACCATTCAGAAGTGCAAACTGATGCACACTGAAAAAACAACAACAGTGGCTATTATCCTAACACAGAAAGATTTGAAGGTCAGAACTACATATTTTTCTTCTTTCTAAATCGAAACGCTATAAGGAGATGTGTGCAATGAGAGATAAGCAATCAAAAAAAATCAATACAAACAGGAAGAACCAATTACTTATTCCAGGGTATTTGCTTCCTTTAATACAAGGCTGTTGGGCAATTAGTCAGGCTGTCTGTTCTGTTTGTGTCTGGAGCTAAATGCTATAAAAAATACATGCTACACTATCCAGAGTGTTTAGAATATATCAACATTTATATAATATTGTGAATGTTGTTTTGAAGATATGCAAAATTTAAATATTTAGTATAACGTTTGCAGTAAAATATACAAGAAAAACAAATGTAATGATGTAAACTTGAATAAAGGTGACATTTCTGCAGTTTAGGGAATCTTTTCACAGTCATTTCACATTTGTCTGATAACTAAACCTAAACTAACACGTTTAAAGACACATTCCTGTTGGATTGACATCATATCGTCTGAACATCATTATCGGGATACTTCTTTTTTGTCAATATTGCCCACTCTCAGTGCTGTTATTGTGCTACAACATAAACCTGCCCAATATGTGAACAATAATCATGTTTCCTCATGTAGTTCTGTGTGCTCAAACCCACTTTTCCCCACCCACTCCCCCTATTAGTCTGCCTCCGCCAAGCTATAAGTGAGTAACCTGTCAGTCTAACAAATCACAGAGGACGACTTGAGTTAGCACTTAAAGGCAGGACATGAAACAGAGTCGTGATGTAGGGTCAAAGAAAATAGTACCGTAGTGTGATTTTTTAAATTATTTTTTGGCATATTGCCCACTCCAACTACAAATCAAATCAAATCATTTTATTTTTGTAAGGCCCAAAATCACAAGTCAGACAATGTCTGTGGTGGCGAGGGACGATGTCCCAGGGTCCTCTGTCCTTAGACTCTCCTTCTAGGCCAGGAAAAACTACAAAAAAACCTCTTTGGGAAAAAAGCGTAGAAACCTGGAGGAGTTCCAGTGAAGGAGAGATCCGACTCTCACAGACGGACAGACGGACACGAGGAGACTGGAGCTGGACCCACTCTTCAGGCAGATGAGGGACCGTCTGAGGCGAACTGGACCCACTCTTCAGGCAGATGAGGGACCGACTGAGTCGAGCTGGACCCACTCTTCAGGCAGATGAGGGACCGTCTGAGTCGAGCTGGAGCCACTCTTCAGGCAGATGAGGGACCGACTGAGTCGAGCTGGACCCACTCTTCAGGCAGATGAGGGACCGTCTGAGTCGAGCTGGACCCACTCTTCAGGCAGATGAGGGACCGACTGAGTCGAGCTGGACCCACTCTTCAGGCAGATGAGGGACCGTCTGAGTCGAGCTGGAGCCACTCTTCAGGCAGATGAGGGACCGACTGAGTCGAGCTGGACCCACTCTTCAGGCAGATGAGGGACCGTCTGAGTCGAGCTGGAGCCACTCTTCAGGCAGATGAGGGACCGTCGGAGTCGAGCTGGACCCACTCTTCAGGCAGATGAGGGACCGTCGGAGTCGAGCTGGACCCACTCTTCAGGCAGATGAGGGACCGTCTGAGTCGAGCTGGAGCCACTCTTCAGGCAGATGAGGGACCGACTGAGGCGAACTGGACCCACTCTTCAGGCAGATGAGGGACCAAACTACAATAAATGTTTTAGTGTTGTTAGATTTTGTGTGGTTTGATCATATATTATGTAGAGCTGTAGGTCGCTCCGTCAGTCAATGCTGTCTTAGTCAACTAATTAAACTGGGATTATATGGATTTGGGAATAATAAGTAGTTTATTCTACTCTTTTTGCTATGTGACTGCCTAGTTTACTACAATGTCAGTTCAAATTGCTGTGTTTTTTCGCATCCTCTGAGCTTGTGATGTTGTAAGTGCAGATACTTACCAGCTCCACACAAAGCCTTTTTAGTGAATGATGCGCTCATAGTCTCATAGCGGAAACCAAGAATTTCCTCAGTCAACTACAGCACTATTACCACGTGTAAAGTGTAGTCACTCTCTGATGTGCATTTGCAGATATTGCTGCCCAAAGGCGATGACCTCCTGCCAATACGACAGACGCGAGGAAGCAGATGCAAAAAGCTATAAGACCAAAGAGGTTGCAGGGGGCTGTCCCTCTGGGGTTAATTTGTTTTGAAGCTTTCCACTTGAAAAAGCTACATCTCAAGCAACAATCAGCGTCACACAGAGATAATTGTGCAGTGACATGTAAAAAACATAATATCTGCTAAGATTGTCAAGATTATGAAGTTGTCAAGGCTCAGCACATTCGATTTAAATATCACAATGATGAAACACTGTAATGTTACTATTCTGTGAGCTGCAGTCTTTTTTACTATCTCCGTATTTAAATCACAATTGTAGATTTCAGAACAACCATTTGGTCCACTAGATCAAGACAATTGTATTCAGAGAAAGTCCAACTCTCTTCCCTAAGTATGTTTTCAGCACTGATATACCAAAGCAACTGAGAATGTAGTTTCAAATGTAGTTTAAGTATTGTATCTGAGTATCTTTATTTTTTTGGACCACTGCTTGTGTGCCTTCTCTACAACAATCCAAATTGTTCATATTGTGGACTGTTTTACATTTTGACATCAACAGTTGCTAATGCATGTACTTTCATAGCTTTGAGACAAAACAAATGCGCCCATGTAATGACGCCCTGCACTGTTGTTTTCAATGGAGAGATACTTAGATTTGTAGTCAAGCAACAAGCCCTCATTAGCGTTTGTAATTGAATATTTATCCACAACATGTTTCACAAGGGACCGGGTAAATGAAACATGCAATGACACACAAAAACACACACATCAGCTTACAGTAGAACCCTAACCTTTGCTTATTTTGCGTTTTGTGTATCCTGTGTAAATATTAGCACAACCATAACGTGCTCTACAGAGAAACTCATTGAAGGTACAGAGGGTGGGGACAATTTTACACCCAACACAATTTGCAGACAAAGGCTGTGCAATCAAACAAAGCATTCTGATTTATCGGAGGCAGCACAAGGGAAAGAGACAGCGGTCAAGACACAAAAGGCTATCCATAAAAGGTTATCGACCTGGGGCAGCTGTTAGCGACCAAAGACTGGGTGGCAAAGATAACATGGGGTTGACTGGGAAGAGATAACATTGCTAATGCATAGAGATACATGTTTAGATTTTTATTCCCACGATGAAAGCCACGTATATATATATATATATATATATATATATATATATATATATATATATATATATATATATATATATATATATATATATATAAATTCAAATTACGTGCCCTGCTTCGCTACTGTGACACGCTTTTAGCGCTACAAATAGCATTGGAAAACAAGCCCCAAGAAAATGAACACAGTAAAATAACCGAAGTGAGTTTGAAGGCATGGGGCAAACCACAGTGACATTCTCCATTTGTTTCAGAAAAGCCAATATTTAGACTGTTACGTTTGTGCGACGACTCTCCAGTACCACGGAGAGCTCCCCTGCATGCAACACACACTGAGGCGCCACTAATTCTACACCCATGGGTAATAAACAGCATATGTGAGCCTCCAACCAAAGCAATAATGGAAGTCTTTGGAGAACTGAGCCATTTGAGGGCAGAGGTTAATTTCAGCCCGGGACAAAACAACATACATTTGCAGAGGTGAAAGGAACAGTTCTAAATGAGTTACACAAAGTTCTTTATTCCTGATACCGAATGATATAACCACAAAACAACAACTGCCATATTTGTAGTACACATACTGCGTCCATGCAAATGAACTGATGTAATTGTATCATAACAGCTTCTGTTATTAAAAACTTAGATAACACAATTTGCCCCCAGAAAAAAAACCCTTCATGGCTCAACATAAAGATGAGTTATGCATAGAAAGACACACAAAACTGAGAGGGAAAATGAGCCCATTACATAACGCTACCTGTCATCATTCTGAAAGGACTGATCTCCCAGCAGCAGGTCCCTGAAGCGGTACCGCGGTGGAAGAGGAGGAACCTCAGAGTCCACGTCAGCCATCTTGAGAGCAGAGATGTCCAGGATTACACCAGAGTTGCTGCTGTTGTTTCTCTGCAGGCTCTCAGAAGACATCCTGCGGAGCACAGTCAGACACTTTACTGTGTGTTATTCTCTGTGAGTGGCAAAATGAATGAGTTGAAATATACAATATGAAGGAGCACTTGAGCTGGGATACATCAATTTAAACAACAATGCAATGCCAAAAGTTTTTATACTGCATATGTTTTGATGTAAAAAATACTCATGTGTGGAGTTCTGATTTAACAATGTATATGTTTGAGAGTTTGAGTTTTGATGTATGGAAATGGGCAATCTGATATTAATGTCCATTACTTTGGTGTGCTCATATGAGATTCTCTGCGTGTTGTTTAGAACTAGATAACATGCTCCAGAGGGACGGTTTGCCTTGTATATGGTCAGTCCAAGTGTGGAAGTTTTGGAAATGTGTTCTCAGGTTAGGAAAAGGCTTTGGTTAAGGTCAGTCATCACTTTGTCCCTTCTGAGCTGACCAGCCCTTGTGTGTCTTGGTCCCATGTGGCTGTGGGGTTATGAACAAGACCTGTGCTACATGTAGGTGAATGAAGTGCTTCACAAAATTACCTGTCACCATGGGAACTCGATGGCCGTCGTGGGGGACTCATAACTGCCTCTTGTGGGGGTCATGTAGGATGACAAAAAGGGCAAGATATTGTTAAATCAATTATATTATTATTGTTATGTCACTAGATTTAGCCATTTGTTTTTTCTTTCAGCCACATTCTGTTAATATTCACATAAATGACACAATATAAACTCAGATATATTTCAAGTTTTATACAAGTGAAGCTATTTTTGAATCCTACATGAGGACCTTTTGCTTCATTTACAGTCATTGCACTTCAGTTATGCAAAAAGCTCCACAAGAGAGAAAACTTGTGGTCACAAAGAGCATCCGATTTGTGTGGTTGTGTGTGCTGGAGTGCTTAGTAATAGCTCTTTCTGGTCAACATTAGTGTGTAGTATTAGTGTGCAATGGGGATGAGAGCCAGGGAGGACATGCAGCAAATTGTCAGAGTTGGGATTGGAACTCACAACGCTGCAGCTGGCGGCACAGAGTGTAGCATACGTGCTGCCGTTTTAACCACTCAGCCATCAAGCAGCCCCACATTACTTAGATTATCCATGTTCCCGACACAACTAGAGCTCAGTCTTTGAAAGCACATAATGGATTCAAAGCACAAGGACAGAGGGGTTTCCGTGAAGAGAAGAAATAAGAAGTGCTCCAAGAAGTTTGAAAATGAAGATGAGCAAAGACACGTGCTACAATAAGAGCATGCACTACATCCCCCACAAACTAAACGTGTCCTAAGTTTATTGTCATTAAATAACACAGAAACTGCCTTATATGTGTATGATATTAATTGGTCGAAGCACATAAAATGCATAAACATTGACATTGACATTGACTAGTGAAAACGTGTTACCTGACAGTGTTCCTGCTAGTGCTCTGTCCTCAGAAATAAAGGTTTACTCAGGACAGTGTCCTCACAGGACAGAGGGTGTTTTCTAACAGAGCGTCCCACGGCCATTGAGAGTGAAGATGTCATTCCACTGCCACTTCTAAAAGCAGCAGGCAATTGGTCCATCTGACTTGGCTCAGCAATTCAGGCAAATCCGATCATTGCACAACCGTTGACGACGCGGACGTCAACGGTTAAGAGTTAAACCAGATGTTTCGGTTTCAGGAGGAATACAGTCCCACTCCGATGATTGGTTGACACGTCTCCAGATCCAGAGCTTCTTAAAGTAATAAGACACTGATCGTCACCTTTGATGTCAGTGTACAAGAGTCCACATGGCAACTTCAGCGTCAGCGCAGGGGCTGAACTTCAGGCATTTTGCGCGCGGTGTTGTTACGGTCTGCGTGTCCAGATGTCGCTCAGAAACGTCCTCACGCCAACGTCCTCCGCGCTCCCCGTCGCGCCGTGAGTAGGTCCGCTGTCCTCTCGTCACGCGTGCAATGAGAACGCGATGTATCGTCCTATGTTTCTGTGAAGCCCATGTTTTTCCTCCAGCATCAGCATCCTCTCCTCTGCACGGACGAGCCGCTCTGCCCGGACTCCGCCATCTACCGGACAACCTTGTAACATCCAGCCGCGGATGCTGGGCACGGCAAAACTTGTCTCGGAAGTGCTTTTAGTCAAATTATCCTTCAGTCCAATCCAGAGCTTTCAGGTTTAATGCACTTTTGTGATGGATTAAGGTTTACATATAGCACTATTAATATGAAATGTGGTGTCTTCAAGAGAAAATAAGCGTGTGATTTACAGTAATCGCCGTTTGGAACAGTTATTATGCATTTTCCCCTTAAATAACACAGAAATATTGTAAGGATGACTTGACTTATTTTTTTTTATAGCGTAGTAAATATTCCTTTTATAAATGTATTGAGGCAACATGTGAAATATTATTTATAGCCATGTAATTATGTTCTGTACACATTTCTTGAGTGAGATATTGGCTCTCATAATACAGTCTGACCATTATCGATCATGCAAAGCCGCAATTATTAATAAAGCACAATGACTTAGTGAAGTGGAGTCATTTACCTGTGGAAGGTCTTTCCTCTGCGATTTGCCTGGCAAATGTCCCTCTTCGATTAAAGTAAATGTTCATGGTGCTCAGAGTGGTCCTGTCTCCACTGAACCTGTGTCGCTCTGTGCAGCCTGATGGTGCTCAGTCTCTCCATGTTTCAGCCCATTACTCCTCGGGGGAACGAGCTGAGCGTCATCACTTTAAAGCCCACACAAACACTTATATGGTTTCCCATGCTCGCAGTCGTCTCACTCATCCTCCGGAGCCTCACAGTCTCCATTCCCACAGACTTCCTCTGCACTACATGATCCTGCAACTGATTGTGTTATTTTTACTGCCCGACTTGACTGTTTGTCTCCTCTGAATCTCAGCAGCAAGTAGTAACTGCACAAAAACACCGTGGTGTGACGCGACAGAGAAAGAACAGGTTAAGAGGAGAACATTTCCACTTTATTGAATCTCTCTTGCTTTGCAGATACAAGAACACCTCTGCATTTCCAACCATTGGCTCTTTTATTCCCCAAAACTCAATGCATGCTGTGCCTATATATAAACTTATCATTACCATCTTGTTCTATCCATTCAGCAATACACCTACATATTTCTTTTGATTCATTGTCAGCCCTGCATTTATACAGGATTTGTCAAAATATGAATATTTACAATTCACAGTTGTGTGCAGAGCAGGCATCTGGTTTCATCTACATCTAGCGTGTGTCTCTAGTCCAAGGACAGTTACATTGTCAACAACAGACAATACAAAGTCAAAGTAACACTGCATAATACAATACATCAGACAAAGGGAACATCCATAATGTTATTGCTAAGCTTGTGTTGTGCTTTAATTGAATGCTGCCATTTTGCAGAGCCACTCCAGCGTTGACTAATGCTTAGATGTGTCTCATTTCCCAGTGAACTCTTGCATTATTCAGCCATTTTGTTGCTGTGTCTGAACCATCGCACAATGCATCGAGCGAGCCGTGCATCCATTAGCCTATCTCTAACTCTTGTGTCCTCTCCATATATTATGACTGTAGTGGACACTCAGCACAGCACTGCCACTCTGCCTCCTGGGTGCGTTCTCTTCATGCTCCCAAAGTGTCTAAAAACAGACAAAAAGGAAAAGAAAATGTCAGACAGAAAGGCCGCTCAGAGCCATACATTTGCAGGATATGGGAGCAATACATGAGCTGAGAGTATGAATCATCAAGTGGTTGCGTTTATGTGGCCACCAGCTAAAGACACTCTTCATTTAGAAAGTATCACATTCTCAAGCCCATTTCCTTTGGACTGTCTGTGGAGATTTCTGGCATTAATTAATGTAATGTCACTTTTCACTTTAATGAGAAGGCAATTACTGCAGATGAAAGGCTCTGGCTGCAGTCTGTCGTTGATTCAGACCCACAGACAGGGCAGGTTAAAGCTGGCAGTCATTTTAAGCATAAGATGTCAGGATTTTGCATAATTGTGATTGCTTGATCTTTTTCAGAAGTATAAAATGCAAGAGCTTATTATCATACATTAACACTGATTATTTATTATTGTAGAGGGCAGATAGAAAAATACAACATGTAAGATTTGATTGGTTCGTTCAAAATATAGTACTTTATTTGTCTATCATTGTATCAATATCAGTTTTGAATAGCTATAACTTTTTCTTTAGTATCAAAATCACGTGTGAAATGTTCATGTATCGTGCGAATTCAAATGAATGACCCTGGATTAAATGGAGAATTCTTTATCTATACCACTTAAACACAAAAACAAGTTGAAAAACAGTTGTCGCTCTAAATTACATTTGAATAAAACTAAAACTAAAACTTGGTAAACACAAATATTTTCCTTTTTATCTAACTTTTAGATAATTTTGATATTGATTGTGGCCCTTCTGGACACAACTCTTGGCTTGAGACTAGAGGTTGTAATCCCTCATGTAATACTTCAAAAAATATTTCCATAACAATTCAATCTTCAAACTGCAGACACTGAGAATGATTGATCTCTTGAGATTGTAGATTACAAGGAAATTGTCCAAGCTCCAAAATACACTCACGCTCTATTTGGACAGTTGAAAAATCTTTCTTTTTTTCAGCATGATTTATGTTTGAAAAGGATTGTTCAGAGTTCACATTTTAAACTCGTAACATTTGAGAGAAAACAAACTGCTAAACTAGTGCAAGATATTCAGAACTTTTTTTTGTAAAAGTCGATAAAAACGAGACATAACGTTGCAGCCTTTTGTGATTCCTCTGCAATCTTGGTTCAGTTGTTATCACAAACAAATTAAAATAAACCAGGTAAACATTCTCTGTATTGCTCTCTACACAAGGCCTGTGTTGAACTGAGACAAAAATCATTCATTTAACAGCAGGGGAGGCGCTGGAGCAGATGTGTGTAGCTCAGAGCTCTCAAAGGACTGTGCATCCTTAATGAACTATGCAGTACTTACGGGTTGAATGCTTTTCTAGGTCTGGCTGTATATGTTAGTTAAATAAAAACACATGAGGTATTAAACATTTAAAACATTTGCTTAAGTGACAAGTTACAAAGCGTAAAGGCCAAATGAAACAGGTATTTTTGTTCACGCTGTGCTCGAACGGGTCACAAAGGAGATAATGATTGTCTCGAAGCAAAATGTATGTGGTATTAGGTTAATTTTATAGTAGTTTTATTTGTGCAGCCACATTTATCATATTCCTAATGCAATGTAGAAATATCACCCGAATATTGACATCAAGATAATGAAAAGTATATTGATTTATATATTTATATTCTTTGTCAATATTGCCCAAAACTACCCTATATTTTAGACCTCTTTAAACATGTTCTGAAATGCATGTGATTCTACTTTCCTGATGACTTTTCCTGACTTTCCTACATTTCCTTTATCCGTCTCAAATGTTAATGCTCCTGACCTGGACATGTTTAATTAAAATGTCCACTTCATTGTAAAACATAAATCACACATTTTATCGCAACTTGCCTTGAATATCCAATCATGAAAGAAGAATTTAATAATGATGCTTGTTTGTTTTTTCAGTCTGAACAATTGAAAACTGACTCCATGACTGACGCACCAATGAACCAGAAGCAGTATATAAAGTAAATGGACTTTTACCTCCATGTATTCGATTCATGGCAGTATATTTCTATCGTCTTCAGGTCAGTGACGTCATCCGAGCCTCCAACAGCCAGCAGCGCTCCATTGAACACCACAAGGGACACCTGAGAGACACACAGGGGAAAGAAAAGTTTATATTTTTAGCAGTATTACTATGCCACAAGAGAGTAGGCAGCCAGGGCCAGACATGAAGTCACAGTGTGGAGGAAGAGCATATAAAAACATTTGACAAATCTACCCAGACTTGTTGGTTTGTGTTCATGTCAATCCTTGTCTGTGCAGCCATTTTATTCTTGTCTTACATTGCTCCTCTTGCTCCTCATCCGTTTGACAGGAGTCCACCTGGATGTCTCCGGGTCAAGCCTTTCCACCGAGCAGAGGTTCAGGTGGAGCTCGTCTTTGCCCCCTGCCACGTAAATGTGTCCCAGATACACAGCACAGCCGGCCCCCTCCCTGGGACTCAGCATGTGGGCGCAGATCGACCAGGTACCGTCCGCCGGGTTGTAGCACTCCACTGAGAATATTTAAAGGGCATGGGTGTCAGTTAGGCTTGTATGCATCTGGCAATATATAGCCGCAGCCTATATGAATGAGTAAACTATTATGTAAGCGAGTGGGTGCAGTGGTGTAAATCAAAATCACAAAAAGTAGCAGATTGTCAAAAAACATGGGCCAATATGTTTCACATCTGAAACAGGACCAAATAAGGTTGTGGGAATCTCACTGGCATGCATTTCTCATAGTCAGACTGAAATAGTCAGTAACTCGTGTGGCCATAACATTACTCCAGTTTATTTTTTGCCAAGGTCTGTGCATGTACACACTTGTCCCATAAATCTAACATTTTACAGACAGAAGATTCAAGCATTGTGGAGGATATTTAGGACCGGTTTAGATAAAGGTGCACTATGTCACTTTTCTTGTGGATGGTGCTCCACCTGCTTGTCCATAGGTAGATGTTACTACTTTTAATTTATAGCATCAAACTTTAAACATTAAACTACATGGAGACAAGTAGGTGACACCACCAGGCCAAGTTACAGCTCAAATCTGTAGCGACATGACTCCGCTCAGTGTAAAGGCAAATGAAACATACAAGAAGTTTGCTTGTTTACCTAGGGCTGTAAGAACAAGAACAAACTTAGTTTTAAATAAATAAAATCTTAAATCTTTTGGCTCTGGCATTCATACTTCAACAGAAACACTCCTCTAGACCCCGCCCAGTGATCCTCAACAACTGTTTCCACGCTGTTGCTATGTAGATTATAATCACAGACAGTACACTTGATATGGTTTAGCAACTTTTATAGATATTTTTTTCAAAATAAAAAGATAAATAATGGACATTCTTGGCAAAACAATAGCTTCCCAGCAGCGAAAAGCGGGTGGCTTAAGTTGAGTTGTAGCTTTAGTAGTAGCAGAAATGTATTGTACTATATATGCATTTTTTTTATATTATATTGTATTATTTTTTTATGTATTTATTATTTTTCATATTATATTTGAAGGTATTCTTTATATTATATTTATATTAATCATGTTTTCATATTTCAAATCATGGAGAAAAGTCATTTATCATGTACTGCTGACAGTTGTTTGTGGTGAGCTGTCCTCTTCTATTCCCATTCATTAAGAGGGCAATGAGGTTAGAACATACATTTAGGTAAAAGACATATAGATATACTGTTATTCTAACCGACCAACGTTTTATTTTCAGAGACAGTTGGATTTTAGAAAGTGTCCCTCTAAAACACATTCTTGGCAGATACCTGAGTTAAGTGCTATGTCTCCATCATTTCCTCCCATCACATACAGTTTCCCACTCAGCACCGCGGCCACTGCTCTGGCACGTCGCGTTGACATTGCTGCTTGCTTGCTCCATGAGTTCATTTTTGGATCATACCTAAACAATTAAACGAATGCTCTATCAACAGGATGCCATTTAGTCATTCTCCCTTACAGTACATTGCAGTATGCGCAATGCTCGGTCTGATAGTGTCTACGCCGCACCTTTCCACTGTATTTAGAGCCGTGATGCCGTCGTGTCCTCCAATAGCGTACAGGTACCCGTCCATCTCCACCAGACACACTCCACTGCGGGGGCTGCTCAAGGGTGCTACATCTGGGCTCCAGCTGTCTGCGTCTGGGTTGTACCTGCCGGGAATCAAGCCCAATGGCGGGGGTGTCAGAGTGACGATATGAGGTAACACCAAGAGCCAAAAAAGCCTCTACTTCACGTGGACTGGAGACGAGCTACTATAGAACATATACGTCTGGATTCGGCTCATTGGATCCTGAAATATAGCTCTTTCCTCATAAAACATTAAAGGTGCTTTATTTACAGTTTACCACCTGTTTGCCTCCACAGAGATATTACTGCTTTGCATGGTAGGTTCTGCAGTATGGCATTAAACGTGTCTATCTCCACACCACCAGGCCAAGTTATAGGTCAGATCTGTGGAGAGGCGACTTCTGGTCACAGTTAGAATGAATATGTTTTAAGGTTACTTTGGACAAGGAAAACACATTTAATTGGGGATAAAATGCAACATAGATCAGGTAAATGACACATTGTGGAACATTTCGTGCAAAGAAAAAAAAGTAGGTGGCACTGGTGGGACCCTCCATTAGAAAACGCAATATGAGTTTGGGCAAGTATACGTTCAATGAGGACTTAAAATAAGACTTGTACATGTTCAGCCGCTACACAATGGTCTGTTTAACTGTATGTGATCGATAGTTAGAGCTGAATGGGACCTGAACTAATGTCTTCTTCAAAATACATTATATTAATAAGATGGACATTTGGAACTGTAATGTGGGAGGTAAATTATGTGGTGATCATAGAAATGCAGATTGTCATTTCTACCTTTAACTGTTTAATTAATTAAGTATTGTATAAAAGACTGATCTAATTAGCTTCTAAAATGTCTTTAAAAAATGACTATTGTAATTCCTTTTTTGAGTATTAACAAGAGAGCAGCACTTCTGTTGTAATTGTAGCCATATAAGTGTCCACCACTGATTACTCCTGTCGTAAAACCCTTCCCTCACATAATATTTGTGAAAAACAGCTTGGATAATGATCATTCGAAAGCTAAATTAGTAGTATTTTGCCACAGTTTTCAAATAATTGATTTGTTGAGATGAATACAATTGGTTGATGGCCAATGCATGACTGTTACAAGTGCTGAAAGCTTCAGTGCACTCAGGTGACCAAAATAAGAGCGAGCTGCTTGAGGGCTTTTCAGGATTATTTTTATGGACTGGGCATTTCCCCACAGGGTCAACGGGCAGCCAGTCAGTAAAAAAAACAAATAACTCTCCATGGGAAACTGGAGCACAGGCAAAGTCACAACACATCTGAAAATATGAATACATCCAAAACAGTCAGTGTAAATGCATTCAAAAGTGGAAAAGGGCAACTTGAACTAAATGCCATGGTATTTTATATGGATGGTTAGTTCTCAAGGAGTTAGCTTTGGGACATTGTCCAAGTCCTGTTTTATACTGACCCCTACTGTTCAGCAGGGCAATTATGTTGTCAGAAAGCTTGGCAAAGGAGATGTTATTGCAATAATCCTTGTCATAAACCCAGATACAAATCGATACTAAAACGATTATAAATTGAATGGGTTTTGATTCTGAAGCACAGAAATAGGACAAAAATGCTAAGCTAAGTTTTGCTAAAACGTATGTGTTCTAATTATGTTTGGACTAATTGAACACTCTCCTCACTTCCTTCCCACATAAACACTTACTAGTCACTCAAAGGCATCACACTGCTCACTTGAAGCCAGGACAAATCTGCTCATTGCAATTAGCATTAAATATTTACAGCCCCCTCCTCTCCACAGACCACCTCACATTCGTCTGAGTCAGTCAGTTGTGACTATTTCAAACATTAGACGAGATGTGTGCACGCATCCAGACACAAAATAATTAGATGCCAGTTTTAACATTAGCTGAAAATCAACTCAAATTCAAATGAAACATTCTAATTGCTTCTTATGGATTTAGCCGTACTTGTCATCAAAAGCTAGATGTGACTAATTGAAATAATAATTGTTCCCGGGGGATTTAGGCTTCTTATATAATTCTTAAACAGGGAAATGGCATCAAAGTGGGAAAATACTTACTTCTCCACATTAGTGTAACAGCGGGCCTGGTCGTTCCCACCCACAGAGTAGATGTGGCCCCCGAGTGTGCCCACTGCCACGGTGCCACGCCGGGTCACCATCCGAGCAGCACCTCTCCACTCATTGTACTCAGTGCAGAACTGCTCCACCTGACATGAAGGGTCCTGCCGGCTCCATCCACCCACTGGCAACACGGGACCAGTTTGTACAGAGTCACATAACTATAATGCATTATATTATCAATGTGGAAACTAGAATCATTATTATAACTGTTTTAGTTGTACAAACATAATCCCCTTTAGATTAGACTAGAAGGATAAGGATAACTACCTACTTTTTGGTGTTTGGCCAAAACATATTTTCAATAACGTTTGCTATGTTTCCTCAATCGGCAAAATGATAGAAATGCAATGAATGTTGTTTAAAAGTTATGCAACATTTTAATATTGAGTACCTTTTATAATAAAAACTAAAATGCTGCAAAAACAGTGAATTCGAAAATGTTAAAGACATTGAGTAACATAATGCGATAAAGGGATATTTCTGCACTTTTGTTGATGATGGCATAGTCAGGTCTCATTTGTCTTGTAGTTCAACCTCATGTTTTAATTTCTGTTGATTGACATTATATCATCTGAATACTGTTATTGGTATGTGATGAGCCCTTCTTGTTAGTTTACTGTATATCTGAGACAAGGTTTTTTATTTGCCTGTAAACGACTGTAATCAGACATGGTTTACAATGAAACTTATACTCACCCATAAACATCATGTCGTTGAAGACATCTTTAGGAACAAGTCTACTGAGATGTTCCCGTGGAGAGGGGCGAGTGGGCATGGATCTTTGGCGTTTTGGTGATGTTAGGTTTTGTTTCATGTGGCGATGCTCTGGCTCCCGAATCGTAGCTCTAAACACACAAGAGAGTCAAATAAAAAGATGGAGCAAAGTGTTATCATTCATCAACACTAATTAATCAACATTACAAAGTCAGGTTAGAGAAAATGATAGCTTCAAAAACAGTTACAGATAGCAGGTTTTGATATGTTGGTTATGATCTGTTGGTTCTACGATAAAGAATATTCATGCAGCTTTAGCGGGTACAGAAAAAAAATATTGTTCATGTACTAGTATATGGTAAACCAGGTATTGTTTATGTTCTCATAACAAAATTATTTGAAAAATGCCCAGCACAATGGCAGCATTTTTACAGAAAGCGCTCTTACCCCTGTTCATCGTACACTCCCATGTTTCTCTCTTTTGCAGGCTTCAACTTCTGTGACTTTGTCCCACTTCTGCTCAACCCAAACCACTACCTTCTCTCAAGTATGTCCTAAATCTAATGGGCGTCTCTGACTTTCTGCTTGGCAGGAAATTGGAATGATGACCTCCCCCCCGCCCCTTCCGGGACTTCATCCTTGTGATTCATCCTACATCACTGCACTTTGAAACCCAAGACGCCTCCTCCACACCCCGGCTCCTGCGTCCACCGGACAACTGGCATTCTGCGGGCATCAGGTGCCAAGCTCACTTTCTGTCCTTCAAATGCACCTCAAGTCACTCAAAAGTTACTGTGTTGTTATCAGTTATATCAGTCATAATCAAAGGTTTTTCTTGCCTCCATGTACGCCTTAATTAGAATGAAATACCAATGTTTTAAGGGTGTGGTATTATATGGATGCATTGTGAATTATTTGAAAACACTTCATATATAGTTTTTGTGTCTAATTGTGGATTTTTTTTAGGACTTTGAATGGCTAGACAAATTACGTTGATTATTTAGCAAATTAGATGTTTATGGTTTGGCTGAACTACATCTGACTAGAATAGAGTTATGTGCATGTCTATGTTTGACAAAATATACAATAAACATGTTTTATAGAGTGGAAAAAAGCACATACCATATCTTAGATTAGGTTGACAATATCCCTATATCAGATTATAATCCTCAGTATAAACCCTGTTGCACTTACTGTTTAGTCAGGAGGTAACATGTATTTCTCAGCTCAAAACAGTTCAAAGTGTTATTATTGTGTTATAAAGTGTTATTATACATTCCATTTATCTTATACATTCCATTTATTTTAAGTCAAAAAGCTCTTGTTTCGCTCACACAGTCAACGTTACTGTGACCCAAACCTGTCAGATACTTTCTAAATCATACATGACCAATTTTGCCACACGAGGACGGTTTAACCATACACATATATACATTTATCTTGTTGACACCCCATAACCGTTAGTGGCAAAGTTAAATTGGGAGAAGTGTTGCATTACCTTGTATAGGGCAGAGTGACAGTGACTCATCTAAGCAGGAAGCAGGATTAGACGCTTAAAAGTAAAATTTGTTAGACACAATTAGGCCGTGCATTTTAAGGAACTGGACAAGAAGTTGCCTTGAGATTGTCTTTTGGGGCAGATGTCAATGTTGTCGTTTTAAAAGTAAGAACACAAGCTGTTGCCGACTAAATGAAAGCTTGACAGTTAATTTCACGCTAAATCAGCACTTAACAAGTCAGGTCCTTGGGCACCCTTCTTGCCCGCATCAATGTGGTGTATTTAATAGTAGTTGCATATACTCAAGATTCCGAAAGGCTGCCAAGTCTCCATCAATCCCAGGACAGCTGAAGCCACAGAAGTAGATTATCACTTGCATCATTATTATTTGTTTAGTATGCATGACCCACTGCTCCTTGTGACTGGAGTTGAGATTAAAATGTCATGCAGTGTAAACAAAAAAAACATTTCCTACTTACAGAAGTATAAATTATAATTAGAAGTGGGTGATGTGTGATATGTTTTAAATCTGGAATATTTAAAACATATAATCAAGAATATTGTTTGTTTAAAGCTGTGAAAAGTTTGGATAAAAATATACATCCACTAAATCATATATACTTAGCACAAGTGAACAAATAAACCATCATAAACATGACTCAGCTTCAATAATTACGTGGCAGTTGCTGTTGTGGTCTTCTTTACTTTAAGGCAGGATCCCAATTCTTTATTAAGTCCTTATTTTGTCCTTTTAATCAAGTGGTTCAGTGCTCCAAAAGTCTCGATGAATTCTCCCTTGACATTCTTCTTACATATGGCTACTTTGGACTGGAACAACATGTTTTCATCCCTCTGGTGTGTAGCTTGAGTGCTTTGACAGTAAAAGAGAACATTTAGAAGGTCAAAGGTTTACTGGCGTTGCTATAAAATGTGGAAACTAAATACAAACGGCTTGCCTGATCATTAAAAAGGAAACGCCACACTGCACTTTTGCTGGTTTGCTGATCGCACACGTGTCGTCAGAGCATTATGTAAACTAAAAAAAAGTATCTTATAATCATCTTGGCAAAAGCGAAGCCATTTTACTGCGCATTCATAGTACACGGTAGTTGTTTTCCGGAGAAACAGACGGTGGACTAATTGGATTTCCCTTTTTATTTTATTTTGAGATTGCGGCCGTCTTCCCTCATAACACTGCCAACAAACGATGACATGTGCTCCAGCCCTTCTGCACAGTGAAGGACACAGTTGTACATGGGGGAGACACAGAATACACCACAACACCATGCTGGTTATGCATTAGCGCTATTATCCCACCCACAGTTGAGCCCACACATAAATTAGTGTGTAGTAAATCGCAAAAAGCTGTCACAATTTATGATCAATATTTGCTTTTTAATCTGTAATGTAATGTCTTTTTAATCGTTAATGTTCTTTACTACCAACTTACTTGTTTTTTCCTTACGTTTTCTATGTCAGCTTAAAACCTTTTTATTTAGTCAAGCCTTTTAAATGCACTTGTTTTAGGGACTGATTTTACTGCATATTTGTTGTATATGTATTGCTCACTGTAAGTTTTTTGTGTTTTTATTGTTTTATTCTGTGTTTTGTGAAGCACTTTGTGACTCTGTCTGTGAAAGGTGCTATATAAATAAAATGTATTTACTTACTTACTTACTTACTTACTATGTCCAAACTTTTGATACACAGTCATAATTGAATGATAGTCGTTGCAGATATTGTAGGTGGCGAATGGCTGCCAAGTCTCAATCAATCTGTCTCAGGGCAGCTGAATCTACAGAAGGAGTTTACCACATAGTCCAAATTAATTTAGGGTCTCATCACAGACCTATTAGTATTACGGGTATATATGAAACTATTACTGCACTGCAATAGCACTGCTTTTCATGCAGTCAATTATACTTCACATAAGTCGCTGGATTTGAACATTTATAAATGGAGATGTGGCATTTCATAGTCTTTTTTTAAGGGCGCTAATACAAGACATGTCACCACTCGTTTCTGATGGAAATCTTATAAATCCTCCCGAACTGTTGATGAGATTCACAGCCATCAAACACGGTGACCCTCTCGACGTGACCTATAATATGCATAGAAACAGGATGACTCATGTGTGTTCCTCGCCTACTTCCTGCCATGTATGCTCGCGCTCACATTCCCCAGACTGTCTGCCACCCGCCGAGGCTCCGGCAGCTGTCCTCGAACACATCCCGTCACTCGCACAGGTGCAACAATGAGACGTGCACGTGATCCTTGGCCTTTCACATGTCAACTCCTAAACTACATGTGGGCAGGAATGTGTGAGGTGCTGCTGCGGCTGCTGCTGCGGCTGGAACTGACTAAATGTTTGGCGATGAAATGTTTAAAAGAAGAAACAGACTCATCTCTGTGAAGACAAGAACAGAGAGGTTACATAGTGCACCTTTATAGAAGATATAGACTTTAATGAGTTGTCTCTGTTGCTGGCCCCAGACTCTGGAGCAATATGCGGACCATCACAGACTTTGTATCTAAATATTCAAAACATATTTATTGAGACTGGCTTTTTACACTCAGTAATGTAGAGACACTTAATTTTGTACAGACGGTTTCATTGTTTACATTAGATTCGGTTAGAAAACACTTTGGTCACCTCAAGTGTTGTAAAGGGCTCTATACATAAAGAGTGATTGGTTGAATGACTGGACATATACAAACAATAATGTCAAACAGTCTTTCAGTGCACATTTTACTTGAATGAATTTACGTGAATTTGAATGGATGGGCAAGCAGACATGTGGTGTTTATCAATATTTAGTGGATTACATTTTCACACTAAAGGGGGAAAAAAAAATAACATGGAATAGTGACTTCAGAACCCAGGTCTCTCGCATGAAGAGTGAATGTGTATTCTACTGAGCTAAACTCCCGCACTTGTAGAAACTGCTGAATAGAGCAAATACTCCACAAATTAGTGCTCTATGTTATTAAATGACAGCCTGTATTTCTAACTAACGTCTAATAATTAGAAACATGCCTTAGCTACAAACAATCGCTCTCTAAAAGATAGTTTTTGAGTCCGTTTGTTGAAACTTGGCGCTGCTGTTGCTTCGGTTCTCCTCTGCACATGGTCAGTTAGGGCACAACCTGCAAACATCCAAGATTTCCACACAGTTTTATTCACACACCGTGTGGTTTGAGGCTGTGCTGTCCTCAGAGCACATGTGCAGACCTCTAATACAAACTGCTATTTTGTTCTGGTTCTAAAAGCTCATGTTAGAGAGCGAGCATGAACGGGCCTCTGAACATGGCCACAGAATGAAAAGGGACGAGAGAAAAAGAACCAAGCTTCCTGCAGTACTGCGTAGCAGCCTGTGGAGGCCACCAAAAGACACTGTGACTTCAGCCAAGCTTCAGCAGCAGAAGTGAGGGGAAAGCAGTCTCATTTTGATATATTTGGGTTTAAATATTGTTGTGACACACGGTAATTTTTGCTTTTATTGGTCAATCACTGCTTACCCCTGACCACACGCCACTAGGTTATATATAACAATGTCTGAAATGAATAAAACAATCAAAAGTATATACACAATTAAAATGGCATAAAATGTTTGTGTTTGTGGGTGAACCCTGTACCACCACAAGACTCAAAGGGATATTGGCATGGACCACTTCAAGCTTCACGTTGTTACAACTATTATGCATGGAAACCATGTTCTGCAAAAACAAGTACCATGTTCTGGCTAATTTTAATCACAATAACAATCAATCAAAAAAGGCCAGAACATAATTTTCATACTACTACTATATGATACTGTACATTTCTGCCACAACAGCATTTTAGCAAGAACTTGGACTACAGCGAGTTGAAACAGGGTTGAAATTGACCCAAGCGGTACACTACAAGATATACTACATGCTGTGAAAATACCACTTGCTTCTCTTTTTAAACCGGCTTGAAGTGAAATGAATACATTGTCTGTGTTGTGACCTCACATGCCACAAGACATGTTCAAAGGTGCAGAGATGCCACATGTTTTTGGAGCTGTAAAAAAGGGGCTACAGTAGACGCTTAAAAAAATGAGTTGGCGTGAATTTGATACTGGAGACTCCATAGGAAGGAGATACCCAGCTGTCCAGTTTTTATGTGGTGGACTTCAACAACACGTGAGAGGGTCTGAGCGTGCAAAGGAAAACAGCTCATTTTCAAGCATTTATTAAAGCAGTTTTTTAAAAGCATTGTCATGAATCCTGTCACGACCACTTCTTGAATAATGCAACACTGGATTAATCATACAAATGTGCGATTAGTCTTGTTCCTACCTGCTACTGCCCACCCACTCATCTATTTAAAAGGGGAATAATTCTGCAGTTAATATTAGTGTAAAACTGTTATTTTGGCTTGATATCCCTTTAAATTATAATATATTCTAGCATTTGAATTAACAATAATTATTTCTCGTGGTTCAAAAATATGTATGATTCTCTGGAAACTGCAAATATCATCTACAAAGTTGGCCTTATCCCACAATGGTAACACAAGGGTGCAACTTCTCTATCTAATGTACAAAGATAGAGTTTTACTTACTTTACTTTAATAAATATTTCTTCCCCAGCGCCCCACCAGGCTCTAAGGGGCTCTCAAAAGTTGCATATGGATTGCTTAGCCTTACTTTAATACAGTATAATGGGATATAATGAATGCGGTAATGCATATTCAGCCAGTGTTTTGAGGGACAAGTTGGAGAGAGTTGGTGTGGACTTTGACCTGGTTGTTTGACCTCCTGACCAGCAGTCTGGACTGTCCTCAGGGGATTGTCCTCGTGCCCTCCCTCTTGACCCACTACATGGCAGATTTCAGACACAACATGGACAGCTGTGTTCTGCAGAAACATCTCTGACAACTCTCCCATCATCGGCCATCAACAACACAAAGTCAGGGGAATGAACGCAGGACTTTGTGGACTGATGTCAGCAGAACCACGTTCTCATCAGCACAGGGAGGACTAAGGAGATGGTGGTTGACTTCCGCACTTGTGAGGAAGTATCCATTGTGTCCAATGCTGCAATATAGATTCCATTGAACCCATTAAAGTGGGACTGAACACCTAAACAACACCAACAGTGTTCACATGAGCTGACTGAAGGGGCGAGGTGCACTTCCCCTGCAGGTGTGTGCCCGAATGATATGTGATGTCACGTGCCTCTAAAAATGCTCAGCAGAGTTTAACAACAATTGGCAGCGCCCACTCGGTTTTTAACTGTACAAAGCTGTACATTAATGTAGTGTAACCTACTGTTTCTAACAGTAAAAAATAATTATGAACCTGAAATGAAGAGGTCACAGACTTCCAAGAGATCGAGAAGATAAGTGGAGAGTCCTATGATTGTTGTGTTGGTTTTTATATGAATAATATGAGCAAGAACAAATATCTTCTTGTCCCCACAGGAATCCACAGCTCTGGCCTTGACTTTGAGTAACAATGTATTCTATAATATAGAATACATTGTTACTCAAAGTATGCTTTATTCATACACATCAGGAGGGTCACTTTGTTTGATAACTTTATATTTTGGCATTTCTTTTTGAGCTTCATGTTTCAGTGAAAGACATGCTGTCTAATGGCTTCTCCTCAATGCTGCTCCATCAAAGCAATTCCAGAATTCGTTTTAAACGTCTTGTTCAATAATTTTGAATGTTTACATGTTTTACCAAAGTCACTGGGTTTATCTTGGTGTTGGTTAAAGGTTCACTATGCAACTTTTCTGGTAGAGGGTCCACCACCTGCTTGTCGCTAACAGAGATTAATTGTATATTTCATTATAATTTGTCTAAAATGTTTCACAGACTGGCTTTTATCTTAGTTGATGCAACCAGGCCAAATGACAGGTCAGATCTGTGGAGAGACGACCCTTCTCAAAAAAGAATGCATGTTTTTCAGTGTATGTTTTTGATAATAAAAACCTGCAATTTAAAAAATATAAGAAAGAACATTTAAATGGCTTACTCTGGAACTTTCTAACACTCAGTGGAGACAAGCAGGTGGTGGACCCTCCACCGGAAAACGTATAGTACATGAGCCTTAATAATGACTTTAATTAATTATAATTCTAGGTTAGAACTAGTATTAGTATTAGTTTTAGATTAAAATACTTATGACCTTGTGTATTTAACTTCTTTCTGAGTGGTTTAAAGCCTGAAATAACCCTATCTACTATTGGATGGAGTGAGTTTGATCCTTTGGTAACTAATGTGAGGATGAAATAAAGAGCAATTTAAATGTCAGAAACATTGTGAAATATGTTCAATTATTAGGTCCAATGTTCAATTATTGTGTAATATAGGTCCATCAAGTAAATGTATCTAAACTAAAACTCAATCAAATTAAGATTACAATACTGTATTCCTTTTAAATTAAATTAAGAAAAATAAATGTCAGTATAATATATTTTGTACATTAGCAATAATATGTTTATAATTTGCTGGCTGTTTGCTGTTGTATATTAGATCCCATCAGAATCTGCAGCACTGCCACTCTTCCAACTGTTACATTTCATTGTAAGCACAGTTTGTTACTTACAACTATACAAACAGTTTTACAATAGTTCTGTTTCCCTTTTTATATCACGCACTTATTGCAATGCTGTGTGAACTCTTTGCATTCCCAACATGCAGTAGGCTATGTATAAAATATAAAGAAGCTAAAATTAACACTGTACTGCTTACAATATATAAAATATTTAGTCTGCCTCTCTGTAACTCTGCTGGTTCTTATAGTACAAATCACTAAGATAGTAACTTTTAAACCTTTTTTACCATGCTCTATAAATGTCAATGTGTTCTTGATGCATAATGGTAATTTGTTTCGGAACAAAGTTGTTTCGGAATAAGATGGTGAGGCAACACAACTAGTAATTTTGTAATGCCACAGTTCCATGTGAGGGTAACATTTCTTTGAGATCACAGATTATTTATCTTGTTACAAAAAAAATCATATTATAATAGTGATTTTTAAGGATAGTTTTTTTTTCAAATCAAAATGTATTCATACTAGTAAAAGGTTATAAAATAAAGAAAAACTGAAAAAATAGTAGCGGTAGTAAGAATAATATAATTCAAAATAAACTCAAGACACAAGTTTGTCTGTCGTCTCTCAGGTTCAGGGGTCATCTCTCCACATGGCTCATGGCTCACAGTAGGAAGCGCTGCCCTCCTACTCTGCACAGATGGACTGGGCCACTGGAGTATGGGCCTGTATGGGCCAGTCTGGAACAAGGAGTGACTGTTCATTGTGAGGAAGACCATTAGTGAGGAGCATCTCTCAGCAGAGATGAGGTAATGCTCTGAGGTTTAAACACTCCATAATTTATTCTAAAACGGCCATAAAATAGCCTTGAAAACTAATATATTTGGTAGCGCAGTTGACTAGTGCATTTTTTCCATGTACAATTACCATAAAGCATGACCCTTATTCTTTTTTTTCTTCTTTTTTATTTTTTTTATTTGTAAATACAAAACAGTTATAATAGTTGGACAACAATAACCTAAAACGCAAAAGACAGACAACAGACATTTGACAAATAGAGGGACAACAGTCTAAAACATTCAAAGCTAGGTGATTGTGCGTGCGTGCGTGCGTGCGTGCGTGTGTGTGTGTGTGTGTGTGCGTGCGTGTGTGTGTGTGTGTGTGTGTGTGCGTGCGTGTGTGTGTGTGTGTGTGTGTGTGTGCGTGTGTGTGTGTGCGTGCGTGCTTGGGTGTATGCGTAGATGTACGTGTGTTTGCGTGTGTATGTTTGTTTAAAAAACAGAGTCAATTTTTTTAATATTATTATTACCATTCTCACCATGCTACCATATGTTGTCATACATGTAGATGTAGTCATATTTTTAAAATAGCAATCACCATATACCACTACCACATACAACAATTGACATTATATATATATATATATATATATATACATACATACAGATGTACATATACAGTACATATACATGTTTAACAATTACAATTAGTACATATACATGTTTAACAATTCTTTTTTGATATTCAGGGGATACAACCCACACATGTATTATGTGGAGAATCAGAAAACTGATAAGACCTGATTTCAAGTTTGTCACTTTATGCTTTACACTTTATGAAAGGTTTGGAAATGGTTTGTGAATTTCAGGAAATTTCGAGTTATGACTGACGTGTGCTCCTGTCTGGGCCAGGGCTCCCTTGAAAAAGAGATTAGTAATTTCAATGGGACTTTCCTAGTTAAATAGATATAATTAAAATCTATTAGTTAGTTTGTATAATTCAAACTCTTTGCACATCCTAAGGCTACCTCAATTTCAGTGTATTTTCCCATATACTTTGCCTTAGCCTACTACAAACATCAGTAGTTGCAATATTATTACAACATTAATTTTTATTTTAAAATGACTTTATATTGAGTTTTAAACATCAAGATCCATATTTCATGAAGCTACAGCTAAAATGTAATCCAAACTCTGTTAAATTTAATAATGCTGTACAAAAAGAAAGAAAGTAGAGTTGTAGTACTGTATACATGCTGTGAGAGTACATTTAACTTAAACTGAACCTGCACGCTACTTTAAACAGACAACAATCATGTATCAAGTTTTAAATATTCAATAATGTGAGGCTTGGTGCTAAAGTGCGAGCCGCAGAGTGTTTATAGCAAGTAATTTAAGAGGAGGTCAGGGGTGAGAACATGAGATGACTACATAAAGCAGAGGTTTCCCAGAGAGGAAAACTAATGCAATACTTCAACATGACGAGATATAATTCGGCTGAATGAATATATAACAGCTGAACCAGGGACCACCTGAAAACACAGTCAGTCCAGTCCCCAAAGTGCAATAAACTATTACGACCCTACAGCGTTCTGGATAAGCTCGACAGGTAATTGGTCTCTTGGCACCCTCAAGTGGCCAGACACCCACATAACATATTGGATATAAGTGGTGGGCCAAGCATTTTGAGGATATTGATTGCGCTGCTGTCATTTTCATGAAATATGTTCATAAAACATGAACAATTAACCAAAAGTCAGTAAATATGTAAACCTATTTTAAATATTAAACATATTGTATTATTATTGGTTGAGCCCTGAATTATTGCACAGCTTAATGTATACAACGTTATCCAGAGATCAACAAGTCAATCTTTACCAATTTTGCTTTCACTATAGACTGTTCACCCTTATGGCATTAAACTTCTCCATGGGCAGGTGGCGCCACCAGGCCAATTACGAGTCAGCTCTTTGGTGCAATACAATCCCCTCTATTCAAATTCAAGAGTTATGCATATGTTTTGTCTCCTATTGAGCCAGATTCAATGTTAAGCAAAAGAAGTAGTGCACCTTTAAAAATAGCAAACATTGCGCAGAATAAATGCATGAGATGTTCTCAATATGACCACCAGAGGGCACTCAACGGCAGCTTTAAATACATTATTATGACATCCAGTATGCTATGACTGCCAGTAGCAATGACCCTGTTATAAAGGATTACAGCCTAAATAATTAAACATTAGGTGGGAAAAGCATTGGAGGTTGTCTCCACTGGCCGTTCCAAGGCTGCGCACCGTAGAATAAATTATTTTTAGAGTCCCATAAAGCTTATCTAGTATGGTAGAAATGAAGGTAAAAGTGAAATATCTGCATTATGCTTTATGGGCTCTGAGGCAGAACAACCCAGAATACAGAATACCCTATGATGTCTTTGCCTATAACACATTTAACAATTTTGTATGCACTTTAGTCTCTTTTATCTTTTGAGGTAACTTAGTGCCACATAGGTCCATCCATCCATTTTCTACCGGTTGTTCCCTTTTGGGGTCGCGGGTGACTGGAGCCTATCCCAGTGACTTCGGGCCTTAGGCGGGTAATTTCTGGCATTTAGAAATCAATGCTTTTTAGAGATACTGAGCTAAAGAGAAAGACAAATCCCCCTCCTGCAGCACAAAGCTTGCAGTAGATGAGGTGCCTAACTGCCTAATAAGTAAACCCCAAATAAAGTGACAAGCTGCCTCAGTGAACATGGCAGGCAAATGAAGAACTGCCAAACCAAGTCCACATGGCCTCCCCATCAGTTTATGATTGGAATGAAGCCAGCAGCGCTTTGGCCTCCATAAGCCCTCAGGACGTGCTACCCAGTGCACGTGGAGGCATTTCAGGGAGTCAGTGAGCATGGCAGGTCATGTACTCTTTTACACAGAGCTGAGGAGAGCACAGAACAAAGAGAGAAATGTGAACCCGGAATAATAAAGTCTGGAAGACAAGCCCCAATAGGACTATACAATGTTCGGACCCATAGTCTAGGATTATAAAGCATGTACACATCTTAAATGTTTTTCCATTTGTTTTAAATAAGCATTAAGATGCAGTTAATTATGTCTTAGCGCTTGGTAGGACCATACAAAGTCTTCTAAGTAAGCAATTATGTAAATGTTTTGTGCAGAAACGATACTATCATTATATTTTTTTCAGAACATTGCAGGATACTTTAATGAAGTCACTAGCCATAAAAATCCCAATTTAGACAACAGTACGATGGTCCATGGCTACTGACCTGCGAAAACAAATTGGAAGTAATGAGGCAGAAGATTTAAGCACATTAAATTGGGCTGCAGTACGAAAGGGAGAGGTTGTACAGTAACAGCTTAAAATACACTCATGTGCCCATGTTTGCGCAAGGATAAAATGT
Source organism: Eucyclogobius newberryi (assembly GCF_026437365.1). Classification (NCBI taxonomy): domain Eukaryota; kingdom Metazoa; phylum Chordata; class Actinopteri; order Gobiiformes; family Gobiidae; genus Eucyclogobius; species Eucyclogobius newberryi. The sequence goes on from NW_027316278.1 coordinate 23,728,582, forward strand.
ATTGTATGGATAATATGAACAAACAGCAAAGACGGAAAACAAAATGGGGGCCGTCCCTGGCACAATGTCATATTCCAAGATGATAATACATCCATGATATTACTGTGGTATTTGGAATTATTGTCAAATGCTTGCTCATTTTAGTTTATCTTGTCCGGCAGTTTATGTGTATTGTTACTTTTGTTGTATTTTTTTGAATTTTTTTTTTTATTTTAAGAAACAAAACCTTAAAAAAAAAAAAAAAATAATAATAATAATAATAATAATAATAAAACTGCTCATACAAAACCAAATCAATATCAAATCATTTTCAATTGAACATATTGTAACAGACATGTTTTATTGTCCGTGTGTACAACGTTAGTATTTAATGTACCTTTTAAAACCTTTTAATATCGCAATCATCAGGTAAATATGATTCTCAACATGCACAAGAACATTGAACATATTGCTATTGGTAACGTGTTGAATATTTAAACGTCCATTTCTACCTTAGAAGCTCTGCTGATGGAAAACAGTGAAGATCATTACGTCCCACAATGGCCCCTGGTTGTGACTCGTGAAGGTGATTAAACTTGGATGAGGGCGCCGTGGCAGGTGGCGAGGCCGGGTGCCAATGGTGCCGTCTACTCAGGTGACGAAGTGGAGAGAGCGAAGAACACTAGATCAACAGTCATGGACATATCATATTCACAGTGAAGTTAAGACAAATACAGCTCCAGACGTGACCAAGAAACAGGTAAGATAGTCGTGTTGTTTTTTTATTTGAACTGTTATAAACACACTGTGCCTTATGGACACACAAGACTGTTTTAACACGTGTGCAGTTTAACTTCTATATCGACATTATTCTCTTGGTTTTGGTTGGTTTGTGTGTCAACGAGATTACCATACATGTACTGAGAAAGGCTTTGCTTTCTGAACATTCACTAATGTTTTGAGGGTTCTGTGAAATCATTTTTGGGCAATGTCAGTCAATGTCATGAACAATAGAAGTTAAGCTACAAGATGTGGTTGAGCAGTTGAAAGGTGTTTGAAAAGTAGCACTTAAGAATACACAGCGCACAAGCATAAAGTGTTTATTTTTCTGAAAACGCTGCAACATCAGTCATGCACTTTCTTCATTTAAAAAGACACTTTGTCACTTTACTGGTGGAGAGTAATTTGACATTAAACATATCTATATCCATGGAGACAAGCAGCTCATCATCTTCAGAAGAGTTAGCGCACCTTAAAGTGAATGTTGCATAGTTATTTCATACAGGTCCATTCAGTCGATTATATGAGTCATACTTAACTATACTATTGTTCAAAATAATTAATTAATCTTACTTTTTTGCTCTTGTTCTTGTTCTCTGCTTTACAAGTACATTTACTGTGAAAAAAAATATAGAGCACTAAAGAAGAGTCCTTATCTAGGGACAGGCCTGTCAGCTGCTTCTTCTTCTCCATCCCTCTCACCCTCCTTCCTCTTCTACCTCCCTCCCTCATCTCAATCTCTCCCACACAGTCTCCCCTCTTCTTCTTCTCCCTCCGTCACTCACTTCCTTCCTCCTCTTTCCTCTCACCCTCCTAGTTTTCCTCCATCCTTTCACAAGTCCGCCTTCTTCCACCCTTTCTCACTCCCTTTCCCTCTCCTTTCCTCCCATCCTGTTACTCCCTCCCCCTCAACTCCTTCCTCTTTTCCCTCCCTCTTGTCCATCTCTCCTCTAGTCTCTCCTAATCCTCTCCTTGCCTCACTCTGTCACTGCTCCATCACTGCTTTCCACTTCTCCCGCCCCTCCCTTCTCTCCCTTGTCTCTTCCTTTCCTCCCTCTTTTCCATCTTTCCTAATCCGCCCTGCCTCGTCTCTCCTACTCTTTCCCTCATTCTCTCCATCCCATTTGTCGGCTTCTCATCCCCCTTTAGTCTTCCCTCACTGACTCCTCCAACCGCTCTCTTTAACCCTAACCCCCTTTCTTTCTCCACCCTCTCTCTCTTTTCCCTCCGTCTTTCCTCTTGTCTTTCATCCCTCTCTATTAATCCCCTTACCCTTACTCCATCCCTCTACCCTCTCCTTCCCCCTTTCCCTCCCTTCTTCTTCTCCATCCCCTCTAGTGTGCCCCTCTTTCCCTCACTACCCTTCCTTCTCTCTCTCCTTCCACTTTCCCCACTCCCTCTCTTCTCTCCTTCCTCTTATTCCTCACTCCCTACCTCTTCCTCTCCTCCCCCATCTCTCTCCTACTTCCTCACTTCCACTAACCTTTCTCCCTTTTTCCTCGTTCCTCACCCTCACTCTAACCCCCCCTCTTTTCTCTTCCTCTTCTCTATCCTTCCTGTAGTCTCCCCCTTCCTCCCACTCTCTCTGCTCCTTCCTCTCTTCCTCGTTCTCCTCCTCTGAGCTCTGATCGCTGCAGATGACATGTCACAGTGGTCTGAGGTTACACATGCTCTACTGTAGCTCAATGACACACAGAAACACAGCAAGCTCATCAGCTTACGCTGGAAACAAATTATCTGTTTCGCTTAGACCGATTCACTTACTTCTCTACTGTCGCTCTGTAGGGGGCAGTGTGGTTCTACTATTTTGAAAAATATTAAATCAACACTGTAATACAGGTTCTGAAAGCAGAATTAAATATGAACTTTTACCGAAGAATTTGTTGTTGATGTTGGTGGTGTTGGTGGTGGTGGTGTTGTTGTTGGTGGTGTTGTTGTAGGAAATTCGCTCTCAAATATAGTTTATTTTTTCCATGAACCTTACATACCAGACCATGAAGAGTGTTTTGTATTCTTTGATTACAGGCTAAACAAATTAACCTTTGAGTTTGCCTTGACTTGTTACAGCTCACATTTATGCTGGATGGTTCTCTTGAAACTTGCTTGAGCTGCTGAAACGCAGTGACCTGCATGTTCAATCACAGAAGGATCATTTTTCGCCTTTAAATTCTCATCTCTCTCATTTATTTGGCCATTGTCAGAATTGTCAGTATTTCACACGCCCTCTGTACAATCTGAGGCCGTGTTTTCATCAGAATTGTGACATTATTTTGCAACATTTTCTCCTCCGCACCATCAGGGGATATTTATCTCTGAAACAAGAGTATCGATATTTTTGTAGCTTGTTGAAGATGCAATAAATTACAACATTGACTATGAAAAATGCTGCAAAAGTAAGTGATGAAACTAACACGTATACAGTGCTATTTCTGCACTTTTCAAGTCATTTTTGCAGTTCACTCACGGAATACTTGAACCTCAACTAAAACTACTACTAATTATAATTCTGAGTCATTGTTAAAAGAATAAACTAAGAAATGCCCCAATTAATGTCTCTTTTGCTTACCTTTACTTGTGGATATTATAATGGAGAGTATTGTTAAATTAATTGATGTGTTGTTGGTGTTTTTCAGATCACTTCAGAGGAACAAAATGGATTCCTACCAAAGAGAATCTACTCGAAGACTAAGAAGAAACAGCAGAACTCTTCAGGACATTATTCACAAGGGGATTCATGAAGCTGGTCGAGATACTCCTGTAAATATAGTTTTACTTTAATGTGGAATTTTAATTACAACTTTCCTGTCTTTTACAATAAGCAGAAGAAAGGACCATGGCGCTCCTATTACACAGTTTTTTCCTTAATAGATGCCTTTATGTTTGTTACAGATTCCTGTCAAGGCCAGCAGAGATCCCAGAATGATACACTCTGTTGCTAGTTTGATCCGAGCAAAGAGCAAACTGCTTCTGTTGGAGAGCCCTGACACTGTGGAGATCTACAAAGTCAGTACTAACACTAACTGAATCAGAAAAAAGACTTCCAGTATGTACCAACTGTCATATTTGTGATCCATATGATGTGCCAAAAACAGAGACATGGTTCATCAACACTGAGAGTTCTTATCATCTTCTATTCAAATGACCTTGTTGATTAATGTAGTATTTAAAAGTATAATACAAATGATATGTACCGAATGCAATTACATTTGGTATTCATCAGATACAATCTTCTATGCAAATTACCTTGCCAACTGTTGTTGCCCTGAGTGGGTCCAGCTCCTCTGTCCGTCTCCTTCACTGTGGAACACTGTTTTTTCTGGCCGAGAAGAAGGGTCTAAGGACAGAGGAGCTTGGGACATTTGTCTAGGACACAGGATGCTGGGACATTGCCAAGTCCCTATGAACATTTTTAATCTGTTTTTCACGGTCGCCCTCCGAGGCAACTGCTGTTTGTGTTACAAAAATATATTGAATTGAACTGTTATTGCGCATGTATGCAGAAAACCCTGCATTATTACAAATATTCCAACTCTTTTGTATCCAAATGTTGTAAATTGACAGCTAGATGATCCACCACCTGGTTCTCGCCCAGTGAAAGATGGCGTCTACCTGCCCACCATAGCTACCAAGTCCTCCAGTCTGACGTCGCTCAGGGGCTTAGGGTTAGGCCTTTTGAGCCAATCCTGTCCATACCTGTACGACAAACGCAGGGGCTCCTTCTCCTCTGTTACGTCTCAAAGGAATGGAAATCCAAATGGAAAACAGGTAAAGAACAAAACAAAACGTTGCAAGAGGCATTTGGTATATTTTATATTTATAGTATTTATTTCCATAGAGTACATTGAAGACTCGAAGAGAGGCCAAGAAATCGAATGTGACAGTTTCAATGACGTACCTAGGACAAGGTCGCCGGCGGTCAGAGGTTGAACTTGCTCAGGATGAACTCAAAGTCCTGCAGCAGGTCAATGGAGGGGAAAACATCTGTGTCTTTAAGGGCATGGTGACTCCAAGGGGTACGGGACCTAAATGTAACATTTAATCATTTAAATAAAGTTTGTTTAGTGATTATTGTTAAAGAAAATTAAAAACGTGAACACACATACAATAACGATAATGATCACTATGTGAACTATCCACACATCCAGGTGCATTATGGTCTACTTGGACTACATCCTTGAACCAAATCCAAATAAATGCTACAAAAACCACAAAGCCCTACACAATAAGTAATAAACGAAATAAATTACTAAATGACTGAGTAAAGTAACTATATCAAAACTAAATATCTTCTGCCAAACTACTACACTTTGTAACAATTTGAAAAAGCTCAGAGGACACATTAGGGCGTGACATGGTGTATTTCTCAACATAAGGACTATTATTAAACATATACTCCCTGTATTAGGCCTAATTACTTATGTGGACCCAAAGCAGCTTTAATGAGGATGAACACAATTACTTTAACCAAAGGGACAGTTGCTGCAGAACATAAAGCGTCACATAGTCCGGTCAACAGCCAAGTTATGTTTCAACAAGCTCATAAGGCTGTAAGATTAATCATAACAAAATTGCAATTAGAATACAATTAGCAAATCCCAAATGCTCTAATTATTAAGAGAAATATAGTGTTAATTTTTTTTTTTAAAGGTATGCTGCTTGTTTTACTTTAGCAGTTCCGATTTCAGTCTTCTTCTCTTCTTCTTTAGCTGTATTGCTCCTGGAGGATGGCCTTAAAGGTGCACTATGTAACTTTTCTGGTGGAGGATCTGCTGCCTTCTTGTCTCCATGGATAAGTTACGTCTTTGCCCTGAATGTTCCACTGTATGGCATCAAACCTGTCTATCTCCATGGGACAAAGCAGTTGAAGCGCTCTTCACTTCAGAAAAGTTACACAGTGCACCTTTAAAATGGGCACTGTGAACTATTATTTTAAAATGTAAAGTTCAGCAAATACATTCAAGATGCTCTGTGGTTTCTGTCTAGAGTTTTCTCCACACTGCATAACCCACTGGATATGTTATGTTATTTATTTATGTCTTTTAAGTTGTATTGGCCGGAGATAATCTATTTTCCAGCCTGCTCACATACCCGTCCAAGAAAAATTGCCTTGAACATATGCAGCAAAAAAACACTTGCCTGATCTCTGTGGTATTTCAAACGCAACAAACCATGCAGTATTTCTGTGGTATATTTCAGAACAGTTCCAGTTTATTTCCCAGAGACACAGAGGTTACCCATTCAGCGCCACCTTCTTCGTTAATGGGCTCATGGTGGCGAGAATCAGCTCCTGTTGTGAGTACCGCTACAACCCGGGCTTTCAGCAGGGCAAGAAAAGCTGCTTCAAACTGGCCTGGCTCGCGGGTGGAGTTCCTTGTTATAGGTCAGACTCAACTCCACTAACACCATTTTCTGTCTTTCAGGAGCATTTATGTGTTTTAAACCATTTCAGAAGGTTTCTACCCTCATAATTTGCTTATTCAGAGCTGCGTTTGGAGAGATTCGTTAATGCTTTAGTAATGCTGTTGTGGTCCTGCACAGTGCTCAGAACATCTCTGTATTCACCTACCCCCTGTCCCCGCCTATAATGCTCAGTTTTTACTTTCTTGAGATTCTTGAGACATTTTTGGGCTCTGGATTATACAAACATTTTCAATGTTCTTACTTTTTATTGTGTAACCTGAATAGGATCTCAATAGTACAATGTAAAAACTACATGAAGTTATTTTAATTCAATAAACCTAAACATCTCTGGTCCGTCCCTGCATGTCCCACAAACATTAACATAACTTGTCCCACTTTTACTACTTTTTGAGGTGGTCACCCTAACCTCACATCAAGACTCCAGCAAAATATTACACATTTTGTTCTCCTGAAAACCGCTTCATGTCAGTGGTAGGAAGAAAGACCCACCTCTCCACTTCAATAGTTGCCAGGAAAAGTATATATTGCATGACATAGGGGAAAAGTGTTTGAGGTGTGAGCTGTCAGCCTGTCGCACTGAAAACTGATATTTCATGTTTTTCAGATGTACAAGCCTTCGAAACAAATATAGCTCCTGCCAGCAGCTGAGCAATGGTACAAAAGAAAACGTCATTTTCACACCAGAGCAGAGCCTTGGCCGCGTTACAAAAGCTGGAAATGAGGGTCTCGTTTTTCCAGTACTTCCCAAAGCTCATTCATCAGCAGTTTCTGGTAGGTCTAACTTTTAACACAACCCCTGTTCCAAAAACATGTGTGTGTGGAGTAAAAGTGTACATTTAACTCATAATAATACAACACATTACAACATTTAGACACACTGTAATTAAAAGCAATTCAACTTACAATAAACCTCTGTAAGTATAGCACAAATATTCTATACTATTTGTTGTAGAAGTTTTCAGCTTGTCCAAGAAAGGGATAAAGTAAAAGGCTGGAGACAATACACCATCACGGGGGACATAGCATGATCTTTGAGTTTTTAAGCCCCATGACTATGCTTCCAGAGGAGGAGGTTTAAATAATGTAAAGAGAATATTGAGGCCAGTACAGCTCCAGTTAGACAGCAGTATGTCAGAATATTAAAATGTGGCTCCTTTGAGGCAATGTTAAACTGAAAAATGCGAGGACAGTATAAGTTATCTAAATTATCTTACACTACTGAATTGAATTATTTAAGTGGAACTCATTAAACTTTTCTGGTGGTGGGGTCAGCCATCTGCTTTTCTATACGGAAACGTTAATGATATGCTTGGAATGTTGGGAATTAAACAGATCTTGCTATTATTCAATTATAGGTATTTTTGTTGTTCATAAACCTTAAAAATCATGCATTCTTACGGTGAGAGGGGTCACCTCCCCACAGCTCTGACCTGTAACTCGCCCTGGTAGCATCTCATACTTCTCTCCATGGGGACAGATAAGTTTAATGCCATACAGTGGAACAGTCCAGACAGTTTGTTATTTGTTGCATTTCCACAAATAGTTCAGGGTAATGAATACATGAATTGCAGATTGAATGAAAACATTGTAGCCTTGTCTTGCAACAAACACAAAACAAATCTCAAATAAAGTTAAAGGTGAAATAGTGTCTGTCTCCCCGTTAGGTGATGTCGAATCCTGCCCATCATCACCACTTTTCATCCCAGCAAAACCAGAAAAGAAAGCAGTCAGGCAGACCAGAAAGCACAACAAAAACAGCAATGGCAATGCATCCACAGACAATGAGGAGCAAACCGTGACTGAATCCAATAAGGCTACAGAGAAGAAGCGTCGCAAAGGTCACTCCAATCGGAAACGCAGCAAAGACATCACCACTGTTACTAATAAGAGAGAGGACACGAGGCCGGGCAGTGAGGGATCTGAGGCGTTACACTGGGAAGAGCACGTGGCGTCCGCTGGACCCGAGACAAAACAACAAAGTGGGCCAAAGGAGAAAAGTTATGTCCAACCAACAAACACTATACAACCTACACCGCCACAGCAAACAATGGAAAATGGACCGCAGCTGAAAAAAATGCAAGAAGCTCCGCCACACAAACCACACGAGCCACTGCAGCCCCAAATGTCAATGCAACAAAACAACTCCAGAAAAAGTGATGGTGAGAATAGTACATTTTCAAAAGAACACAGTATTAGAAGTTCAGTTACACCATTACTCAAGTAAAAGTCAAAGTGCAGTTGGTTTTATTACTTACCTGAGGCAAGAGGTGATACATACATACAATACATTAGCTTTAAAGATACACTATGTTACTTTTCTGGTTTTCCGCTTGTCTTATTGCTGTTAACATTGCTCAAGCCAAATCACTGTTGTTTTTGTAACTGATTGTAAATGTTACTTCGATCGTTACATAGCGCAGCTTTGAAGTAACATTTACAGTAAGTCAGTCAACAGTTTTGTTTTGAGTAACATTAGTTGCTATAACATCTCTGGAGATTAACAAAAGTAACATATAGTGCATCTTTGAAACAAGTGTAGCAATGTATATTTGTTAAATTTGACAAACTTCTGTCTTTCCAGGTGATGAAATAAACATGTGCCAGTTAATTTTAGAGTTGATATATAAATCACTAGATGTAAATGTTGCTATAGTTTATTTTTTGTATTATTTTTTTAAATCAGCTTGTGTTTGTGTCTTCCATTTATCCCAGTTAATGGCATCCCAGGTTGTTGTGTGCTTGGAGTAAAGTTTTTAATTACAATTATGAATTACAATGATAACATGACACCTTTGTTACAACCTTTGTTTAAGAAAAAATACAATCAAAGGACATTCCTCTGCTTAGGAAAGAAGACCTTTTAATAGCCAACATTTTGATTGCAAACAAGAAAGGTAAACATATGTCCATTCTGAAGTTTCCCCACAGGTTGAGGAAGCACTGACTGAGCAGAAGACTGAGAAGCAGGAGGAACACAGATCAAATGAGAAAAACAGAGTCGGAGAAAGACAGAGAGACTTTTATGAAGAATGTGTGGAAATGAGCGCTGCTCTGGAGCACGGCCCAAGCAAACACTGGTTCAAGGCAAACAGTGAGTAAAGAAACTCTGGTACAGCAGAGACAGACTGAAATCCCCCGCAGTATTGCAACTGATTTACATAATATACTTAAGACGCTGGAGTTATGTATTAAACAATGTCAGCTTGGGGGAAGATGGATAACCTGTCAGAGGGTAGGCATACATTACTCATAAAGTCTGAGACCCCAACTAAATATTATTATTCATATTTGGTAGAGATTCGTATTTGGCGCATCTCATTTTTTCTTCTTGTGTTTAAGTCTTGGAGAGATGCCGGCTTCAAAAAAAGCTGTCGTCAGGTCCCAAAAGCCCCGGTTCAGACGTGGAGTTGAGTGCAGAGAGTGAATCAGTGCAGCCCGAGGAGGAGCCGGAGGAGCCAGAAGAGGAAGAGGAGGAAGAGCCTGTCCCAGAACAAGATCTGGAGGCTCAGGTGTGCGCACATAATAGTCTGAATACCATGTACTGTAGCCTTTTGCTTTTATAGAAGAGTAAAAAATAAAGTAAACACATAATTAGCTAACTTTTTTCTGTTAAGGACACAAGATGTCACTACTAGGAGCAATTCAGTCGCAATGAAATAAAAAAAGGTTCTAAGCTAGTTGAGTTAACGGTGAAACAGGAATGACTTAATACATGCCTATTTAATACTGTATTAGTACTGTAGACCAAAGTAACACATGTGAATGCAGTTACAATGCCTTACAAGCGCACAATATACCTCAGGCTTGTCTGTGCCTTTGACTTGATCTGCTGTTGTCAAATGATGCTTCAGTGTTATCTGGAATAGCCAGGCATTTGGCTGTCATGAGCAATAGGGTGAAAGACGCTTCTTGCAGAGGCAGAAAAATGCTTCAAGGTCCAGCAGAGTGACACAGTGGACGTGGCCATCCGCCAGACCATGTGTCTCCCTGGACACCCAGCCTGTCTCAATGTTTAAACAACCTCCACCTGCTGCTCTCATGCCAGCTCTGGGCTCTGGATAAATATTAGGCCTCTAACAGCTTCTGCTAATGCAGCGTGCATGTAAATCTCAGGGTTATAGAACATGTTTCTTCTTCTGCAATTGTGATCACTTATCTGGGGTGAAACTAGCTATGCAGATGGACATGTTGTTTAGATTATGATTATTAAGTGACAGGTGTTCATGAGTCCAACGGCAGAGGGGAATAAACCGTTCTTGTGGCGGGAGGTATAATACGATACGTGTATCGATTCTGAGTCACAGTATCCATATTTTTTTTTTATTTTAAAAAACGACTTTTTGTGCTGCGCTCTTCTCGGCCGAGGTGAGAAGGAGCTGTGGACCTGATCAGGAGCTGATCTGTGCTGATCATATACATATATATATATATATATATATATATATACATATATATATATATATATATACATATATATATATATATATATATATATATATATACATATATATATATATATATGTGTGTGTGTGTATATGTCATATATATATGTATATGTCATATACATATACATATATAATATATATATATATATATATATATATATATATATATATATATATATATATATATATATATATGTATATACAGAGATAGATGGATAGAGATAGATAGATGGACTAATACCTTTCCCTAATCGAATCAGCACTTTTGCTCTAGCTTTTAGCTTTCAAAACTACTTTTAAGTTTCTGCTCAAACCCAAACCACTCCCCAAAATGACAGCTTTGCAGTGACTGCTCCATTATTTTGAGTGGGTTTTAATTGTAGGTGGAGGCCATGATTACAGTGCTGAAGATGTGTGATGCTGTGGAGCAGCTGGTGCTGAGGAACACTGCCCTGACTGATGACCTTCTGCTGAGCCTGGCTGGAGCTCTGAAGAGCAGTCCCTCTGCAGTCACGCTGCTCAACCTCAACCTCAACCTCATTGGGCCATTCGGAGCACACATCCTCCTGGAGGTTATGAGGGTCAAGCCCCAAATCAAAGCCTTACAGTGAGTCTACCATTTGTTTGTGGAGTGCATTGATACATACCTTTCAAAACGTCTAATTAGATGTTTATTTGGCAATATGTAGCCTTGAAAAAAAAAAGGAACTGTATAATAACTGCTCACAATTTCCCTAAATAATCAACAAGAAAAACAAATGATGCAATGAAATAAAGCATAAGTATTATAATGTTAAACCTTTAGTGTGGGACATGCATTGGTTCTTTTCTGTCTCCATTTAAAGACATTCATATATGAATGTCTTTATAATAATATAATATATATGTTTTTTAATGTTTGAATTCAACTTAGTGCTTAGATAGTACACTTTAATATTTTCTTTTTCCTCAGCTTGTTTGGGAACAGATTTCGTGACCATGGGCTGCAGACTTTACTGAATGGTGTCGTTGAGCTGCAGGAGCAAACAGCTTCGACCGCTGCTGCCATCCAACAGGCCCTGCTCTTACCCCCGGAGCACGAGACCTTTCTGCAGCAGGCCATGGCTGCTCTGCCCTGTGACTGGAGCTCTTTTACGGTCTTTGCACTTGTTGAACTGGACATTGGAGGAAATGGCTTGGGCAGTGAAGGGGTAAAACTGTTAGCATCTTACATGAGGCATCACTCATACTTGCAGTACTTAGGGCTGGCACAGACTAGTGGAGCCGACCTGGCTGCGTGGAAGGAACTATTTGAGAGCCTCAAAGAAAACATGTTTCTGACTCAAATAATTTTAGATGAGAACAACTTGGGAGACCCTGGAGTGAGATTGCTGGCTGAAGTGCTCACAGTTAACATGAACCTACAAAAAGTGGATCTGGATGGAAACGGCATCAGTGACGTGGGAGGAAATGACATCATGGGGGCGCTGCTGTGCAGAACACAGCTCCCTCTGAGGCACCTGAGCCTCCAGGACAACAACATCAGCACAGGACTCATGAGCCGGATACAGGAGCAAGTCAGATGTGCGTGAAACATGTGAGAAGTGTGGAATGTCTCAGCCAACCACCACAATCTGTGACTGTAACCCAATAAAGCAAACTGTGAGAGGCATCATAAAAGCTTGTGTTTGCATTTGGGGTTTGGGGAAGAAAAACATGACACATTTGACCTGTTAAACATACACAGAGGTCCTGTATTCATAAAACTGGGTGGGCTGCTAACATGTGCTGCATCTGAGTTTAGTCCTGGGTAACATAACATATTTTCACCATCTTTTCCCTCTCCTCTCCTGCTAGATTCTATAATTCCACATAATGCTACTTTGCAATTTTAGCAAAAGACTGTGTGCCATTTATTGACTCTCTCAGTGTCTTTGCACTCTTATCCACTCGATTAAAGATGTTGTAACTATTTGCAGGATTTCCTTTCTCTTCAAGCTAATTCCTATCACCTATCGAGCTTACTGCTGTTTGCGCTGTAGCAGTTTACCAAATATAGAGTAAAACTCTGGGTCATTTTTTTTCTTCATATCAAGCTTCCATCAACAGACAGTTTTTGATCAAAGCTTGTTAAATGTAATTATCTCTTCTGTTCGAGGCTGTGAGTACAATTCTACTGAAACCACCAGTCCACATCCTCAGGTTGAGAGACAAATGAGGTGCAACTGGATATTATCTGTTGACGTCATCATGTTTGCCACTATCATATACTCTAAGCTACACACAGTATACTTTTCAGTTCTCTAAACTTTTCTATTTTGAAATTTATATAAGTATATATTGCACCATCAAGCCTTCATGGCAGAGCAAAAACAAAAGCCACAGTGTAATTTAGCCAGCAGTATTGACACGACATCCCCGCATTCATAAAACTCAGATCAGTGACCCCATTGTCTGTACAGCTAGTGTTATTTTACCTGGACTGAAACAAATCTCATGGTGTTACAAGGTTCTTTCAACTCTTCATCCAGAAACAAGACCTTCAATCACAGGAGCTCAAATTGGAAGGAATTTAAAGTTCATTTTTCAGGTATTCTGAGGTTGCTGTATTAGATCACGGGCTCTCGTTCACAGAGCTGCATTTTGTATTGTATGCTGCTGGACCATAACTTATTAATGCTGTGAAAAAGTATTTTATATTTTGAACACAAGAAGTCCCTGCAGAAGTAATGGAGGGTCAGCCAGAGGGAAGAACTATACTATAATCGTAACTATTAAAAATTGATCAATAGTAATAACAGATTAAGTGAACTATATAGACTCTATAACACATGTAAATTATTTTTAGAACAAAGACAGCAACCATATCATTATTCCCATGTTAAAAAAGAATAAATATTTGCAGATTTTCATCAATAAATACCTATACCTCAAGAATTAAAATCAGTGCATAATTTGTGTACATATTAAGCCTATGTTTTAATGTTATTATTATTTTTTTATCTGATAACTTATTGTTATGACTTATTCATTGTTCATTGTTTTGTTGTTGTGTGTTGCATCGAATCACCAAGACCAGTTCCTATGTTTGTGAATTGTGTTCATTGACGATGGCAATACACTTTTTCTGATTCTGATTCTGGTCAACCGACGGATCCACTGACTCTGAGAAGAGGGGTCAGGCAGGGCTGTGCCTGGTCTCCCCTCCTGTTTGCTGATCAATCTTTTACTGTAAGTGATGTTGGTTTTCAGTTCCTGAAGCTCTGTAACTCTGAACTTTGTTTTAACTGAATCTGAGAACAAATAGCAATAACATTCACCTAAACATGACAAGCGCTCATATGAATCTTTGTGTCACCATTGTAACTGTAACTCATTATTTCCAGTAAAAAAAAACTAAATTAAGAATATTCATCTTGTATTTCTCTGACATGTTTAGTCTTCAAAACCTGTTAAGGTAATTACATAATATATTATCTAAACCAAGAAAATCATGTTTCCTGCACTTTGGAGGACTTGTGGCTATAAAATAGAATGATTAATGATTCAACCAGCAAATGTTTGTGTACAAGTACTTTTAGGTTTACTTGAAAACCAAGTTGGTGTGGTTTGTTTACAGAAATCAGAGGGTTGGGGAACGCAAATTACTTTTTTGGCTTTAATCACTACTTTCCACTGGATTGTAACCAAAAGATGATTCCGTAGGCTTTACTTCAGCCCAATTAAGTCATTTTATAACATTTTATAACTTTAGGCTTGTCAGAAAGAAATATGAAGTTTAATGGAAAGAGATGAATGAAGAAAATGTTGGCTGAGAGTGACAGATCTACACTCAGATAGTAATACTTATACAATGTTTAATGCATTCATTTTGACTGATTGAATATCACTCCCAGTATGGACGGAGAGTTACTTTGTGGCGTTTGCAGTTCTCCTTGTGTTTGAGTGGGTTGCCTCAGGCATTGTCGTCTCCCCCATCATTGTTCAACCTAAAACACACAGAAAAGTTGAAGTTGGGTTCTCAGTGTGATTATAATGATGGGATCAATTTGTCTATGAAGAGCATTAAATTATATCTTAATTCCAACCTTACTCTCTGTAGTGCCACAATCATTGTCTCTTGCATTAACTACAAAAGTTAGAGAATCATTGTGTTTGACTTATGTATTTCATGTAGGGATATGAAACATATCGTAACACTTCTGGGAACATGATGCCAAATTGAACAAGCCAGGTAGTCAATATTCTCCTTCACAGAGCGGCATGTTCGCCGCTTGTATTATTACGATTTGTGACAGAATAGTTAAGATGGTAAATACAAAGTTTGAAATTTGAACAAAAGCCTAGGCTGCTGTTTGACATTTGGCAGAAAAAGCAGCATCTCAATATGGATTATTCATCTGTGGTTTGATCCTCTACTCAAATGTCACTACAACAATGCTTCAAACTTGGCAGCCGTGTCTGTCTCTTCTGCAGTGCTGTAGGCTGAACTGGCAATGATTACTACATGTGGCCCTCTGAATGTCTGACGGATTTGTGGTTAAATTACAATAGGATTTATTTTGTTTATTATTGCGGTAAATCACACATCAAAGTTAATTCAGAAGGTCCATAAACAGCATAATAACAGGCCGAGTTTGATGCTATAATAGCACAAAAGCCAATAAATAAAGAGAACATAAACAGTATTTACTCAACTTAAACCTGGCGCACTTAATTTAAATGTTTTATGTAAATCTTTCTAAATCATTTCTGGCTCAAGCAAATCAATTGGCAGAACCAATCGATGCATGTATTCACATGCATCGATTTATTAAGCCACTAGCACAACTTAAGCTTTTTCACACACAACAAACCCATAGAAGTTAAGCAGGATGACATCCCTAAACAGGCAATCAACTCTCATGCTTAAGTGTATTAGTGACTCACATGGCTCTTTCTTATAAGTTCTTATAAACAATATTTAGAATAAGACAGCATGTGGAGGTCTGACTTCTCCACAACATTCTATTCAATATGGCACTGAATGGCCCAATATCTGCGCTGACAGCTAATGTGTGGGTGTATCCCTGGTATTGATAAAGCATGTTGCCTCCAATTTCCTGTGGTCCTAATATCTATTTTAATGTCAGAGTTTAAACCAGATGCTTTTATTATTAACATCTACTGATCTGGAGTGAAAACAGCCCCATTGTTCCCCACTCGCCTGTCAATGGTTACTGCTTGGCTCAGACGACAGATGTGAGTGATGAGTGTACTAAGAAAACTAAAAGAAAATACTTTGCCGTACTGTCACACTTAATCTGTCAATGGCTAAACAGTTATTTTTCCACTACAGATTTCAACAAAGAAATACATTTTTAATATCAACCAACAGCTCTCGGTTAATGTGTTTTTTTCCCCTTTGAGCATGAATTGTAAATGAGAGCAGAAGAGACCACAAACCCCTACTTTATATGTCCCATGGAACCATCTTACATAACAATTACATAACGTCCCGCTGGCTATGACACTGAAATAATAAATCCTAAAGATTGCATGCTCTTTTGTGAGGGTATTATTAAATATTCAGCCAGCAATGTCAACGTTAAGAGCATTGCATTTATATGGAAACTGTCAGAGAGGCTTGGCAAAATGTCCCACTGTGACCATTTGCATCAACTTGCTACAACTTCACTCACAAATTGGACAAATTATCTTCTTTAGTAGATACTTTGTGTGTGATATTGTCTTAATTGAAATAGCATTTACCCCTGAACTAGAAGTATAAGTTGAGGTGTGGGTAAAGGGCTCATATTTTTATAAATGAAGCAGAGGAAGGGTCTCAAGTGTGTTTAACGCAGGATTAATACATTTCCAGTTGTTTTTACAGTCTTTTGAAAATGTTTTAGCTTATATGGGCTTTATCAGATAAAAAAGCAAGGATGGAACAGGGATGAGAAGTGAGAGACATTTAGCTGACAATTGTCAAAATCAGTGATTTCAACTCGTGATGATGTTTGGAGAGTTGCCCATTAAACATTTATGCTCCAAGTCCAACTATAAGGCTATAACAGCACTGCACACATGCATATCGAGATGAGTTTAAATTAATTAAATTGATCTGAAGTAAACAAAATAAAGACATCCACTAAATAAAACTAAAATTACGGCACAACAAATGTTCAAGTCTGTCAAAGGTTACTTGACCAGCCAATCCCTCCCACATCGTGTTCAATGCCTCACGGTTTTGTAAAGAAGTCTGTCAAAACGTGTTGGGAATGAAAGAAAGAAAGTTTATTTATTTTTTTCATTTTTCGAATGTCAGTTATAATTGTTGCAGTTTGAGTCATCCATTTTTGTGTAATAGTCTTCTTCCCTGCCGCCATGAGTATGCGCTAAAGGTATCCATTTATGGTGTCCATGGCAGGAGTTTTGAAGCAAAAACACTAGATTACTGCTTATTCCAAGCCACTTTTTGATTTGTTAATGTGGTACGAAAAACTTTACACAGCTTTATCTCCTTATTTTGAGCAATATTTTCTTGTAACCAGTCAGAAATGTCTTGAAATCAGTGAAACATCAGTGAAAGAGTCCTTGCAGTTTTGATTTTTATCCCTTTTTCCTGTGTGATAACCAACACTCGCCGACAACACAACAAGCGGCCAGCAGGGTTTAACTGAGCCTCTTCATCTTGCTTTGACCACCTTGGCATCTCCCTAAAGATCCCGTTGGCAGGACAGCGCGCAGTGAAACCCAACACCACACGCAGCAGATTCCCCCAAAACCAGGAGGACATTGGCCTTTTTGTCCCTGAAATGAAATTGCTGTAACAAAAGCTCACATCCGACGCAGCTCGGACAGGTAACAAGGGAGAGTGTTCTTAGGTGGCAGGTTCTCTTCCGCCCCAAACTCTCTGTGAGGGGGCTCTGAGCAGGGACAAGAGGGGATCTGGTTGCAAACGGCTGAATTGGCGCTCTGTGCTGCTGGTCTTCCCCTGAACACTGTCATAGTCTCTCTGGCAGCAGGCATTTGACAGCACACAGAGCCATACTGGACCCAGTGTAGTTCTGGTCTGAGGATGGACGTGGACATCACATAAAGATGGGAATGGTCGAGAGTCTGTGCTGCATTGTAAATAACAGACAGATGTTGGCGTTCTGTGTGTGGGATGATATACCTTTGTTTAATTATTATACAACACGTAGGAGGTGTATTTTGCATTTATTTCAGAATCAGAATTTTTATTGCCATTGTCCTTGAAGAAAGTTCGCAAACATAAGAACTTGTTTCGGAGTTCAGCTGCAACATAAAACAATGAATACTGAAATAATAATAGCCATATAGTCTATAAAATCAAATAAGGCATGCATAAATTAAGAATTCACTAATATAATAGATTCAAAAAATAACTTGGTCTCAGTATATACACTTACATTTTCAGATGGTCAGAAATAGTGCAGAAAATGAACAGTGTGTTAATAATATTGGTTGATGAATACTATTCTCTTTTAACTTATTCAAACACACATCGCTTCCCACTATTTATATTCCCTCATGTATTCCCCTTTATTCACAAGCATCACGACAGGTCAATTTGCCTAGAACTAAACGTACCAAAGAGGAATGAATGAAGAGGAATATCCAAAAGACGTCATTTTCACGGTTAACGCACAGACTTGTGTAAACTGAGGGCGAGGAAAAGAAGTGCTGCGCTTCTCTGTAAGTCTGCTCTCTCCAACCACAATAAACTTTTTTTTAAAGAAGTCGACACACACACACAGACACACACACACGTCTTCATTGGTCTTACTCACGCACACACTCTGCGCCCGCCGCTCCTCGTGCGCTTGAACAGTGCCGCACTCGACTTGGCATTTGTTGCAGCTCAATTTACAAGAGGGATTTTAACCAATGTGGAGTACTTTTTATTTTATTTTATTTGGTCACGTCCTATGAAAAGTGACGAAGATGAGAGACGTTGAAACTCTATTATTGCCTCTACATTTCTTTTGGTTGCGGGCAAGTGCGCGTCTCTTTCCCCTTCCCCTTGAGGTGCACGGGATGGAAGAAGTTTAAGTAAAAAATGTCACAGATTATTGTTCCAAAAGAATAAAGTAACCGCTATGGGGCCAGGCAATGCCGTATACTCCATAAAGAAAGTTTGGAGGTAAGTGTCTTTAATAGTCTATTTTTATTTTTTATTTTTTTCAAATGCTCAAAATGAAAGTTGCGCCAAAAAAATGAAATAAGAAACAATGGGTTAATATGTTTTATTGAATGGTCAGAACCTAAATAAAAACTATAAAGTGCTATAAAGAGTTGAGGGAGCGCGCGCGTCTGTGGTTTGGGATGATCACGCACGGAGCAGACGGTCATATCATATCACTGCCCCCACATATGCCTCTTCCTCAGCTGTTTGGCGAGATCCAGGTCCCATTGGGAGGTATAAGTGTTGCATCACGTTGAAAATGTTGTATTCAGACGATCGGAGACCCGTGTTATTATGTAAGAGCTGTGAAGGGAGCAGGAAACTTTAAACTAGTGGATGTGTCAGCAGTTCACCATCACGTTGGGGGAAAACCACATGTCTCACAGTTTTCGTGGTTAGGTTTCCCCAGACCATTAATAAATCCAGTTCAGACACTTCACTGACATACAGGATTATGGCTAATCTGTTTGGTTGAGAACATGGTTTAAAATCTATGCAATTAGGGTCAAGTTGGGACTATTGTGTGATGCTAATTTAAGCAGGAAACCACTATTATTTTGTAATTTTATAACAGTTGACCTGTAACAACTTGTTGTACATGTTTCGTGATGCTGACTATATATTATTGAAGTTGTTTCTGTTGATTTAATAACTTCTTAAGATGCAAGGGCTAAGCTAAAAAACATAAAAAGTCAGTCAAATACACCATTCTCGATGACGTTTTTTTGTACTCAATAACTGATCCGTCTATCACCCCGTTTCTCCAGACAGCCGCTTTACTTCTCCTTATATTTACTTCCAAAATAGGGGACATTTGAAATTTGATTTTCCATTGAGCATAACCACTGTGTTAGAGCTAGAGGTCAAAACTGCAATGTCTCATAAAGAGTCCAGCCACGTGTCTCTTCGAAGGGTTCAGACACAGCTTTTGTTGGAATCGAGCATAATTATAGGCATTTTATGGAAACATCTGCCCTCTTGATAATTCATGGTGTTTGCAAAGCAGTTCTAATCCACATAGTAAGGATAAAGAATTGGATATGGAAACGTTTTTGTATTTTTATGCATCATGTATGATTATTACCTATTACAATTTGTGAACCAGCCTAATATGCTTTCATAGGCAACATGTAAGTGTTATTTCTTTCCTTGTTTGTATACAGGACAATCCACATTTGTTTGGCGCTTCTTTGTTATGGCTGCATCACAAGACTAACCCAAGCAGAAGGTGATGTAGATTATTGTGCATAAAATACCAATAGCAATTTTCTATTGTTCACAACAGAGCTTCAGACCATTTTTTTTTTCAGACCCGTAGATATTATGCTGTTGCTGGGAATTGCAGGAATTGTTTTCTGTTTTTTATTGTGAGCACTGTGTTGGGCTAATCTTTTTTTACCCTTTCTGTTTTCTGTAAAGGTTTGGATGTCCTAAAGGAACTTGGGCTTTCTAAGAGCAGGACAGGGCTGGCATCTTTAGGCAGCTGTCCCAATGGAGTCACCCCCTTCAGGTCTGGAGTTGTCCCCACACCACAGGCTGCTCTGAACACTAATATTCCTGGTCCCTTCAATTTCAATAATCTATCGCTCGTCTTCACGCCTTCGGCTCATCAATTCAGCAATGCATTTAATTTCTCTGTTTTGTCTAAGGAATGGAAAATGCAATTTGGAATTCAACTTAGTCCTGGAGTGGTTTCTATCCACGTGGGGCAAGGAAACTTCATGTGGGGCAAAGATCTTCATAATCGCCGGTGGCATAATCTGGCTGTGAATATTGAAGGCCAGCTGGTTTCTGAAGTAGTGGAGGCCTTGGACCCAGAAGGCTTCTTCTTATTGGGAAGAAATAACTACTGTTCATCACCATTTGAGGGAGCTATCTGCCAGTTTGAAATCCATCCCTCTGCCATGGGAGCACAAATCTATTGTGATGATTTAAATGAACAATGCAGACAAGCTGACACATTTCCGGGAGTGTCTTCACCACTACCACCTCCCTATACCGACCCAAAAAGAACTGAGATTTTGCCTGAGCTTTCCAGTGATTATACTTTCATTAGTCATTACTCAAGTACTACAATGGTTTCAACTGTCACTCCTAAAATGTTGAAAACAACAATTACACATCAGGATCTAAATAATCCGGCACCAAGTTCTGGAAACGTGTTGTCCCAGGATCATCAAGGATTAAACTTCTCACGTAAATATCAAACACCTCTTCAAATATTGAAGGAGACAGAACAAGACCAGGCTTTACAAACATCACTATCCACAGCGTCGCTAAGGGAGAGACAATACTTTGAAACCAACAAAAGATCTTCACCTGTATTTGTTGCAGATAACCTCCAGCTTGAGTCTATAATATCTTTACACAGTGCCAGTGGGCAGGATGCCAAGGCCACGCTCCTGTGGCTCTCCTCACCACCTGCTGCAGAAGTGGAATCCACTCACATTTCACTGTTAGTGGGACCACCTGGACAGAGGGGGGACCCCGGACCCCCGGTGAGTGCATGTATCATTATTTTACAAAATGCAATCTCTAGTGTGCCATATACTTGTCTTTGGCATTTTATAGCTATAATAAATGGAGACTATGCCTGTGAGCTGTTTATCTGCTTAAAAGCATTCTGCTTGCATTATAGTCTTGAGAAACACAACATAAATATCGTGGCCATCATGTCTAATGTTTATGTTTTAAAAAATAAATCAGCATTACAATTATTATCAGTAATGATTATCTAAAACAGGAATGCCCAATGCGTCGATTGTGATCTACCAGTCAATCTCAGAAGCAGTGGGGGACGAGAGGAAGTGCTGGTTAAGCCTAACCTTCTATCATTTAGCATATTTGAGGCCAGTATAGTTTATCTTCAAAATACTCAGCTGTATTAAATGGTCTAGTTAAATAACAGATTATTCTTCCCCTTTTTATATTGCACATTTGGATATAATATACAAACAATAACAATATTAGGCTATTAATGAAAGACATTGTGTTTCTATAGCCTAACTATGGTTAAACAAAAATAAAAAAAACAGTTTAATACTGACAATAAAAATAATACTCAATTATACAATAATTTAGGTCGAGGTTAGATCTTTGGCTTTGTTGAATTTAAAAGTAGCTTGTGAGCCGAAAACGTGTGGGCACCCCCGATCTAAAATCTCTACACACCTTATCTTTAAATAAATACAGCAAGTAAAAGTAATAAATTGTTAACCTTTAATAATCTAGTATTGATCTCTTCTAAATGGTTCAGGACCATGGACAGTGCACTGTTGACTATCACCATCGGGCACTGGGATGTCACATTAATATTAGTGTTACAGTAACAATTTATTGATTTTTCAAGATGGCTGATGACATTGCCAAACAATAGTGACACTCTAAATGATCTTTCATTGTTTTGATTCCCATTGTCTAATACAAAAAAACATTCCACTTTATAATAATAACTTTGTAAAAGATAAACTTTCTGAATGATAAAGGCACTTTACACATATATTGACTTTTCATTTTATTAGATTTAATCGAAATGACCACATTTTGCTTCTAAAACTTTTTGGTTCTTATGATTATATTGTGGCATTTTGGTGACATTCCTACTTACTATTCAATCACACGCGTACAGCTTTTACATTTATGTCTGCATATTTGGGGAAAAGAAAAAAGATAACCACTCCAGCAGGCTGACCATTTTCATTGGTTTTACTTGGCTGGTTGATGGAACTCTTTTCTACAGCCCAAGTCATGAGAAAATAACAATTTAACATTTTTAGCAAAGTCAGACATCTCCGATCGACCTTCTCATTAGACGTGACCTTTCCGAGCTGTGCTAATCCATGTATGAAATTGTTTGAAAGCGAGCTGGTGCCCATAATGAACGTACTTAGACTTCCCCGACAGTGAATCAGATTTCTAAAGCTCCAAAAACGACTGAATCCACAGTTTGGATTCAGTTTCCAAACTAATGGTAAAATGAATGATTTGTTTCCAAAATGCCATTTTTAACCTCTGTTACGCATTAAAAAAAGTAACAATGATGCCAGTACAGGCACATGCTGTGGGCCTGTGTAGCAGGCTGTACATCCAGTCTTTTTGACTGATGTGGTGCTGTCTTTCATTTTCAGGCTCATTGCCAGTCATCTCCCACTTTAACCACACTTCCCACACTAACATTTTTCCGGTTAATAGTACTTGAGCTGTTTTTGGTACAGATACCAGAATAGTACATTTTTGAGTTGCTTTTTCTGTATTAATCATTGTCTAAGTGCTCTCTCATCGCCAGGCATTAAAGCAGGAGTGGGCAAACTACGGCCCGCGGGCCACATGTGGCCCGTTTGCCTTTATAATGCGGCTCGCCAAACATGCCATGTAATATAAAAAAAAAAATAAAAAAACAATTGCCCTCAGGCATCTGTCTGCACTTGTATCCTTAATAAATATGAAGTGAAATTAATTAAGTAATAGATTCAATAGCCTATATTTAACAGAAAAGTGATATTTAATTTTATGTTTAATTTTTTTTTTTTCCACACCAATGATCTCGGGCCGGGCCTCCGCTACTTGCCTGGATTCAAATATGGCCGTCGGTACCGGTAGTACCTTATCGATTTACTGTTCTGGTACCTTTAAAATTGTACCTAGCCCTAGTCATGACCCGCCTGGTCATAAAAGCAATGTGGTTTGGAAATGCTGAAGAAAGAAGGCTTTTTGTTCTTCTTATTAAAGCCATTTTAGACAATATCTGTAATGTGACAACTTGATCCAATGGTACACTAACTTGACATTATAATTTCCTCACGTAAATACAATACAAAAATCCTAAAAGAAACGTAATTTACTCATAAAGTTTGTTGGCTCAAAACTATGTAAGTTTTTTAAACAAACGTTCAATTACATTTTTCATTAGCTTGATTTAGCCAGTAACAAGACAAAACACATTTTTGTTGTTACTTTTATGGTCTATTACCTTTTTGTGAGACACTTGAAGCGCACGCTAGACATTTTAATGGCATGTTTAAGCACAGCGGTTCCAACCCTTTTTATCTTGAGTAGCCACTAAGCTTGAGTGTCCCACACTTTTTTATTGAAATACTATTCAATTTCACTTTCTTGTCTCACATACAAGGGCCCCTCAACCCCTGGCTGGGAAATACTGTTTTAGCATATTTGTGATGGATTGAAAAAAATATGATTGGTATGTTCATGCCTGTACGGATGTAAATATCAATAATATTATTTATATATTGTATGATATGTGACAGGTGTGGCTTGATCTCAGAAGGGCAGCTCCAATTGTTAAGCCAGACACAAACGTTAGTTTAAAAATAGTAAACGTTTGTTTACTATTGGCTGCATGATTTTAATCCTATCATTTGCATATTGTGAAACTGCCTTCGTGTTAGATCAGGTGCAGGTGGTAAAAAAAAGTGTGTTGGGCTTTGAGTAAATCATTTCTAACTACATAATAAATGACATTAGCCTCACGTGTGGTGCAATGTCATTGTGAATTATGGTGTGACGGATGAGTGGCCTTCACTTTGAGGCACCCTTGAAACCAGTGGAAAGTGAAGAAGAAAATCAGAAAAATAAGTCATAACAAAGAGAGACAAGTGGATGACGGATGCAGGGCTCATGGTCTGGAGGCTCTCACAGAGAACCTACAGCTTGTGACATTATGACCCTTGTGCAGATCAATCTTCCATTGTCTACACAGGGTCCTTCTGGTCCACATGGAAGACCAGGCCCCACTGGCTCTGCCGGACAAAAGGTAATACTAATATTGACATTCCAGAGAAACATTTTAAACATTAAACAAGGTTGCTCTTCTTTAGCTCTACACGTGAACAGAGTAAAGCAAATGTGTCAGCTCTCATAGAACATTACAAATACTTGGTTAGGAACAGTTTGAACCAGAAACCTCTCAGATGGCTCTGGTAAAGAGAAGCTGCAGTAAAACATTCCAGTATCCAGCATATTCTAGCATATATTCAGTCTGTTCTATCACAGTTTTTCTTATGTCCGTCCATTTCTGACATAACTGAATCAGTCAGATTTACTACTGTGATGTACCTCATCTTATATATAAAAAGATACTTTTTAGCCTGACTTGCTTTGAAAGTCAGATATTATCTTACTATTATATTATATCCTGTTCTCTCACTTATAATAAATACTACTGACCCAGATTGAACTGACAGGAGTCCCACTGCCTGAAAAGGCAGGCCCAGTTGTCAGTCCCAGTTCTCACTGTAAGCCGAGTCACCACAGGTCTTGGACTGGCTTGTGTAACTACTGTGTCTCATGACCAATGAGGACACAGTCCTCTGGGGACATCGCTGATGTCATCATGTGCTTTTTGTTCATCTTACAGGGACAAAAGGGGGATCCGGGACTATCCCCTGGTCTGGCACCAAAAGGACAAAAAGTATGCATTCATTTATATATTAACATGTCATCTATATTTGAGTTTTTTGTCTGTATTATGTTGGACACTGATTTTAATGTCAGATACTAATTTAAATCCTCCAGGGAGAGCCTGGCGTGAGGCCCATCCGTGGGATAACTGGCACTGCTGGAGGAAAGGTGGAGAAATATCTCATTTGTTTTGTCATTTAATTATTATGTCAGTGTAATCCCTCATTTGTACAGGAGTGTTCCATTGTAGAAAAAATATTCAGTTGTTATCAACTGGACAGGCTTACTCAGCGTTGGATAAATATCTGAGTTCCCAGACTCGATTTGCAGATTGAGAATGACTCTTGGATGGGAGTCGAAAGGTCTTATTCTTTAAAAAAAAAAAAAAAAGAGTCCAGATGACTGCAACTGAATCTTTTTTCTACATTTAATATTATAATTTTCTTTCAAAGCAATATGGTTTAATAATACAGTATAACATGTACTTCTACACACTTCAACAGTTTACAGTCACATATGGCTTATACTGTACATTTTAGTAACTTCCTAAACACGTAAAATGAAACATTGGGTGTATCAAACAGAGACAGAAAGGTTACGCTGGTTTACCTGGGCTTCCTGGTGAACCTGTAAGTATTTAATCCTTGTCATGACTATAATATATAATACACTGCCTGTCCAAAAAAAAGCCTCCTGCTGGATAACTGCTGCACAGGTGAGGATCTTTCAGCTGCATCACAGCATTTAAACCCAACTGAGACAGAGGCTTCTCATTTCTGAAACAACTGTGTGTGCCCCTTTTCTTCTGTGGTGACTTTTTTTTGGGACAGACAGTGTATAATGTCAATAATACACAGTCATATACAATATCATAATGTCAGTAATATAGTACTGGATATTATTGTGGATTGTGTGTGTGTCAAATAGTAACAAACCAGAATGTACTTATCCTTCGTTTGTATGCACAGGGTGAACGAGGAGCAGATGGAAACGACGGAGCCAAAGGCTATCCTGGAAGGCAGGTGCAGTAAATCTAGTGGCGCAATTTAGGATGGATGACACGCTTTCTGTTACAAAGACACACATGCATCTTTTATTAGGAATTCAAACCAAACATTTCATCTTGCATTGAAAGGATTGGCAGTAGCATCTGCAGTGTGCTGCATCAACTACTCTTCACAACATCTACAGCTTTATCAATGAGAATGAACCCCAAATCAAATGTTTGTGTAGCTTCATATTGTGTGAGAACGAAAAGAAACACACTGGAAAGTAACAAGGATTCAATACAACTCAAAGTTGATCAAGTTAATTGCTTTACCATCTTTGTGAGTCTAAAGTGTGTTTGAAAATCATTGGCACCCATCTATTAAATTACCAAAACAAACTTTTAAAAAAAGTACTTGCAGGGAGTAGAATCATGCTGTAGCTCTCAATACCTTTTGCTGGAGGTATTGTTGTAGCAATGAGTTGTAAGAAATGTGTTATTGCTTTGTTCTGCTGCATTTAGGGTTTACCTGGACCTGTAGGGAAAACTGGACCAAAAGGAGTCCAAGTAAGTCTTTTCAACAAAAAGTATATTGTGCATACCATGTGTAACCCTTGCTTGGATAATAAACTGTGCCTACATATTTTATGTGTATTGTCCTGTATGGCTGGTCCATGGGAGATCCCTGATGCGGGGGTATGTGCCCTTGGACTACATCGTGGAAGCCAGCACCATGCAGTCCATGGGCATATACACTTGCCTCAAGGCCTGGCTCTTCGGCACACGATGACACTACATTTGCCACACTGTTTTTAAGATGTTACTTACTTTATTAAAGAAAAATATTTGTACCATTTAATTAATTCCATTATTGCACAGTCAAAACACAAACACAGGCTCTTGTCACTAATCTATGAATCTTTCAGTTATGTTTTTTATGTCCTCATAGGGCCACATTGGTATTCCTGGTCTTTTTGGCTTTGCTGGAGATGAAGGTGACAGAGTATGTATTATTCAACAGGCATGAATGTAGAACAGTAATAGTATGACATTTAAGAGTATTCAAATCACAATGTCTTTTTTTGTGTTTTAGGGAACTCTGAGTGCATGGGCAGAAGGGGAAGATGGGTTGGCAGGTACAGACTTCAAATAATTATCACCACATTACTGGTTTGTATGGCAAACATATTTAAATGATTGTATATTACATACTATTTGTCTTGTACCATGTTTTGATATTGTTTGAATGGTAAAAGTTGTCCAACAACGCCACCCCAATTTAAACTGGGGAAAATTAGTAAGGCACGCAGATAAGGATTACTGATGAGACAGACTACTGATGAGACAGACAGTTCATAAATTACAAAATGTTTATTATTTAAATAGATAAAGCAAACATTCTAAAACACATTTTAATCAAGACAATTATATTTTTAAATAATTTAATTTAAAAGCTAAAATGCTACCACTCAACACCACGCACTCACACATGAATAAACTCAATAAGACCGTTGGAGTGGGCGCTGAGGCTTAGCCGTGGAGGTAAAACAAATGGGGCAGTAACCTAATAAGCCAAAACAACAAAACAGTGCACCACAAACCAAAACATGGGAACCACCACCAGGGGAATCCACCACGGTGTCAGACCATCAGCCCCTATAACAAAGAGGTACATAATTTGAGTCCAGTGTAGGCACGGCAAAGGGATATGCAGGTAGAGCAGCGCCACGCTCCAAGCAGCAGAAAGACGTCTATATCGCGATATTACTCCGAGCACAACAAAGCGAAGTGACAAAGCGAAGCGGCAGCACCTACACACACACACACACACACACACAGGAGGAATCAAACACTAGATTGGGTTGTTAACGCTAGTTCGCCACTGACCCAGGCATACTTACACTTCGGTGCGCGACTTAGAGCTCAGATGAGGGAGAGGCGAGAGCGAACAGGTGCGTCAAAGCCTATAAAACACGAGAGCCTAAGCGCGTCAGACGATCGCGGATATTAAAATGAGGGGCGCTTACCTAAGCTTGCGGTAGTGAGTGACCAGGATCTGTGGTTACAGGTGACCGTCCGTGCTAACAAAAAGGAGTCTAAGATTAAAAGACAGTCCACAAAATTTAGGAGGGAGACAGAGCTCCGCTTACCTGCCGTGAGGCGCTGGAGGAACACGGAAGTGTGACGCCGGTGGGCGGGCACAATCATGGATCTATTATAAGATCTGGATAGGGTATGACTAGCCGCAGCATGTCGCAGACTCCCCCAGTGGCCACTCCATCGGTACTGCATCGTGCGTCCAGAAAGCTTTTTTTCCCTAGAGTAACTAAAAACTGCTCCTGTTCGGCTGACAGGGGACGTAGAGCTTTCAAAAAAGTCGGATATGGCGGCAATTCTTACATATTTATGGGTCATTGACTTTTTCCAATTTTAAGATTCTTCAGTTGTCTTTAAAACGCATTTTAAGCTGTTAGCTTCGGCTACGCTCTAGCGCGCCGCTCTGGCCAAGCTCGTGACCGTCTAGACCAATCAGAGCGCGTGTAGGTGATGTGAACGGGCCGAGATGCCGTGGAAGAGCCCAAATGCCACGACTGAGCTACAGGCGTAAAACTATGAATCTATGAGTTTGATAACTGAACAAATCATGGAACTAATGACCACCACGGACCTGAGGGCCGTGGATCTACTGCTCAGAAGCGATGTCTTTGTGGCAGTACGAGTATTTTGATATTGTTTGAATGGCAAGTTGTCCAACAACGCCACCCCAATTTAAACTGGGGAAAATTAGTAAGGCACGCAGATAAGGATTACTGATGAGACAGAGACAGTTCCATAAATTACAACATGTTTATTATTTAAATAGATAATGCTAACAATCTAAAACACATTTTAACCAAGACCATAATATTTTTAAACAATCTAACCTAAAAGCTAAAATGCTACCACTCAACACCACGCACACACACACATACACATGAATAAACTCAATAAGACTGTTGGAGGGGGGCTGAGGTTTAGCCGTGGAGGTAAACAAATGGGGCAGTAACCTAATAAGAAAACGCCAAAACAACAAAACAGTGCACCACAAACCAAAACGCGGGAACCACCACCAGGGGAATCCACCACGGTGTCAGACCATCAGCCCCTATAACACAGAAAAAAATGTATTAAAAGCGGTACATAATTTGAGTCCAGTGTAGGCACGGCAAAGGGATATGCAGGTAGAGCAGCAGAAAAATGTCTATATCGCGCCCATGCGCGACACACCCAGCGCAGAGCTGGTACAGACCACGGGAGAGCACAATCGGGCAGCGTGGGGGCACAATCAAGCGCCGGCCTGCGCCGTCAGTCCGACCAGGAGGATGTTAGTCTGCGCAAAGCGGGTTACTCCGAGCACAGCGGCAGCGGCAAAGCGGCCAAGCGGAGCGGCAGCAGAGCGGAACGGGAGCGGCAAAGCGGAGCGGCAAAGCGGAGCGGCAAAGCGGCAGCAAAGCGGCAGCAAAGCGGCAGCAAAGCGGCAGCAAAGCGGCAGCAAAGCGGCAGCTCCTACATACAGCGGAGGAATCAAACACTGAATTTGGTTGTTAACACTAGTTTGCCACTGACCCAGGCATACTTACTCTTTGGAGCGCGACTTAGAGCTCCGATGAGGGAGAGGCGAGAGCGAACAGCTACGTCAAAGCCTATAAAACAGGAGAGCCTAAGCGCGTCAGACGATCGCGGATCTTAAAATGAGGGGCGCTTACCTAAGCTTGCGGTAGTGAGTGACCCGCATCTGTGGTTACAGGTGACTGTCCGTGCTAACAAAAAGGAGTCTAAGATTAGAAGACAGTCCACAAAATTTAGGAGGGAGACAGCGCTCCGCTTACCTGCCGTGAGGCGCTGGAGGAACGCGGAAGTGTGACGCCGGTGGGCGGGCACAATGCGAGAGGCTAGAGGGAGCGTAAAAATCAGGGGGGGCATTTTTATGAATGGCGACCGGCATGAATGGCCAATGAGAACGCGGGCTCAGGTCTAAGGGCGGCCCAAAATGCGATATGGCCACATCTTGAAATGTTTCTGCCTGAAAAACTAAATCAATAAATGCTATGGAAATGGAATGTTTTGCCAGGTATAAACTAATCGATGTTACGTTTCGTGTCCATCAGTGTTGTTATCTGTATTACACAGTCAAGAAACCTAAATACGGACTTAATCATGACTTTAGCATGTTTTGCATGTAGATAAACATGTCATCTGAATACATTTGACATGTTGTAGAATGATATGATTAAAAATCCGTAATTTAATAAATCAATTTTAGATCATACATTCCATGTACTTAATAATGACCAGAATTATTTCCATTGACAGTGAAAAAGTTTACTAACTAGACATTTTTTATGGTTTTATATTTTATTTGCGATAAATAGTAGAAAAAGCTTCAGTTGTAGTCATCTGGACTCAGATGACTACAACTGAAGCTTTTTCTACTATGGAACACGCCTGGACGAATGAGGGATTACACCGACATATTTGCGATAAACCACAAAACGTTAATAACTCTAAACTATTGAGCCATGACAATAAATAGATTTACTTTTTTCCGGTTCAAAATCCTTCAGTTTTCTTAAAACCAGTTGTTTAATATTTGGCTTTATCTCACACTGCGCTATGCGCTGCTCTAGTAACTCTCTCTGATTCGTCAGTACGATCACATGGTACGCTAACTGGACGCAGACCTACGTCACTTCTGGGCTGCAGTGTCCAAAGAGCTATTAGCTAAAGGCTAACTGGCGACATGCGCCACTGAGCAGCTCTCATTGACTTGAATGGGCGGCCATCTTGGCTGCTGGGGGCTTGGGCACAATGCGAGAGGCCAGAGGGAGCGTAACAATCAGGGGGGGCATTTTTATGAATGGCGACCGGCATGAATGGCCAATGAGAACGCGGGCTCAGGTCTAAGGGCGGCCCAAAATGCGATATGGCCACATATGCATGAACTGTTGGTATCCATGCATTGATGTCTGGAGTGGATTGTCGTTGCAACCGTGTCCATTAAACATAAGTACACTCAAGTATTTCCTAAAATGAAGATGGAGCATTTATACACTATACATACTGTATATACATGTATACATACAAGCTCTGTTCTGCTCATATTGTCTTTGTGGATGAACGCTGAGACTAATGTGGTTCACTGTGTGTTGACCTTGGCTCAGCGACAAACACACGTTCAGTGTGCGGCCTCTTGTCCTCCCTTTCACTGCAGAGTTACGAGCAGCTGTCAATGAAAGGGCCGTGTCAGCTTTTCCAAACTACTTTATACTCTGAGCGTTTAGGCAAATGCAGGGCGCTGCTGTGTGAGATGCTCAATGACAACCACAGTTTTGTATCAACAGAAATGCATAGAGTTTGGAATGACATGCTTCAGAACAATGGGTCGTGCTAGGCCCAGTAGTTTTGCATTGTACACTATATATTTTCATAACAAACCAAAACAGTTTTTTTATGCTTAGGGGTTTCCTGGTGACATTGGAATAAGAGGACCTCCAGGTCCAGATGCAAATCCAGTGAGTAAAAATCAATAAATGCACATGGGGGGTGCTCTAAAAGCAAGAGCACAGCCTAGTGGTCATAAAGTACTGTATAAGGATATTAAGTTGTGTGCAATTTTGTGATTTGAAGTAGATTGATTTTGTTGATTGGTTAAAAAAAGCTTAATTGATTTTCTCAAAAAAGAAAATCACAGCACTAGGTGAAAATTATATTATTATTATTATAATAAACGATAGCACAACATGCCAATATCATCAAATCAAATCAAATCAAATCAATTTATTTTTGTAAGGCCCAAATATATATATATATATATATATATATATATATATATATATTATTTGGAGAATCTTGGCATGTTGTGTTGTGGTATTATCACAATTGTGTATGAACCAGCCGACATGTTTTCATTTCTATTTTTAGGGTGAACAGGGAACTGCTGGTCCTCTTGGGGTTCCTGCATGGTTTTATTGTAAGTGTCCACATTTATTTCAAACTAAAGATGTAAAGATGATTCTGTTAATCAATAATCATAATTATTCAGGTTACAATATAATAGTAAGTAAGTAATAGTAGATAGTAAGACATAAATAATAATAATTGTGAAATTTCTTGTAGAATGTGAGTGAGTGTCAGTTGTGTGTATAAATACTATCTTCTCAAGCAATTTACTTCAAAATTAAATAGACACAAAAAAAAGCCCTGTCTAGATTATTACCTTTCCCACCATTGAGACAAAAAAAATGATATTTCTTCTTTCAATAATCATAACTAGAATTTGACATTTGGACACCTCTGTTTCAGTAGAAGCGTTCATTTACACGGTGCTTGTTGGCAGGGAGACATGGGTTCTGTTGGGATTATAGGCTCATCAGGACAAGTGGGACTGAAGGTAGGTTTGTCATGTGTACAGCTGGACTCGTCTGATTCAACGCACTTCACAGTATAAGATATATTGCTACTGCAGTTTTATTTTGAATATTTATTTTGAACAAACTCTGCATAAGAAACTCAATTCAATCATGAATACTTATTCAAGAGATGTTTTCCCCTCTCTAAGGGTGAACTAGGAAACCCCGGAGAGTCAGGAATGAAAGGTGATAAGGTGATTTTCTTACCGTGGCCTTTGGCTGTGTGTTTGTCAGAGAACCATAAGCATAATCCTTTTATGAGAGTTAAATCACACCCTGCAGTACATTAGATATGATTTAACCTTTTCTCAGGGGGATCTCGGCTCACCTGGAGAAGCTGGGGGGACTGGCTTTCAAGGTGACAAGGTACTTTGGTTTTGATGTACCTTTGTAATTCAGTTTCAAGGGTGAACACATTAATCCTTTATTTATTTTACTTGCATTTTGTGTTTAATTTTACAGGGTGTCCCAGGCTCTATTGGGTCTAGAGGTGCTTCTGGGAAACCCGGGTCACAGGTACTATATTTTAAAATGTGTTAAGTTAATGTTACAGTTTGTAACATTAACAGAGCCATGAACGACCTGAAGGTGTGCAAATATCTTCAAAAAATAATATGTCTTCAAAACTGCACTAAATATTCAAAGCATTATGTTTTCCATTGGTGCAGTTAATGGTCGTTTTGCTCCACCAGCCTGTAACACAATGATTAGGCACAGGTTTGAAGGCTTTGAACTCCAATTATAAATACTGCAAATAGTCATATTTTTAAAAAGTCATTGCTGTAACATTATACGAGGATATATTATTTCTAATTAAGCTTTTATACATTTAAAATAGTTGGTATTGGTATTATTCAATGACTGGTATTCTGTAACATTTTAACTGTATGCAATATATGTGTTTTTAAACTGTGGACCCCAGGAAGACTAATCATTCTCAAGAAAATGGAGATCCACAAACAAACAAACAAACAAACAAAAAAAAAAAAAAACTGCCCTGTGTTTTTCAAATAGTTTCAGAAAATGTTTTTGTGTATTTTATATATGTGAGCGTGGACCGTCTTATGTATCTACCTGCGTTGCATCAATGAAATTTACCCATGTGGGACAATAAAGGATTATCTTATCTCTTATCTTATCTTATAGATAAGGTGGTAGGTTTCTAGCTGCAGTGTTATTTGAAAGTGATGACTTATCTATTCTATTCTTATCATAGGGATTTCCTGGAGATATTGGGTTCTCATGTCATGATGGTCCACGGGGATCCAAGGTTGGTGTTTGAAAACTTTGTGCATGTTGTACTTTTTTGGAGGAAAGACCTAATCAATTTAATGGAATCAATTGTGTTGTGTAGATCAAAATCTCAAATTGCCTACAAATGTATTTCACAGGGTAGAAAAGGCACCAGAGGTTTACTAGGTCCAAAAGGAGTACCTGGACTTCAGGTTGGACACATTTTATGTTTAGTTTTAGGTAAGTGGTAACCGTTTTCTAACTCTGGTCCAGGGGGATGATGGCCCCATTGGCCCTGTTGGACTTTCTGGACAAGAAGTAAGTGGTAGTCCAGTCTACAGGCCATTTGGAGCCTTCCCCTATGTGCTGTATATTAAATAGTGTGGTGGTGGTGATATCATGTTAGCTGTTATGGTCACATACATGTTCTTGTTCAGAGTTTATAATTAACCATTCTGAAGACTGCCTTTTACAACAATTGTGTTCAGGGCCGAGCTGGCAGACAGGGATATCATGGACCAAACGGAGCAGATGGACCCAAGGTCAGTGGTTTGTGATGTAATATTGGATTATCTTATTATCTTAGATGTAAATGATCATATTGCATCAAAGCACCACTCACCCATTCACACACACCAGTTCACCAGTGAACACAGACACTGGGGAAAAGGTACACCACAACAGTATGAAGGTGAGAGCAGGAGGACCTTCTATCTGCTTTATTTTAGGGTTTAATATGCCTTTAAGTATGTTCCAGTAAACCAAGCTGAACATTATTTTTTGACTTGATGGTTGCAGGGTGACTGTGGGATAACAGCCAAACAGGGACAATTCGGCGAGAAGGTAAAACATGTTTTTTCTAGTTACAACTAAAATGATTCATGATAAAACAAACAAACAAACAAACAAACAAACAAACAAACATACAAATATGTTTCTGTTTTTTACACCACAGGGACTGCTTGGTATTACTGGGCCTCAGGGGGTTACAGGACTTTTTGGGAAAAAGGTAAAATGTTTATTTTGTTGCTTGTACACAAATGTGTCAGTTAAAGTGTTACTGTGTAACTTTCTGGAGGTTGAAAGTCACCTGCATGATTCCATGGAATTAGAAAGTTAAAACCATCCTTATACTTACTTCATACTTACTTCAATACGTTTTATATCATAATGTGGATGTGGATTATGGACAAAGGAACAACATTTTCATGGAAACAAACAGGACGAGGCTCCTCCAGGCAATATTATAATTTTGTGGAGATCCAAGTCCGCTCACAGTAATATACACAGTTTGAATATGGTACATGGTTTAGTGCAATAAAAACATAACAAATAAAGAAAAACATGCTTTTATATAAATTTTTTTTTTTTTTGGCTAGAAAGTTACATGGTGGTGCTTATAATACATAGAAAACTGACTTAATTGTCAATATCAAATATAAAGAATCCTGAATTTTGGTAACACTTCACATTATGTTTGCTCAGGGTGATCGGGGGGAAATGGGTGCCTCAGGACCCCCAGGAGAACAGGGGGCAATGGTTTCAAGTTTTGATTCCTAGTTTTAGGAATGTATTTATAGCCAATGATATAGTGATACAACCTCTTGATGACTCATGATGATGAAATAAGTATTCCACAGGGTCATGAGGGATCTTCAGGGAACATCGGCGCGCCTGGCCTTGAAGGGACCCCTGTAAGTGACTAAAAAACATATGAGAAAAATGTGTGTTTTAAAACTGTTGTGGACTCACAGTTTTGATTGTTTGGAAACAGGGGACTCCTGGTTCACGAGGGTGGAGAGGCATCAAAGGACCCAAAGGCAAAATGGTGAGAAGTTGCCTTCTTTCTTCTACATAATAAGTGCTTTTTAAAATAAGCACAGGCCGCGTTAAAATGTGATTAAAAACATGTAACTGTTTTGTTCAAAAATCTAGAATCAAAGTCAAATGTAAGGTTTTGTGGGGTCCGAGGGGACCTAATGGAAACGTGGGAGAGAAAGGGCCCATGAGTAAAAAAGTATGTATTTAATATTGATGCATGCGGTTTTTTAAAATATGTTTTTTTACAACACACAACTTAAACTAAGAATGATTATTTTTAGAAACACCTGCCAGTGTGGCCCTATAGTCATATGTCATATTATACCATTTAACACTGCACATATTTAACAATTTGCAGGGTTCTATTGGTCAACCAGGAATATCAGGCCTCCCTGGGGAAGAGGTACACATTTTATTTATTCTAGTGTTTAGTTTCAGTAATAGAGCAGTGACTTTTCTGTATCTGTAACTTGTGACTGGTTTGCTTTGGTCCTCTTCTAGTCCAGCTTTAGAACCAGGTTTAATCTGAGTTTAGTGTCAATAATCATACGTTTTTACTGCTGCATTTGGAAGGGTAAGCTTGGAGAACCTGGTACAAGTGGACCCAAGGGATATCCTGTAAGTAAGAGTAAGAGTAAGAGACAAATGGTTGTTCCTTGTGCATCATAAAAAAAAAAAAAAAAAAGATTAATTGATGATTAATCCCTGTAGGGGGCAGCAGGACCAGCAGGAACAGTAGGGCCTGTTGGGGAGATGGGGCCGTGGGTGAGTTCGATCACACTGTGAGCTCCCTCTGGATCTTTCATTCGCTCTGAAGACTCGTGATGTTCTGTGGTTCAAACAGGGAAAGTTTGAAAATACAGGAGAAAGAGGGATCTCCGGTGAACCTGGGGAAAAGGTAAAAATGTAAATATTATTACTAAGAAAATTATGAAACAAATGTTTTTGTCCACATTTGTTGTTTAATACATGTATTCTCAGCTCTGCAAGGGTGACATTGGGTTGGAGGGAAATATAGGAGCTCAGGGCATGACTGGTGCAAGAGTAAGGATAATCTACTCTAGCCATCTACATATTCATCATCCAATGTCTGTTTTGTTTCTCTTGAATCACGCAACATTTCCAATTACTGTTATTCATTTTGACAGGGTGAGCAGGGTTTTGATGGGGAGAGTGGCTCAAAAGGACCAGATGGCCAAAAGGTAGGTCAAGATTGTGTTCTTTGTACTACTACAGCCCTTCTAATATTGAGCCTACTCTACAGCTAACTAGCCATGTCAGTTATATTTCAACTGAGATACATTAAGGTCTGACTTAAAACTGCGCTATTGTGATTACTTTTTATCCCTCAGGGTGGATCAGAATGTGTAAAAGAAGGAGATCCAGGTGAAACTGGACTTGAAGGAAAAGTGGGACACCCGGGGCCTCTGGGATTGATTGGTGTGAGGGTGAGTTTAAGGTGCTAATCTCAGAAAGATTTCTTAACCCAATTAATGAAAGATATTTTTTTATATGTTTTTTAGGGTTGGGAGGGGAAACCTGGCAAAATAGGTGAGAGAGGAAAACTAGGAATGAAGGTTTGTAGCTCACAATATATTGTTTCATGTATAAACTATAAAATAATGCCATTAACTTACTACATTTTTGCGCATGTGTCCACTTGATGTTTTGTGTGAAGGGAAGTCAGGGTTACCAGGGTCAACTGGGCGACAAGGGACAATCTGGGAAACAAGGACAAAGAGGGGTTCTTGGACAGAAGGGGAGCAGAGGAACCACTGAGCCAGTGGTATTTAAAAATAATAAAACATTCATATTCACAATAATGTTATTCATCATTAGTGATAAGGTATTGTTCTTTTTGTACAGGGTCCTTCAGGGGAGACTGGAAAATTGGGCGCTATGGGCACAGAAGGACTGAAAGTATATGGGAGTAAATTCAATAAAACCATGTTGCTTCTTCTTATCTTCCTTAAGCCTGTCTCCTTGAATGTTGTCAATGTCCTTTTTACACAGGGTCTTATGGGACCTGAGGGCCCAGTGGGACCTCCGGGGCCAATTGGTGAAAAAGTTAGTATTTATTAGTTATTCTTTGCACGTTTTTGTGAGTCTTTTTAACATGTTTGATTAGGGTCCACAGGGAGAGGACTGTACAGTTGAAGGCCCGGCTGGTCCTCAGGGTATCAGAGTGAGTGTAATATAAACTGTAGTTTATGGTTTGTTTAGAGGGACTTTTATTTTTACTTTTATCACTCAGGGCTCAGCTGGAGACAAGGGAGAACGAGGAGCCCATGGTGACCCTGGAAATGTTGTGAGTGAAATTTAAATCACACAGCTACACGTGTTCAGTATGAAATAATTTTGGTGTTACACATAGGGCAAATACCTGTATTTTGTATTGTTTTAGGGAAATCCAGGCCTAAAGGGACAAAGTGGAAATAAAGGACAAAAAGGGGATCAAGTAAGGACACAGCAAAGAGAAAGGACATTTTACCTTGTGATTTTGTGATTTATAAAAACTATTTCTGCAAAAGGGTCAAAAAGGAAACATTGGAAAGGAAGGAGCAGCTGGTTCCCATGGTGAACAGGTCAGTCACTATAGAATTTAGCAAACAGACTTTATACGTGTGAAATTGACTCAATGATGATGAAATTCCTCCTACCCAGGGACCAGATGGGCTCCCTGGTCCACTGGGTGTTGTGGGACGAGACGGACCTGAGGGTTCATCAGGAGAAAACGGACTTCCTGGAAAAAGTGGAGGAAGAGGTATAAAGGTGATGAAAACTTCACCCCATGTAC
This sequence comes from Eucyclogobius newberryi, assembly GCF_026437365.1. Lineage (NCBI taxonomy): Eukaryota > Metazoa > Chordata > Actinopteri > Gobiiformes > Gobiidae > Eucyclogobius > Eucyclogobius newberryi. The sequence goes on from NW_027316278.1 coordinate 23,767,082, forward strand.
ACTAAATTAAGGTCTTATGGCCAACGTTATCTACTTAATGTGATACTGACTTTTTGGAGCATTTCACAATTTTATATTTTTTTCCATTGACACAAAATTAATGTTCCCATTATGCCTTGCAATGAAACTTTAATGTTCTGTTTTTTAGGGAAAGCCAGGAGATGATGGAGAGTTGGGATTATCAGGTCGCCCTGGACATCAAGGTAAATGTGGTTCAACTGGACCTCCTGGAATACAAGGCTCAGCTGGACCAAAAGTGAGACATACAGTTCAAAGACCTTAGTATATTTACATTAAATTTGTTTCAGCTGCAAAATCTGCTGGTTTCAGGGAGAAAGGGGTCTTCCAGGTCAATTTGGCAGCATGGGAAAGATGGGCACTGCTGGGGGGATGGGATTACCAGGACAAAAGAGAGCAAAAGGAGCCAAAGGACGACCTGTGAGTTTGTGTCATTGTGAATTATGCTTATACTTATACATATGTTTGTTATATACATATGTGTTTTCCTTTTGTACTAGGGAGATTTAGGGGATGAGGGATATCCAGGTATCCTTGGTTTCTCTGGACCAAAGGTGGGCATGCCTATTTTTATTGGCTAAATTCAACAGTTGTCAATACAAAAAGCAACAGTTGAACTTTATCTTTAGGGACCACAAGGGCATGCTGGTCCCAAAGGGATACAGGGACCCGAAGGACCCAGAGGGCTGAGGGTAAGGTGAACAAAAAGCAAAAGCTGTTGAATCACAAATGGCACTTGTCTTCAATCATACATGGTACATTGAAGGGTATGGTCGGAGCTGTTGGCCCTGTCGGCATCACAGGCGCCCGCGGGCATCCTGTGAGTACCTTCTAACCCATCTTATCTGTTTTCTGTTCCTCTATTTTGGCATTGATAAAGTGAACCTTTGTTTCAATTCCTTTCCCCTAGGGACATCAAGGCGACAACGGAAGTCAAGGAGACATGGTGCGTGGAGATGTTTTGATGGAGCTATTAATGTGAGCTCAGGAAAGACATTATTTACTATAGAGACGGCACACCAAACCCCCAACCTACTTTTGCTTTCAGCGTTTTCATCTCCTATTGTGCCTGTCTGTTTGTTAGACTCACAATGACACTTCACGGCTGAGGAATTCTTGTCAGGGTGATGAATGTTGGCTGCACACTAAGGCTTTTAAGAGTTTTGTTTGTTTATTCTCATATTTAGTTATAATTCAGTCCGCTTACTCCTAAAACAGCAACAATCGAGTTAGACTCTTAACACGATTGTTGCTGTTTTAAGAGTCTAACAGTTAGAGGATCATGTCGTGCTAAAAATTATGGAATCTGTGGAAGAAAAATATTTGAAAAGTTTATATAAAAAAAGCCCACTGCCTGTTGATAATACAATATGAAGGACCCATGTATTGCTATGCTTGATACTAGAGTTGTGTGATGCATTTATTTTTTAATTGCAATCTGATCCCAGTGAAGATTTTCTATTTTGGTGGTTTTGTCAGATTGAAATTCCAACGTTTCTATTAAATGCAGCTCCAAAGTTGAATAGACACTTTTTCCCACACACGCCCTCCTATTGGCCAGCCTCTGTCATGTATTAAGTGTTTGACAGGTCAGTTCAACCAATCACATCAAAGTGTGATCTTTCAGAAGAAGCAGAAAGATGATGTAATCTGTTAATGTGCATATTATTTTAATTGATAGAAAATCTTCAAATATTCTTTGTCCTCCATCTTCCAGGGACTGCAAGGCCGAGGGGTAAGTCATTTGTAATATAGGTGCAAAATGTATTTTTTCTTGTCTCCATAGAGATGTGATTGATTCGCCTGGAATGTTCCACAGTTTGGCAATAAATGCATCTCATTTATGAATGCAACAAATTACAGGATTTGTTATAGCTTGAAAAAAACATTATATTGTAACATGCATTTTTATGTGTGAGCTTGACTCTCCACAGATCTGTGGTCTCATTTAAAGCGTTTGTGGAATTCTTAACAAGTGTCTGCCTCAAACTCACTAAATTTTCATCTCTGAAAGTTCAGATGCACAAAGTTCAGCATTTTTGGACCGAACCGCTCACTGTAGGTCAAGTTGTCAAGTTGTCTTCCACTTAATGTGAAAAGTGATGTAGGTAGCATTTTTTTTAACAAACACATGCTTTATAAATGAGGCCCCTGACCTTTAACTGTCAACTGCTTGTTTCCATGGAGATTGGTAATTTCAATGCAATAATCTTGCCCATTACAGGCTGAGCAATAACAGTTCTCTGGAGACACCGTTAGTGAGACCTTTCGTCCGAAATGTTACATTGCACCTTTAAAATATCTTTAGGGATCACCTGGATCTCCAGGACCACCGGGACCACCAGGACCACCAGTAAGTCCTTATTCATGTGTATGCATTTTGTTTTTAATGTGTAGCTACTAAATTCTAGTCTTGACTGAGTGAACTTGGAAAAATAAATAAAGGAACAGTTTGAAACTATGTCAGACTTCAAAGGGGATTTATTAGGTTTCGTTAATGTATTAGATTTGGATGATGTCATAATCTCAGATGGAGGGCAGGGCCTATATGTAGAAATATCCACAAATGTTGAACCTTGTCCACAAATCTACCATATAAATCTCATAGCTTAAAGTCCTTTAAAAAACGTTATCTAATGTAGAAAAATGGCACAATTTTCTGCAGACATTGTGAAACTATGTGCCAGTTTTTGTTTCATGTGGATAGGCCCAGTAATTACAGAGATATGAACCAGGTCAACAAATCTGCAATCAGACTTGAATTCAATTCTGCAGCTCTCTAGTCTCAAGCTCAATTTTCTAACTATAGCATTTCTAGAATCTCATGTGAACCCAACTTCGAAGGTCTACAGATAAAGGATTAATGTGTATGAAATAAATCCTTGTCTGACAAAAACAAAAATTGATGAATGAAATGAAAAAGGCACTGTTTCATTTGGCACCAGACAGCACTTGTCTTGTCCTTTAACTATTGTTAAGTGTACAATGCCAGTGATAGTAGGTTCTCTTTGTCTTTTCGGGTCTGTCTTGTCAGTGGTAAATCCTTATGGCTAAATTATTGTATATAAAATAGCCCCATTATTTCCTTTACTCCTTTTTGACTATTGTAGAAAAACACTCTTGGTGTCACTTTAGAAACAATGGTAGACTGCTATGCGTTTTTAAAGTCTGAGGTTTGGTTCCTTTAACAAATGTTCTTATATTCTCTCCGTGAGAGCTTTCGTGACACGGAGCGAACAATGTTTGACCAGGGTAAACAGATCCTCCAGACTCTGCATCATCTGAGCGCTCTGATTCAGCGTCTGAAGCAACCAGCGGGAAACCATGGCAACCCAGTACGGATATGCAAAGATCTTTACCACTGTGAACAGAAACTGAAAGATGGTAAGAACAGATTTGATGTATGTATTTTTGGAGGAAAATAAGAATATAATTATACCCTTTTAGGAAGTTATTGGATTGACCCAAATCTTGGTTGTTATGCCGACGCTATTGAGGTGACTTGCAACTTTAGTGCAGGAGGACAAACTTGTCTAAACCCAGTCACACAGTCCAAGGTCAGACTTATTTGAATTTTCTCACTCTCAAGTCAAGGATGAACAGACATTAACTACCATTATGTCCACTGAACTGTGTGTCTCTGTATTGCTTTCACAGTTTGAGATGAATGTAGGCCGAATCCAGATGCATTTTATCCACCTCCTAAGCTCCAAGGCTGTTCAGCACATTATCATTCACTGTCTCAACTTGTCTGTGTGGGCCACAGGACCCTCACAGCAGCCTTCAGAGCACTCAGTGTCTTTCAGAACTTGGACTGGGGATAAGATTCAGGCTGGAGATCCCCGGGAGCCTCTTGTACACAGGGATGACTGTTGGGTAAGTAATAATAACCAAAGATACTTAATATATATACTTAATAGTTATGTTCAAATTTCAGATCAAGGATGTTCACTGGCACCAGACACACTTCATCTTCAAAACGGATGCCCCAAACGTGCTTCCTATTGTTCATGTGTTCAGTGTTGCAGCAACAGCAGGCGCACGCTTAAACCTGGAGGTTGGGCCGGTGTGCTTCCTGTAGTGTGGACAAACAGTGGAAGATCAGTCTGTTTGATTTGAACTTGGACAATATGCTTGGACTGCAGAAGGTGTCATAATGAAGCTCAAAACATTCAGAGATGGAGACTGGAAATGGTTCATCAACCTTGTTTTCAAGACTCAAGTGCAAAATAAAAAGCCATACATTTTTCCAATGAAAAGAGCTTGGATGTCCTTTGTTCTGGTGCCTTCATATTACCTTTCTTTTTTGTTTGTCAAACTGCTTGAAAAAGGCCTGCCTCTTGCAAATAAACTGAGCCAGTCAATCAAGTAGAAGTCTGTATGACCTTGTTTCCACCTTTGTTTATAACTAATACTTGAATTAAAATGTCGGTGCAAAGTGTCAAGCAATTCAACAAGAAAAAAACATTTACCTCTCCTTACAACTTGTTAGGACAACACTTACTTTTCCCTAATAGATAAATCTGAAATGTTTGCTCAGGAACGATGTTTAAACCGGCTCCTATTCGACTGAATGATTGAACATAAGACAAACACAAACAGGTTGTTTTAACTGTAGTGTATTAGTTTAAATGAATCCACATTGCCTTATCTAGGACACATGGCATGGCGGCCTCCGTCAATTGGAAGGTTCACACCAGTGATAAAACTTGCTGCATCTGATGCCAGGAAAGCAATGGTTTGGGCCACTTCATCCACCTCGCCGGGACGACCAAGGGCATGGGTTTGTTTTGCATTGGCTAAAAACTGGCCGAAAAATAGACATATAGTGAGTTGCTTTGAAGTTACTATTTTGATAATGAGACACATATAAGTATTAGTAGTAGAAAAGTAGTAGATAAAGTGATGTGTAATGTTACCTTTGCATATTGCTCCTCATCCAGTCCTGCCCTTTTATGAACCTCCGTAATTATGACACCGGGGCTGATAAAAGAGAAAAAATATGAAAGAAAAGTCTATTAGGGCTAAATATGTATTTTAAAAAAACTCATAATAACATTACACCTACCAAACAGAGTTAGCTCTCACTTGCTTGCATGCCAGTTCTAAAAAGAAAAGTAAAATGTATGTTACATGTTACAATATTACAAAGGAACAAGGGGAAATCCTATACACGGTCAGTGTGTTTATTTGCTAGTCTAGTCCAGAATGTTTCACTGATTTGAGCGGTTACATTTTCTACAAGAATAGACTGTGTACAGGGGGTTTAACAGCTTGTTTCTCCTCATTGTAGGCAATGTTCTTTTTACACATTGTGACAATAAAAATAAATCTCCAACCAGATGGTTAAAGAGAGCTAAAACAGTAATAGATTATTAATTCTATTCTATTCATTAAAACCATTAGAATATAATGATTACTTCATGCAAATCAGAATAAGGTTTATTGCCATTTTGTCAATGAACAAAAATTCAAACATAGGAACTTGTCCTGGTGATCCAATGAAAAACAAACAACAAAACATTGAACAATGAATACAAAACAATGGACAATGAATAGCTCCGGATATATATATATATATATATATATATATATATATATATATATATATATATATATATATATATATATATATATATATATATATATATATATATATATATATATATATATATATATATATATATATATATATATATATATATATATATATTATATATATATATCTATATCTATAAATATAAAACCATAGCCTCCTGCCCGAGGGGGAGTGGCTCAAATAGTCTGTGTCCAGGTTGAGAAGGGTCGGCTGTGATCCGACCTGCTACTCCCAGAGTCCTGGAAACGTACAGGTCCTGCAGAGATCGAAGTTCGCGGCCGATCACCTTCTCAGCAGAGCGCACAATGCGCTGTAGTCTCCGTTTGTCCCTGGCTGTGGCTCCAGTGTACCACACGGTGATGGAGGAGGTGAGGATGGACTTAATGATGGCCGTGTAGAACGGCATCATCATCTCCGCAGGCAGCTTTGCATTCCTCAGCTGCCACAGGAAGTGGTGAGCTCCCACTTGAGGTCCTGGGTGATGGTGGTGCTGAGGAAGCGGAGGGAGTCCACAGTGGAGATGGGGGAGTCTGAAATGGTGAGGTCTAGGGGGCTTTGACCTCCCTGAAGTCCACGATCATCTCCACTGTCTTCTGGGTGTTGAACTCCAGGTTGTTATCACTGCACCAGGACACCAGCTGGTCCACCTCTTGTAGACAGACTCATCCCTGTCCGAGATGAGCCCGATGAGGGTGGTGTTGTCCGCAAACTTAATTAGTTTAATGGAGTCGTGGCTGAAGGTGCAGCAGTTTGTGTACAGGGAGAAGAGCAGGGGAAAAAGTACACAGCCCTGTGGAGCTCCTGTGCTGATAGTCTGTGTGTCTGAGTCATTCTTCCCCAGCCTCACGCACTGCGTCCGATCCGTCAGGAAGTCAGTGATCCACCTGCAAGTGGAGTCAGGCACATTGAGCTGGGCGAGCTTGTCCTGGAGCAGAGCAGAGAGGATGGTGTTGAATGCCGAGCTGAAGTCCACAAACACGATCCTGGCATAGGTTCCCGGGGAGTCCAGATGCTGCAGGGTGAAGTGGAGTGCCATGTTGATTGCGTCATCCACAGACCTGTTGGCTCTGTAGGCGAACTGCAGGGGGTCCAGCAGGGGGGAGGTGAAGGACTTGAGGTGGGGGGGACTAGGCGCTCAAATTACTTCATTACTACAGACTTCAGCTCCACAGATCTGTAATCATTAAGTCCAGTGATCCGGGGCTTCTTGGAGACAGGGACAATGACAGACGACTTGAAGCAGGCTGGGACATGGCATGACTCCAGGGAGGTGTTAAAAATGCCAGTGAAGACAGGGGCCAGCTCGCCTGCGCAGTGTCTTAAGGTGGTAGGGGTAACACTGTCTGGTCCAGCAGCTTTTCGAGGGTTGGATTTACAAAATAGTCTGCACACATCCTGTTCCTGAACTGTGAGAGGGGTGGGGGAGGTGGGGGGGGGGGGGGGGGGGTTGGGTTGGCAGAGGTGGCCACAGTGGGGGAGCATATTATAAATGTGTTACTAGATTGATATTATATAAATGCTTTTAAGGTTTGCATAGAAAAAAAATCACAGTAGAAAATGCAGTGCGGAAATTACGGAATATTTAAATTCTCAACTCACCTAATGCTATGCAACGAGTAAACTGGTCAATAGCAGATTTGGATACACAGTAGGCCAATACATTTGGAAACTATAACAAACATAGATAGTAGGTTGGTTGGTTATTTATTGTAATATTAATGAGGTTTAAGTATAAAAGAAAGAGCACATACTGATCTTTGCCCATTGACACTGGACACGTTGACAATACATCCTTTGGTCTTGATGAGATGAGGCACACACAGATGAGTAAGGTGGTAAACAGACCTAGCAAGATGTCTTACTTTAATAAATACATTTCAGCTGTAAAACTCTTCACCCGAGACTTCACCCTATCAGAGACTTACCTGACATTGGTGTTCATGACCTTGTCATATTGAGTTAGGTCAGTGGTCTCAATGCTGCCCATGGCAAGGATACCAGCACTATTCACCAGAATGTCCAACCGGCCGAAGTGAGCAATGGTGCTCTCCACAGTCTTCCTAACTGTCTCCTCATCAGTCAAGTCTCCAGGAACAAGCAAGGGCTGCTTCCACAAGGAGGACACTGGATATTGACTACTGATTGACCGTTCGCTTTCATGTATTCATAGTTTTCATTTTAACAACATAGCTGCTAAGTGCTGTAAAAGACACATTTATAAATACATTTATAAATATGTGTAGCATATTATAAATAAAAAATAATTCCCTTTCCAAACCAAATTGAAAAAATAAATAAATAACCAAAGCAAAAAGTGATTCAGGTCTCGTGCTGCAAAAGTCATACTGTACCTCTGCTGCTCCGCAATCTTTACATTGTTGGGCAACTTTGTTTAAATTGTCCAGATCACGTCCATTCAGAGCCAGCAGCGCTCCCAGTTTAGCGAATAAAATGCCCGTGCCTGCTCCGATCCCCGAGCTGGCCCCTGTTATTAAAGCCACCTTTCCTCTCAGAGAGGACACCTATTGGAGAATCAATTTGGTCTGAGTAATACAATTTACAATACATCATAAATTGATAAATGAGCGTTTTTACACTGCATACACTAACACGGACCTTACATGCTTCTTCTGTCGCCATGTCAGATGAGTTTTAATGTAGTTTAACCAGTTTAACTGGCTGCACAGGCTCAGAGCAGTCACTAAACTATTTACATGTGTCGCGGGATGTTCGGGCGTGATTTGTCCACTATTGATGACGTGTACTCCATAAAACCACATGGCCTAAACTACTAGACTTATTTGAAACCCATTTGTTGAGTAAACTGACCCAGTTAAAATAAAATAGACCGCGATATTCATCATAATGTGAAGATTATATTTTCTTGAACTACTTTATAGATTACCAAGAATAATAATCTGGTTAAATTCCACATTCATCCAGGACTGCTCCATCATAGAAACACATTCCGTTGTAATTATATGGACACCTAATACAGTAAAACCAATACAATATTTTACTATAATACAATAAACTCTACACTATAATAGCATACTAATAAATTGTTGAAAAAAAGGAAATGCAATCATGTCTAAAAGAAGAGACAAACAGTTGAATTGGTCCAACAGATTAAAAAACATTCCATTTATTACAATACAATGCAGTGATGTACAAAACGATCCATGATGTTCATGTTTTGACGCTTAGGTCTACCCAGCAAACGGATTGGCATGAAGGCTCACATCTTTAATGCGGGTCTCCGTGAGTGGTCTGAAAGTCTTTTCATTTACAGGCAGTTTCTCCAACTCATCCAGTGTTTCAAAGCCATCAATAATCCTACAAGACAGATAAAGTGTTACTGATGGGAGTAAAAAGGCCCATAATAATGTACATGCATTCTTTAGTTTAGGCTAGCAATAAAACTCCAATGTTGAGGGACAAATTTACAATTACACTGAAATACAATTTGTACAACAACACACAGTGTGCACACTTGAGTAGAGTAGCTGAGTAATGGTACTGAAATAAAGCCGTCACCACATACTTTCCAAAAACAGTGTACTTCATATCCAGATGTGGTTGTTTGGCGTATGTGAAGAAAAACTGTGAGCCGTTTGTGTTGGGTCCATTGTTTGCCATTGAGACGACTCCTCTGACGTTGTGCTGAAAGAATCACCATAAGCTTATGTTGTTAAGTAGCACCATAGACCGTTTATATCACAGACTGACTGATATAAATAGTCAGTGATTTCATCTAAAGTCAAAACTGAACAAGTAGGCTCACTTTCATATGTTCACTGTACTCATCTTCAAATTTTCGGCCCCATATGCTTGTTCCTCCTTTGCCAGTACCTAAATTGAGCATAGCCAATAGTTAAAAAAGAAACGCAATGAACAATATACGTAAAATAGATGTTGACAAACCCGTAGGGTCTCCGGTTTGCACCATGAAGCCTTTAATGTTTCTGTGAAAGCTGCAGCCATTGTAAAAGCCACTGGCACACAATGCTAAAAAGTTCTGTAAAAACACAATGACTTAACCAGTTACATTACTTACAAAAAAAGTAGATAGACCAATTGATCACGCAAGCATTATGTACATTACAGTCCAAAGCATGGAGAACTTACCTCACAGGACTTTGGAGCGCGCTCACAAAACAATTCAATTTTAATGTCCCCCAGGTCCGTGTGCAACGTGACAGCCTGCCGAGTTGAGAAGAAAAGAAACGTATTCGTAAATGTGTTTACTGCTAAAATAAATTACAACAGTCTAATTATTGACTAAGCTAGGATATAAGTAAATAACAGTTCAATTTGAATTTGTTTTAACCTACCATAGTAGAACAGCAGCAGCGATCCGGAAGCGGCAACTGTATGAGTGCGTTCGAAAAACAAGTCCGTATGGAAACTAATCATCATCGAGAAGGTTCCTTTTGTTAAACTATTATTACAATAAATATATAAAACACCTATGCTATTATCTTTAAAATACACTATAGTATATTTTCCATTACATGAAATGAGAGGATGAGTCATAAGCTGAATATTGTTTATTGATGGCGCACCGATCAACTCAGTGATGTTTGGCAAACATTAGATGGAGTGGACAGAAAAAAGTACATAGCCAAATGTAACAGACACACATGACATCTTAAAACAGGCAACAAAATTCAGTACCAAAGAATTGCTAGGGATGACACACAATATGCGTAAGGAGCAACTATTTACATAGAAAAAAAGCACACATGGGCCTATGATAATTTAGACAACATTACACACTACATCTCAATTAAAACGACAAGTTAGCCTACTCAGTTCACAAAAAACATCATTATGGGGTTTTCAAGTGGTTCAATAATAAAATTCTTCTAAATCATTCAATGTGTAAAAAACAAACACAAAAAACAACTATAATTAATATTATATTCAACGGCATTAAGGTATATGAAGAAAAGAAAATCAGGAAAGAAATAGCAAATAAATGCAAAAATTGAGATCAGAATTCCTGAGAATTATACTGTTAATACAAAAACATGCATGTCAACAAAAATATATGAAATATGAGCAGACAAACGTTTTTTGTAAATATAATTAAAAAAAATGTATAACACAAGAAAACAGGATTGTCTTTGGTAGTATATTGCTAATGGACTGAGATTATTTTAGTTCCCTTGAATAGTCTAAAATATGAAATTCACTGTCCATGTAATTTTGTATCAACAAATAATGATTAAAAACAGTGCATCATAAATATTCATTAATCTACATACTAATTAAATACCCCAAAAAATGCCTGTAAGTCACTTAATTTTAAAGAATGTAATATTGCACAATTCACTAATTGGAAAAGTGTAATTATATGTTTTGCATTCACTTGAAATAAATAAACAAAATATGTTTCTTTTATTAAGGGCCACACCACTAATAACCAAATCTACCAACAAATAAAACAATTACTGTACTCTGGAAACAAAAACATGTATGTATGTAATGCAAGTTAAACTTGAATGTGGAGATTAATGTTTTCTGATATTTTTAATATACAAATGTATTTATGTTAACCCAATATCATATTTTACTCATATACATTTTCAAGGACAATCAATTTAGAACACCCAAATAGGTAATGATTTAGTACAAAATTACAGTTTGGACTGCTTCAGATTTTCCCGATTACTGCTATATTTTCTTTTTCACTTTGATCATGTATACTGCCATGAGTTGTGCAGCTAGAATCAGGTTCCTTGTAAGTCTTCACATCTTAAAGTGACATAATGTGCTGTGTATGCTTATAAATTGCAAATTAATCGTGTACACAGCATGTAGCTTACATATCGAAACCTAAGACATGATCCAGAAAAATAAAATATAAAGTACAGCTCCCTAAATGCTAAAAATCAATATGTAATATCTAAAAATTGTGTTTTGGCATAAAATAACAACATGTTTGGTTGAACCAACTTGGCATCCATTGCTCCGGACTGATAGGTGTTTGACAAACACCAGGCTTTTGTGACTCGCACACAGCTTTTACTATCTGGAAGTTAGTGTTCTCGCTGTACCACTGTAGCTCATGCTGGCTCCTTGTCGGCCTTCCACAGCTGCTCTTTGACCTCTGTAGGCAGTGTGTTGAAGAGGTCCTCCTCCACCACCAGCCCGCTCCTCTTCAGCTGCCGGCATTCGCCCAGCTCCACAGGCAGACACTCCAGACGGTTGGCTCTGAGCTCAAGCTGTGTGAGCGCACTCAGCTCTCCAAACCGCGAGGGCAAAGAATGCAGGCAATTGTTTCCCAAGTTCAAAGTGCGTAGCTTTTTACACTGAAACAGCTCATTGGGCAGATTTTCAATCTTTAAAAAGGAAGATGGAGACAAACACAATTAAGTAAGAATCTGTTCAGTACTAAAACAAAACATTTAAGCAGAATATAGTGTACTCACTCTGTTCGCAGTCACTGCCAGGTACTGAAGGTTTTGGAGGAAGCCGATGTCTGCTGGAATATTTGTTAAATTGTTATGGCTGAGATCCAGGAAGCGCAGCTTGCGGCAGTAAAATAGTTGGCTTGGAATTTTCTCAATCTTGTTCCTGTTCAGGTAAAGTTTCTCCAGGTTTGTCAGTGTCCCGATCTGAATGGGGATGTACGCTATCTGGTTGTACCAGAGCTTAAGGCACACCAGGCGGTGAAGATGCTGAAAACTGATTATCTCTTCTATAGTCTTTAAATTGTTGTCTTTCAAATCTAATTCCTGCAAATTGTGCAAACTAAAAATTGAATGTGGGATACGCTCTAGATCACAGCGTATGAGCTCCAGCTCTGAGAGGTTGACCATCTTTTTGAGACTATTCAACACCATGAGCTTGGTTCCCTCGTTGTTAATGGACAGCTTCTGGAGGTGCAGGCCTACATCCGTCACCACTTGAGGTAGCTTTGTCAGATTGCTCTTTAATCTGAGGACTTTGAGCCTCTTCAGCTCGCGAAGTCCATCAATCACTATGAAGCGATTGTTCTCTGAGCTTAGATTCCCCGTTAAGTGCAGCTCACTCAGGTTCTTCAAACTGTAAATCCACAATGGGATTTCCTTGATGTCAGTGAACTTTATGTGCAAAGATTTTAAAATCTCTCGCAAAAATGCTAGTGCAGGGGCCTCAATCTTGGCTGGTGTGTGGTAAAGCCACATCTCTCGTAGGTTGATGAGTTGTGCAATTATTGGAGGAATAGTTACATCTGGAATAAGCTCTAATTTAAGGACCTCTAATTCCATTAAATCAAACACTGTGTCGGGAATACCGCTGAGCATAAAAAGGTGCAACTCCAGCTTATCCTGAGAATTCTTGGTGATCCTCTGCCTCAGCTTGTCCAGCGTCCACTCGTTGTTGAGGTTGAGCTGTCTCAATTTGTTCTCGCTCACCTCAGACAAGAACACAGCGAAGCGCTTGGAGTACAGGGGATCATACTGGTCAATCATGTGCAACATAAATGCAAAGTCATTCTTCACATCAGGTATGTCACTATAGCTGCTCTCTTCTCGTATGGACTCGAAAGAATATTTCTTTAGGGATCGCCGCAGCATCCAGCAAAGGGTATACATGCAGATCAGGCCATACACCACCACTAAGCTAATGTAGAAACAGGCCAAGATCTTAAAAAGTGTAGCCAGGGGATGTGCACATCGATACATCCTGTAACCGGTCAAGCTCTCGATGTCCACTAAACAGTCAACACTAAATTTAATATCATGCACATAATACCCTGTGTAGCAGATGATCAAAATAAACTTGATGACCTTAATAATAGTCTGACGGATATACAGCCGGTACACAATATCTCCTTCTTCCACATGGATCCGAAACTTCTTGACTTTTTCAAACAAGGCTTTTGCCTGTTCCCCCTCTTTTTTGTCCAGAACTCCAGTTTCAGTTCGATCCACAATGCCCTGCTCAAAGCGCGTTTTAGTCCTTTGGAGCATTGGAACACTTGCTTCTACATCCTCACTGATAACAGATGCCTTGTGATCCATTGAACCATTCATTTTCATGGGTTTGGGGTCACTCTCTTCAACCACAGTCTCTGAAAGTGCCCTTGTTGTCCAAGGAGAATCAAAGCATTTGAGCAGTATGGATACAAAGTGCTCTAGTTTGGAGCTAGTTCTTGGAAATTTAAACCAAAAATTGCTGCAAGCAAGAAAAATTAGCGTGTGGAGTAATACTAAGTAAGGAAAGTATTTTGCAAACCAGTGCAGTCTATTCTCATAACACACAGCATCCACATAGTTGTACTGATGACGATCCAGATCATATTGGATTCCCCTGGGCTCCAGAAGTACTGGGGTGGAAAATGAGGAATTAAAAGCCCTCTTACAAGTCTGATTGACCACCCATTTACAAGGCAGACAAATCATTTTGTCCTGGGTGACCTGCAGCGTTCCCCCAAACACAGAGATCATGAGCATGACGATGGAGATGTAGTCGGTGAACACGTCCCACCATGGTTTCAGGATGCGGTACGCAGGCTGCGTGTCCACAAAGTACCGCAGCTCAGTGATCGGGATCATGGTTTATCTGCAAGAAATTTAATACAAACAGCAAGTTAAAATATGTTTTCAAACCAAGCACAATTTCCATACAATAAAGTTGAAAATCAGATAATAATAGAAGCGAAAACTAAATGTGACTTTTTGTGAACAGCTTTAAAATGTTTTAAGCTTAATCAAAACTAGAAAAAACACAATATATTATTTTTATTGAACATCTCAGTATATTGTCTAAAGACTTAAACTAAAAATATATATTTTTTCATGACTAGTGTGGTATCGAAAATCTAGGTTGTACTTTTACTATACTATATATTTTTTACATGGGTAAAGATTCCAGCAAGACTATAAAGCTCTAACTTTTAACTTGTAATATCCATAATTGTATTGGTCTTAAACATCGCTGCCTGGCACCTGACACACAAAGATAAACAAGCAAGAGTGAAAATTGTTACATTACTATCATTCAATTCAATTTAAATTAGCTTAATAAAAGTTGTACATACTGCACATGTCCTTAGAGAAAACAGTAAATCCATGAATAGCTGGTTACAAATCCACAGGTTACTTGCTGCTATAATCAAATGACCCTTCATGTCCCTTTCCAGCTCCAGCTCTGACTGACACTGACACACCCTGCATTGAGCTGGAGAGAGGACCCTTCTAAAGAAGATGTTCCGTTTTGGCTTGTTTAACCCAAACAACAGCGCGGCCTGAGGAGCCACCTCTCTCCCCTGCTCTCTATTCTTAGCCATTTCCGTTAATAATACCCAGAGTATTGTCTGTGGGGGCCTTGAGAAGCACCTCCCTCGACCTTCAGGACAAGATCCTGTTTACCTTTACAGAGCTGCTGTCTCCAGCAGTGTCTCTCTGGGATACTCCACCATCACCTTTTGCACCCAGCCAAACCCAAAAACACAAAGCTACACAAGGGGCTGGAGACAAGGGGTCATTACAGATTGTTCTCTTCGAGGAAACTGTAAAGATGTGGAGGAGACAACATGTCTATGTTTCATAACCACACTGTTGGCTGGAGTTCAGAGTAACTGAATCAAAGTGTCCCATAGTCTTACCTTCAGAAGTGTTATCTGTGGCCCAGTGCCTGATGCAGGGCCAGGCTCTGTCTGTCTGACTTGGCATGGATCATTGCTTTCTCAGCCATTAAGTTTTCTCCAGGATCTGTAGATTTGATAAAATTATAACACATACGTTAGTCATGTTGTACTTTACCAGTATTATAAAGGGTTAGGGTTATGAAGTTAACAACACAGTCTTACTACGTGTAATTACAACTGAGAGGAACAAATATGTTGCTGATGTGAACCTCGATGCAGACCAGGCTACAGCCTCAGTCCCGTTAGCTCAGATCTGCGCCTTTGTCATCCGGACAGACCTGAGACTGTGGATAACAGAGATGGACGCTGTGCTCCGCTGTCTAAAGAGGGGGATCAATGCAGCCGACTGTAAAATGTAACATAGCTATGACTAAATTAATATTGCCGTCAACTAGAAAAGCTAAGTAAACTGTTCCTGTGTAACGTCATGCTAGCGTCGAGCTAACCGGGGGTCTTTAAGAATGTATTTTCGTCTAGTGTAGCCGAAATAAGATAATAACATCGTGTGTTAATAACTGCAATACAGTTAAATAATCCAGCTAAACTTACTAGGGTCGGCGTTGTGGTATAATTCCAACAGCACAAAAGTATTTTTTACAAAATTGTAATACTTTTGTTAGCATCTCGCTAGGTGTTTTTCCACGTTTGATCCTTTCCCCTGCCACGCCGACAGAGGGCGCTGTGGCTGTGGATGCGAGCGCCGGGGAAGAGGAAGAGCTGCTTCTGTCTTTCACAAGACATGGATATATTATGAGACCATGCAAGAGACATACAGGTTTATTTCTATTTAGGTGTCAATATGATGCGTTTGAATACAATGCATAGTTTTTGCAGAAATTGGACTTTATCGTTGCCAAGATGGTCTTTGATGAGCAAACTTAGTATTTCCAGAGGTGTTACATGTGCACTACAATGTAAGTCCAGTTATGCATCCAGGAAGGGCGTCAGCTATTCCATCACAAGTCTCCAACAATGCCGTCCTGTCCTCCAGGACTTCAGTGCAATACGGGAAGTGTGTCTTCGACATTTGTGTACAGCTCAAGTCACTCTGAGCTGCTGGAACTGTGAACAACCTCTGGAGCAAAACTTTGTCCATTTCTGCAAGTCTTGCGAAGTGGTCCAACCCCCCCATGAAGGCATATCCTACTTTGATATCATGGAGTGGTGAGAAGATCAGTGCAATTTACATTTCAATCTTAATGGTTATTTGTTTAGTAAGTAACCATTTATTATTGTTCTTCTTTTTAGTGACTGCACATTTACACTGGACACACATAAGCTACAGAAGAAGTATTTGCAGCTTCAGCGTTTGCTGCATCCAGACAACTTTGGCCAGAAGTCAGAGGTAGGAATTGAGACTGTAAACACTGTATTTTATATGAGATGACCTGTGTGGCGTGACCTCTGAGTCAAGGCAAACCTTCCCTGTTAACAATTAACATTAATGTAACAGACTAAACCCGTTCCACACAACCCACAGTGTGTGCATATTTAGTGTATGTGTCTTTTTGGCCACATAATCATAATTTGAGGCAAAGATCTGGGGATGCATGAGAGTGTATTTGCAACAGTATTGTTAAAGCAGAGGTGAGGGATACAGGTAGACCTACAGGTTACTTTGCATACCGTGTGTTATGTAAATCAATACATTATTATTTTTAACCATTTATTTAGATTAAAGCATTTCTTTAAAAAAACGAAGAGGCTACTAGACAGTAGTCATTATCTCATAGGCCTACTCAAAAAGGTATTCTTAAGCGGTAAAATGCTCTTTTTTCTACCCTATTGTGGGCTATTAAACGTAAATTGTCTGGCAGTTTAGAACATTATGCATCGTTCATACATTGATGCTTTGCTTATATTTAATTTATTGAAATCCCAAGGCAGAAAGCTCATAAGATTATTATTATATTGGACATAAAAAGAGAGGAGAGAGGCCTGTCCAACATTATACAAGGGCTGTTTATTTATAAGCACCTCTGGCCACATTCTCTTAATTAGTCTTCCTCCTTCTACTGGGCCTTCATCATGTATGGAAAAGTCATTACTTATAGAAGGGATCACGACAGCCACCCACTGCACAAGTTGTTATTAAAGAAACAACCTAGTATGACGGGCCTGTAGGTTGAGACTATTGATTTTTACCAGAGCTGACAGACCCGATAGCAGCAAAGTGTACTTAGATCTGCCAACCCATTTCCACAATATATTCCTCCCTGTCTTGTTTCCACACGTTTGTCTTGTCAAAGTCACACCCAGTTTCACGGAAAAGGCCCCAAACGGCTTGGCAACAAACAGCTCGCAGCAGCATCACATATGTCTAATTGTCAGACTAGCAGTTGGTGTGTTGTTTGGTGGATAACAGTATTTCAGAAGGCATGCGAAAACTGAGTCTTGTCATTGCATGCAGACCTTAATTAATGATGATCAACAATAGCATTTATACGCATTGCTATTTGTGAAGCAGGACAAACTAGCAAACATTAAAATGAGTGTGACAACTTTAGTGGAATAATGGTCACAGGTGAATGGCGATGGACAAGGTTGGGCTGTGGCAATCTCAAACTGACCACTCGTACTTGCTTGCTTTACTTTAAACCTCAGCTCAAAGTGAATTTTGTGTATTGAAACCCTAACCTAGTCATAGATGGATTCCTTTTATGAACACAGCTCCTGTAACTCTTAACTCGATTTATTTTTTCTTTGTAAATGGCCACTTAAACCTGGGATACTGCTTTTCGCACCACAAAACTTTAAGTAGGTATTAAATCTGTCAATCTAGTTCCTAGCTCTCACAAACCCTTTGGCACATTGTTAATATCCACAATAATTCATTTTGAGGCACATGCACAGCTTTTTAGAACTTTTTTTGAACAGCGATGTGAAATTAAGGTGGCCCACCCAAGCACAGCCTATAAGAGTGCTGTGGTGCAGCTTTAAAGAGCCGCATGTCACTTTCAAGTTGATTAATATTTTAATGGTTGACAAGTTATAATGGGATTATAAGGATTTGGGAATACATTTATAGTTTATATATCAGTGGCGGGCCGTGGGTCTGGGGCTTGGGCCTTCAGTGAGGTCATACACAGTCCCACCCGAATGAATCCACCTCTTATTATCATCATTTTACCATCATTATGATGCCATGGCTCTAGACACTATACATTAGGACAGAAACACAGTTTGAACAAGCGTTGCTTTACCTTGTCCGCGCTTGTTCTCCTGTGTTCTCCATGCCCTGCCGTTGTCCGTTGTTCGTGCCGCGCGTTGTCCGTGCCGTCAGTGCCGCCCGATGTCCATGCCGGCGCGCGCCGCTCGTTGTCGACGCGTTTTCAACTTTTCTTGAAAAGTTCATCTTGAGAAAGCCGTTAGAATTATATCCTCGACCAAATCGATATATTTTCCTCCTTCCACATTGTGGGTTGAAAAAACAGCTTAGTAGTACAGGATTGATGTGTCTGTCAAATGCAGTTTCCTCATTCAGAGTTTGTGAGGTTCCGCATAGCCCCGCCCACAGGACCTGCTTCTCAATATTGGTGATCCAATCAAAAGATGTGCACGTGATGCACCTGCTAGATGGCTCCTGAGCAACAGCAGTAGACGCACAAGAGCCAACTCTGAAGCTGATTGGTTCACACATAATTTTCATTTCTATTTACTATAAGCTACAAGCTACAAGCACCAGCTCTGTTGAGGTCTGAAGGCCTCGGCAGATTTTAGACCCCTGGCAACACATGACGGCTGAATATGATTGGATAAAAGCTCTAACATAAGACCAGCCCTCCAAATCTCATCCTGGGGCAGAAGCAGTGCAACAAGAGGAAAGCCATGAAATGAAGAGTAAAACTCTTACTTTGGGGAACAATTTAATAAATATTTGAGAGAAAATATATATATATATATATTTAAATCATATTCTGATTATGTTTAGGCTAGCAGAGAAGGCTTTGCTGGTCCTGACGGCCCACTACTGTATATGTATATGTATATATATATATATATATATATATATATATATATATATATATATATATATATATATATATATATATATATATATATATATATATATATATATATATATACTGTATATATTTATATTGCTTGTGCATCACAGTACAATGTGACAACCTCTATGAAATGGGAGAGTGTATATTGAGATTATTTGTGTCAGCTCAGACTCAAGTGGACGTAAACTAGTATATTTTGTATATTTTCCAGAGAGAGCAGGAGTATTCAGAGAGCCAGTCTGCATTGGTGAACAAAGCATACAAGACTCTGCTTAAACCTTTGAGTCGAGGTCTTTATATGGTGAGTATAATAATCCTCTTGAAAACACTGAATCTGATGAGACTTCTCCTCACCATCTGCTATAGCGTTGACTATCCAGTGTTTATGAGCAGGTTAACTTACTGAACCCATGCCATATGTTTCAGCTAGAGTTGCAGGGGCTGAAAATCGAGGAAGGCACAGTTTCTGCAGTTTCTGCAGTCAATTCTGAGCTTCTAATGGAGCTGATGGAGATCAACGAAGCCCTTGATGCAGTGCGGACACCGCAAGAAGCTAATGAGATCGGCCAAGACACAAAAGGTACAGATCTATCCTTTAGGCTCATTCTACCTTTGGAGGTGGCTTTGATCTCACACTAATGGCCATGCAGCTGTACAGCTGTAGGACATGGTTAATAGACTAGGAAATATCAGATTCATATAATCAGATGATCAAACAAAAGGATTTCTGTATTGAAGATAATGATTCATTAGATAATATTTAGACTGTCCTCCAATACCCCCAATGATGATACAAAAAATGTACAAACAAACAATCATACATACATACATACATATGTGTGTGTATATATATATATATATATAATTTTACATAATAGATATATCAGATATAGAGCATTCCCAAAAACTATTCAAATGTTGACACTTGGAGTAGGGTTAGGGTTGAATCAGTAAATCAAAATGAACCTTCCTGACCAAATGGTACAATCAACTGGTTCCCAACCTTTTTCTCTCAAGTATCCCATAAGCTTTGTCTCACACTCCCGACCCTCGAGTACTGCTTAACTCGAGTTTAAGTTTCAGGTTTACTAGTGGTAATATTGTCAATTGTTAGTATTATTATTATTGTTTATTTAATTTATTTTAATGTATTATATGTATGTCCAATATACACCAAAAAGATGCAACATTTACAATTATTCAGATAAAAGTCAAATGAATCAAGTACCTCCTAGTAATTGCTTGTGCACCCCACTGGTAACCACGGAAACACTGCTCTACTCCACCCCAGGTCCATAGTTGCTCAGATAGGCTCCTGCAAACCACAGGCTTTAAGAAATATACTTAATAATATGACAAATTATTACAGACTTTTATTATGTTGCCAGAAGCAGAAAGGAGTTTTAGCAAGACTCTAGTTGGTACATTTTACCACTTTCAGTAATTCAAGCTGTTACCTTTGAGCTTACTCACTTAAAAGCACCCTTTCCTCACTTTGTCACACACCAGCATTGACAACCTGTGCTTTGTGCTTGCAGGGAAATTGGCAGACTTGACAGAGCAGATAGACACTGCCCTCAATAAAGGTATTATCCAAGACAAATGTTCGCTTTTTCCCGACTATCTTTTCTTTCGTCTTGTAATCTAAGCTCCTGCCTTCTCTTAAGTCACACTAGGAGTCAATGTTTGAACTTTTCCTTTTCTTCTATTTTCGTAACAGGAGAGCTTCAAACTGCCAAAGCGCTGCTCATAAAAATGAAGTACTTTGCAAACATCGAAGAGAAAGTAAAGGAGAAACTTTCTAGTTTTATGTAAATGTGCTTGTCTTTGTATTTATTGCCACTTTTAATGTATTGGAATGGTTATCCTATTTTGTTTTGATGAATTAATAATAAACTTTATGCGATTCACAAAGCGGCATGCATTTCATTTCTATATTACAAAGAAGAGGAATTTGCATCAATATTACTAAGCTATAATTTGACATATTTGATTCACCTGAAATCTACCCTTCTCACAAG
Source organism: Eucyclogobius newberryi (assembly GCF_026437365.1). Lineage (NCBI taxonomy): Eukaryota > Metazoa > Chordata > Actinopteri > Gobiiformes > Gobiidae > Eucyclogobius > Eucyclogobius newberryi. Next base: position 23,788,373 of record NW_027316278.1, read on the forward strand.
CATAATTATATCTATTCGTACCAATTGTGCTATCAAATGTGACAGAGATCGTTAATGGGCCCTCATTAGAACGCTGCGCTGAATGTTTATATGATTATACCGCCTATCAGTTCAGCATTTGTCATGAGGGACTCTCTCCGGGTTCTCCGGCTTCCTCCCACCATCCAAAGACATGCATGTGTTAGGCAAAATTGATGACTCTAAATTGGCCCTAGTGAATGAATGTGAGCGTGAACTGTCTGTAATGTCTATGTCTCTGTGTTGGCCCTGCGACAAGTTGGCCACTGTCCAGGGTGTACCCCGCCTAAGGCCCGAAGTCACTGGGATAGGCTCCAGTCACCCGCGACCCCAAAAGGGAACAAGCGGTAGAAAATGGATGGATGGATGGATGGACTTGCATACACTGCGCCAAGCCTTCAGTTCTTCTTATTACCTGTAGGTGGAGACATAACCTCTCTACAACACTTCAGCAGGAGCCTAGAAGAGCTGTACATATTGTCCTAAGTGGATGCGGGACCAAAAGGAAGCCGTTTATTGAGGTAGACAACCTGTTGAATAATTAATAATGGCGTGATAATAAGGAAAGGCCCTTCTGCATGGCGATTACCCGATGAGCCGCATAATTTGTGATCCTTGTTAGTTCTCACCCTTTTATGTACCCAGTCTGTTTCTGCCTGCAGCACACTGATGGGTGCATTAGAATGGAAGTCTGTGCTCAAATTTCCTCTGTTTAAATAAAGGGAAATCTGTAATTACTCTGCAAATTGAAGCTCAAGTCACATCCACGCGACTTCTGCGGGTAAGTGATACAGCAGGAGCACGTGTAATCGGATAAAGAGAGACAATGCATCACAACACATATCCAAGGCAATATCTGTGACATAGTAATAATGTGGAATAAACCGATATCGTGTGTATTGTTTTACACAGGCACAAATCTTTAAAAGCAGGCCGGTCCATGGAAAAGCCAGGGAAATCAATGTCATCTGTCTGGGCTGGTTTCTGTTTTTCACCTTAACAAAGCACGCTCTCTAAAGCTCGGGGATTGGCATGGAATTAAACAGGGCTTCTCCCAGCACTAGAAAACTTGGAGAGGCCTATTTATTATTCATGCTGTAATTGCAATGCCTTTTAAATTAACAAGAAAATGTGATCAACCAACAGCAAGGCCACTGCTGTCCCCAACAACTCTGTGAAATTGAGTTTGAATCAGGGGAACGGGAGAGAAAAGCGCTGGCCAGACTAAACTGTAAAATTGACTTTGATGGGAAAATCGTGGCCCAAACGAAGTAGCAGCTTTGAGCAATGAATTAGAAAGTGTTTCTTCATCAAAAGAAACAAGCAACAAAAATGATATAAGACTAATGAACCCCGCATCTGTTTATCATGACGATGACAGTTGGCAAGCAGCATTCAAAGCTGTTATTTTATTGTTCTTCTCACACTAAATGGGTTAAAATGCATTTGCTTCTCAGTGTAAACCATTTGTCATCATGTTCTGGTACATTTTCTTTGGAATGATACAGAATAAATAAGATTGCCTGGAATGTTGAACAGTACAGCGCTAACATAATTATTTCACATGCGTTTTTACTGCTTAAAAATACATTGCATTCTTACTGTGAGCGCGTTTGCCTCTGTAACTTGGCCTGGAGGTGCCACCTGCTTGTCTCCTCTGAAATAGATAAGTTTTGAATGTGATACTGCGGGTAATGCCTTTTCACTAAGCTATCAAAAGCACAAAACACAAGTTGGGGTCAGTCCTTGGCTATGTTTCTGTTATGGTTGAAAAGCATGCACACAAAAAAGCAGCTTCATTATAACGTCGAACCAAAAGTCATGCATACATTTAACATTTCTTATTCATTGACTTTCAGTAAGTGGACAGATCAAGCAATTGTGGCATTTCAAGACTGAAACAGCAAAGCCAGACACTTGTGAACATTGCTTTTGATTTCCCATTGTACCATGTCCTTACACTAAATTATGATGCGTACTTTAAATGAGGCTTTGAAATTACTCAGTTTAAGTATATGTGAAAAATTCCATTTGCTCTGCTCATTGAGGCTGTTTGAACTAGAAAATTACCCCAAACTAACTTGGTCAGGGTGTTTAAATATGTAAGCACACGACTAAACACTGCATTAATTCTCCTCTTAGCTTAGCAGGTGTAGCTTCATTCTTTACAAGGTTTAATGCGTTTAAACCCTTTGTCTATCATTCACTTGTCATAATTACATTAGGTACAGTGTTGTCATATTGTGACAATGTTATTTTCAATTTACAAAAAAAGTACTTTTTAACCTGTTTATTCACTTTTTCGATTTCGTAAAAGCTGTTCACATAATGAAAATGGCAAATGAAGTATTACCGTACTCTTTGGTGTCAATAATCCTGAATAACCGTAAAATATAGATATAGAACAATAAATTTGATGTCGTGACATTCCTATGGCGATCTAATCTAAACTATTACTGAGGCACATGTACACACAGTTTCCAATTTAGCGAGGTCGGCACAGAGTGAGCGTGACTCACCGGTGCTGATCTCTCTTTCCCTGTCTTTATGATGGTCAAGCTCCTCTGTCTGACTCAGAGCAATCGTAACAGCCCACAGACACCTCGACTATTCTAACAGGTAATGCAATTATAGTCTTGCACATTCCTCCCGCCCCCGTCCGTGTTCAACCTTGGTTACTGTTTCAATCCAAATTCAAGTCCACCCCCAGCTCGGCTCTTTAAATACACTTTTTCTCTTAAATTACCTTCTGTTCCAAGGCAATTCATCCTCTTGTCAAAAGCTTCAAGCTACAGTGATTTGCATGCTTTTATCTTTAGTGCCCGTTCAGAAAATATTTGTAAATTGTAAATAGCCCCTTAAACCAAAGTTAATGGAGTTTTACCCCAGGTCTAAACGTAACCAGGCCTAGGAAGGACTAAACTAGGAAGATTTTAATTAAACAAGAGTAAGCAACACCAAATAAGAGATAAATACTACACATCTGGATACTATTTGTCTCCCAGAGTATTGGAACCAATAAACAGTTAAAAAAACACTGACTGCACATATGCGGCTCCATATGCCAAATATTGTGATTTAATATCAATGAACAAATCTGCAATTGAGGGCTGCCAGGACAAAACACATATTTTTTTCTGCTTTTCTCTTTTAACACAAATTCAGTGTTTAGCAGTCATTAATACTTAATGAATTTCCATTTAAAGGCTTATCTTTTTAAACCCTGTTTCGATGGTGAATGAGATTAAGCTTAGAAATATTTCTTCAAGAGTAAACCTTCTTCTTCTTTCAAGCGTTTGTCATGAGAATTCTCTGTAGGACGACAGCCGTGTGGCCATGGAGCAGAGATAAAAGCTGACATTTCTAATGGAATCGACAACTTATAGTGAGTCAGATGAAGCCAGTGGTGTTTCCTAGAATATAAACCGACAATGTTCAAATGCAAAAGTTGAATTGCTCTGCCTTACGTTAGTAATATATTAGTAAGCATGATATGCACTTGTAATTGGATAATATTATTTTGGTCACCCAATACACTTTTCATTGTATTACTATATCAGATAATGTGTCGTCCTGCTTGTTCAGATATAAAATATAGAGCAATAAAATAAAATCCCACCAATAAATTGCAAGATACACCAACCAAGGGTCATCACTGTTTTATTTTATGACTTTAACTGTATTTTATGGTATTGCAGTTGACAAATATGATCTAAGTCTGGGTCAAGCATCTCACAGCTTTGGTAAACTGAAGGTTCCTCAAAGCAAAACACACAGATGCAGATATCTTAAGATATACGTACATAAATCAATACAGTATATACTGAAGTATTACGCTTATTTGAACTTACATGCTTAAAGAAAAATAAACTACTTTGTACAATTGTAAAAGACCACCATTGATCTATACAGAAATCTATACATGTATTAAAAATAGGGATGCAGAGATACGTCGATACATATACACCAAAATAAACCACTGTGATAAAACATTTCCATGAAAATAAACTTTGTGATTATCATGTCCTGGGCAGAACTCAAGATAGATGAAATAAGTGGTGCACAGGTGTTGCCAAGATAAAGAAAGCTTTTTAGATGTTTTTTTCTAGATGTTTCGGTCTGTTCTGTGTTTTATATTTAAACATCTGAAATTTCACGAGAAAATTCACCCATCATAACACTACACCAACCTTTTGACTCTTCCCTCAGAGGATTTACACTGCATGGCACCACAGCTGTGGTTGAGTGACAAGCTGGGTCAAGTATCTTGCTCAAGGACACTACAACAGCACTGTGGTCCTAGTTTGAGGACTTCTGTAGTTTATACTTCTGAAGTAATTGTCCCTTTGATTTGATTTAAAGACAAGATCTGAATATGACTTCATTGTCCTGATCTGGATTTATATACTCAAGCAATGACCTTTACTTGTCCAAACTATTATCTTTCCTTTTTAGGGCACGTCCTACATCTAGGAAGCCAGTCCCAGCACACACATCATACTTTGAGAGGAAGCTGGCAAACAAGCAGATACTTTATTGACAAATGAGCTCCATGTTGTGCCAAGTGGGTTGCTATAATTCAAGCCTGTCTGATTTGGTGATTGAACCGCTGTGATGAGCAAGACTTCAGCGCTCTACTCAAGGAGTTTGAAAAGCTGCTCTTTAAAGCACATCCGGCCTAAATGAATGCAGTTTTTGCTCTGTGAAGTCTGAAGTCTGTACTAGTTTAAACATGAGGTGGATTGTAACGTCACTCACTAAAGAAATATAAGTAAATATTCGGCTATTATTTATTTATTTCACATAATTATTGAGTGACTGCGTAATACATTACTTGTTGGTGGAATAGTATTAGTAGTAGTCCGTCATACATGTTTTTGTCATTCAGTGATCATGGCAACTGTACAGGATATGGCCATTACGCAGTCACTCGCAATGACTTCCTGCCATGGCACGGCTTCTAGTTATTACTAATATTATTATCTTTTCTTTTTGTCTAATTCTTGAAGCTCAATTAAAATACATTGATTCAGCACAAGATTCCTCATTGTAATAATTAAAATGGAGTAATAATTGAGGTCTATTCCAAGTGCTCAAGTGGATTTAGAGTGCCAATCTCCAACGTACCAAAATAGTGCGTGTGATGAATAGATGTCAGAAATAGATTTACAGCATTTGAAAGTAAATTGAATTCAACTCCTAATCTCGGACCCGGTCAGCTTCACACAGCACACCCATGTCACCTGTAACATGTCACAGCTGGAAATACATATACATCAAACATGTGTGGCTTCTTCCTACTATGCAACAGAGTAATAATCAAAATGTCAACACTCGAAATAAGGCAGTAGATGTGCTTAAAATGGTGGTTTGCGTCATTAGACATATTTCAACAACCAGGAAGTACTGGCGCTGTTTGGTCAGACCATGTGTCCGAGGCTGCAGGAGGAAACAGGTAAGGGCTGCCGTGTATGATTAATTGAAGTATTCTAACGCGCTCAAGTGTGCACTTTGGGGAATTAGAATGAGAGAAAAGAGGGTACAAATGCTGCGTACAAATGAAAAAGCGGGGAAAGCGGTGGAGAATGAGTGCGTTTGGATTAACAGGCTGTTCAGGAGATAAATGTAGACTTTACAAACAAAGACGGACTGGCTCTGTCACATTATTGTTGTAGTTTTACCATTGGGATTTCTGGCCTACACAAAGAAATACATATACTAGCCTAATATTCCAAAGACAATATTCAGCTTTTCTATTGTGTGCGTTACCTGTTTTGTGCTATGTGAAGTGAAATCAAACATGAAATGACAAACCCCTTAATGTTTATTTGTGGCCAGGTGATAAAAATCCCAGAATGATCATGCTGCTGTAATAAAACACGTATGAACTGGCAGAATGTGGATGGATGTGGAAGTTAAGAGGCATTTTTTTTGGCTGTCCCATTGAAACACCAGGAGAAATCCCTTCAAACAGCTCCTTTGTGCTCCTTGGGCTCAGAAAGTGTTTGAGGGTGTTCGACTGAAGGGATTTAAAGAAGGTGTATGTGTGTGAAAGGGCCATTCATTTTCAAACGAGTGGAGTGGAAAGCACTTAGCTCCAGTGAGACTTGGTCCGTCGCTTTATCTCATCTGTCTTGCTGCAGATGTTTTATGCACTTATCATGCACTAATCACACGGTGCACACTTGACTTTTGGCCAGTTTTATGCATCATATTAAGAACTGATTTGAACAAGACAAATACTTTCAAGTCTGAATCCAAACTAAAGTCACTGGGTTACTTTAGTCCGATAAGATGATTAAACTGCAGAGTGGCTGGGGCTCTTGCCTCACAGCAAGAAGGCCACAGGTTCGATTCCCGGCCTGACCTGGTGTCTGCATGTTCCTCCCGTGTCTGGGTTTCCTCCGGGCACTCTGGTTTACTCCATCTACTCAAAACATGCACCAGTTTCCAGCTACGATAGTCCTGACTAAGCCACGCACAGAGGAGATGCCCCAGTGGTATTGAAGGGTGGGTAGAATTCAGAGGACAATAAAGTACCTTAACCTTTGGCGTGTTCATTTACTAGACAATTACATTTAAGAAGCGGGAACGTGAATATGGTTAGATAAAGTGATTAGCTGAATTCTCTGTGTCAGCGTAACCCATTTGTCGGCATTTTTATGAAGGCGCAAACTACAATTGGAAAGTAATGAGCAACTTCACTATACTCATCAAAATCTCCAGAATTAATGCCACAAATGAACCCAAATAGCACAAAAATAATACAATAGAACACTAGGAACCGCTATGAAGATAAATACAACTCACCCGGCCTTCACACAGGTCAATATTCCACTCTCCTGAAGTCTTTTTCTTGTGTCATATAGTCATCATATTTATATTGCTCACTAAAATGCTCACTTTCTGTGATGTATTTTATCTGCATAATAGTGATATTTTATCTGCATCATTAGTCTAAGAGAAGAACGGGTGTGTGACAGCATTTGTTTGTGAAGGTATCATAAAGATGGGCCAAAGAATGTTGCCCCGGGGGGGGGGAGTTGCACCCCCCCTTGCAGGCTTTATCTCTACGGAAAAATACCAAGTGCCTTGATGTGAGGCTGACCAATGAGAAATGTGACCCGCCTATTCCAGAATATCTAATAAAACCAACCAGCATGGGAAAAAACGGTGTGAGACGCGGGGGTGAGACGCAGGAGGGTCAGCCAGGCTCCTTACAACGGCCTGGCTGACACAGTCCCCGCGTTTTCTCCCATGCATGCCACACAAATGTCTGATGTTTCTGTGTCGTTTCATATTCTAGGTTGAATTGTGTTCTCAATGTGCTAGGGAATAGCATCGGTGTATGTCTGATTCCATGACAACTTTAGCATCTGTAGCTAATTTGACACTGTTTAGTTTGTGTACAAATGCCCATGAACTAAACAGCCCCGTAATGGACGCTATCCCAAATTAACAACAGTATTTTAAGTTACCTGTGATTTGCTGTGGGAATTATACACTGATAGTTCGTCCTAATTTGGTGGCTAAAGAGCTCTTTTATTGCTTTTGTGGCTCTTTTGTCACGCATTGGCAAAAAATATGACTTCAGAGAGGGTCATGGTGCCTTTAGATTTACACTCCACCACACTGCACTGCGTGAGCTCTGATACCCAGATGTCCAACGCCAAGAATACTGTTCAACTATACCAGGTACAAGGTTATACTCCTGCTGTATCCTAGAGTCAGTCAAGGTCTGGGTACTTTAAAGATGCACTATGTAACCTTTCAGATGGAATATCCACCACGCAATTGTCTCCATGAAGATGTTGCTTTGCCTGGAACGTTCCGCAGAAGCATTAAACATATCCATCTGCATGGCAACAATAATACAATCTAATGAATACAAGATGGATATGTATATTGCCATACTTTGATACATTAGACAGCAGAAAAAATGCACTACGTTCTATTCAATTTCATATACTTTTGTGCACCCAGCATAAATAAAAATAAATAAACCCAAAAGACAAAACAGGAAGCTGCCCTAATACTACTTTATACGTGATGCTATCGGTAACCACAACTTTGACCTTTAGCACTACAAGCTTTACATTTATATTCCCCCTCTGTATTATTATGACTGCATACATATTCATTTCATGTTATTGTGTATAGATTGTTTTGGGTCTCGGTTCTCGTTATGTGTGAATGCGCTGACAGTTTAAGGTCACGTGTGAAGACTTGTAGAAGAGCTGACACATTTAAAGTTTCCTCTGTGACCTTGAAAAATCCGCTCTAGCGCTGGCAGGAACAAGAACGCTTGATCTTTCAAATTGTCACTTTTCGCTTTGTGGCACACAAACAACAACAGGACATTTGCATACTTTCTGAAGCTGAAATAAATCAGGCGAAACCTCTCATGACTGGACTGTTAATCTCAGGATCCTTCTTCTTTCAACTGTTTTTCCTTGCATTATTGATGTTGTTTGGGGCTAAAAGCTTCTAAAAATCTAAGCTGACCTGCTGCCCGGTGGTTGAGTGGTTATGGCACAGCACATGTGCAGGCTCCAAGTGCAGCCGGCCGCAGTGTCGTGAATTCCTGTCAAATAAAGCCTTACGGGCAAAAGAAATCTAAGCAGACTAAAGTTTACCATTTCTATTTCATATATAAAATACAAAGAATATAGCGTCATCATTTAGACTTAATCTTTAGGGGGCTCTTTTTCCTCTAATGTGCCTGAGGAAAGATGACAAATACTTGACAAATGTATTTATTGTTCTGCTGCTTTAGTTAGTTAGGATCATTTTGCCCATAATTTCCATCAGTTTCCTTGTTAAAATCCATTTGCCATCTGTTCCAAACTTGCCGTGCATATCTTCTGTATATAAGAAGAACCTATTTATACTGTGTAAGACAACTCCTTTTTGGATTTTGCATTTTGTCCTAGTTTAATTTTAACTTTAATTTAAACAGTATTGAATGTTAAAAAGGGGCTATGTACATCCAAGACTTTATTCTTTTTGTGGTACACTTGCTTTTTTTATGGTGCAAAATATTCAGCGCACCTTTAAAGAAAGCAATTACAATGCCCCAATTTGGATATGATTTTTTATGGCATAACTCTTAAACTTTAGTACAACCCAAGGAAAGATTAATTTGACTGTCCGACTTTCACAAAAGCTGAACCAAGTCTTTAAAAAGTTAACGATTTCAGGGCTGAAAGGTGTGTAATAAAACTGCACCAACACAAAAACATTCTTTGTAGAGTGTAGGTTGTCAGCGCGGTTGCAGTTTCCTCTGGTGAATACTGCCGTTGCGTCCTTGGGCAAGACATTTAACCCTCCTCCAGCGCTGTGTACACAGTTGCGGGTGAATAGGTGAGTGGTTCCTTCAAGTAAAGGTCTAAAGGTGCAAAGTGATATATACATTTTACCATTTACTGTGGAGAACCTTGTGTACCACCAGAAGAAGCTCACGCACCGCAGTTTGAGAATCACTACATGTTTTACAGAGCTAAGGACGTGTGGTAGAGAATGCTCTTAATGCCTCTGTACCTGTTAACATATGGGTCAGACCAGAGGCTGTAGGTTAACTTAACCTTGACACAACTCACTTCTGAAGGCAGCACTGCGAGGAAGGGAAGAGCTGGATTGCATTGTGTTGCACAAATAAACTTTAAAAAACAAATTCTATGACCTGAAACACTATTCACTACACCTATGCCAGGATATTGGCTGTGTGTATATTGCCTTTTGTACTCTCCTGCATTCTCTCATAGATAGAAGGTGGTTTGCGGTCATTGTTGTGCACTAGTGTATATATATAGTGTTGTTTTCAAGTAAATAAAAGAAAGTAACTGGTCTATTTTCTGTTTGTGTGACTAGAATCTCTCATACAATAATAGGTCTTAGTACTCAATGCAGTGTACCAAGAGTAACAACAAGCCTTTTTCTACCACACCTGTTTCTATGACAACGCAGACCTGCTACTGCAACTTTCAGTGCCAATAAACAACAAAGGCCAGATAATGGATGTGATTGATCTGGCTCCCCTCCGTGGGACTGATATCAGGCCTGATATAGGGCTTGTTTGCCTAGCATGCTCGGATCAAAGGGTGATTATATTTGAGCTCCCTTTACAAATTTGACACAGTTGAACATTTTTCCGCTGCATGTCAAATTTGTGGTGGGAAATCTAGATATGTTTTCCAATCTAGTCTGGTCTGGTCAAAGTACAGGGGTGTTTAGGCACCATTTTCTGTAATAAAAATACATTTACTTATTTTGTGATTGCAATGTTTGGTTTGAAAAATACCACACACCTGTTGTAAATAAATATAACAGCAGTTCCCCCGAAGGACGATGGTGAAATATAGAAGCAGATTAAACAACGTTCACAGGAAATTAACAAATGGCTAATGTCCCAGCAGCCACTGTCCGAGACTGGGAAAGGACATGTCGCAAATTGTTAGAGCCGGATTAAAACTTAACCAACTTGGATTGCCATTGTCTACCAGTGTAGAAGAGTTTTGGATAAGAGGGAATTCAAAACTTCAAACTATTCAAAACTTTGTCCAGCTGAGTTTCTTTTGCTGTGGATTCCACCTGGAGATATGGGGAATTATTACATGCCTGGTGTTTCTATTATTTATTGTGATAATCATGACATATGAATTACCCAAACTACTTTCAACTTACATACTGTGAACATTTGATCATAAATACAGGTGCTTACATTACAGAAATTGCTTACAAGCCCCAGAAGCTCTTGGGACATGACAATCAGGCTGTGGCTCTTTTTGGCGCAGTAAAAACAACTTCAAAGTTGTTCTGTGACATGAGGCTGTCTGCTGGCTTACAAGGTGATGTTCTTCAACAAAACAGATGCAAACTCTTCCCCCCTTTTATTAAAACCCTTACATTATTGCCCGGAGCTGATATTGGATATTTTTATTTGCTTTGGTCTCAGTGAGGAAAACCCCGCGCTCCTCACTGCCTCTCTCAGGTTATTGCATTTGACAGGGCACTCACCACATAACTCAATTTTGTCACTGGTTTCAAATTGTGGCCCTTAAAGAGAAAGTGCCAATGACCCCTGGGCTTCACTCAGCGCCTCTTTCGCTTCAGATCACACCAGATTACATTCTGTGTGCCGCCACGGGCCAGGATCACAAAGTAAGAGGGATTGGGCACTGTAATCCAGATTGTGAAAAATGCTATGAGTAACATGGCGTGGCTGTGTAATGACGCACCATCTTGGGTTTGAGTCTCTTGCCAATCACTGGAGTGGAAGGAAATTAATCACTCACGCGAGCCCGTCAGCCAGCAGACATTTATCTTAAAACCCATTGCAGTAATTTGGCAATAAGACGTCCTTTGATGAATACACCGGCAGGACTCGTGCCAGGGCAAGAAGGGGTGCCCAGACAGTGACAGATTGATGAGAGCAGGATCCTGCAATTCTATGGTCCTCAAACTTTATAGTGATTAGCCTTGTGTGAAAGAGACACTGCCGGAGAAAAGCACCGCTCTAAATCTGAATCATTGTTATTGGGAGATGTAATTTACTTCTACGACTGCGTGTGCACTACCTTTGTCCAAAAGCAAAAGTGCAGTCTATTACGTTTCTGTAAAGTAGGTTGCAGAACATCGGTAATAATATATGGCTTGCTCAGCTATCCTAAACTGTACGATTTATCAATTCAAGTGGAAAATACTACAATAAAGTAAATGTATTGCAGGATAATGTCACAAAAATAGGTTAAGGAACAAAAAGAAAGAGGGGGAAATCATGTCCTGTATTAGAAAAAGAAATAACAAATCAAAAATTGAAGAGGAGTCTTGAACTCAAACTAAAACTCTTGACAGTAGATGTCAAACTGATGACGTTTGAGATGCTTGAAATGTTCCACAGCATAACATCAAACTGGTCTATCTCCACGGGGATAAGCAGCTGCTGTTTTTGGGGATTATTTGAAATAAAAACACCAAACACAAGATATATACTTTTTATGACAATATTCCAGAGTGACAATATTCCAGGCAAAAAAATAAATAAATACTAAACAAGGCAAGGCAAGTTTATTTGTATTTTAACACAATAGGTACACAAGGCAATTGAAAGTGCTTCACGCAAACAGGAAAAAAAAGATTGAAATACAGAAATCACAAAATAGTTTAAGACATAAAAGAAAAGAGTGCAACAATCTGTTCAAGCAGGACCTCAACTTCGTGTACCTTTAATCAAGTACAGAATCTAACAATAATCCCTGTTCGCCTTGTGCAAACACCGAGGGCCTTGACTGGAGATGTCTCTCTCACCGTGTCTGTCAGGGAGTTGCAGTGGATTTCAGCGCTGTAATGGAGCAGTGCTGTTTGCCTCTCCGAGTACTCAGTTCACCTTCTGTCTGGCTGCTTAAGCACAACTGTTGACACTTCACGTAGAACCAAAGTTCCACGCGGCATGTTTCCCAAAAAGTTCAGCCAGGAACAGAAAACATCGCCATGATTTGTTAAACCCTGAGGAGGAAGAGAAACATGCTCATTCAGCAGCTGCCGTTCCACATCGGGCCTCCTCTTCATGATTTGCTTTTTGGACAGAGTTACTTCATCTCGAGGGGTTTTGTCTCTCAGGTAAAGAATCTGTGAGTGTGTCTTACTCTATTTGGTCCGACAGCTGTGGAGGCAATGTTGCTTCACTTCTTATGTTACATGTGACGCCTCTTCTCGGCACCAAATGAGAATTAATTACCATTATCTTCCACTCAATTAAATCTATTAGCTTGTAAGTGAAGACTTTGTATTCTGGCACAGGGATGTTCTTATTTAATTTAGCCGTCAAGCATCGTTCTAACTGTGAAATTTTCCTTTGTGTTAAGATTTGTGCCTCAAAAAACAGACACTATGTCATTTGACCAACTGATAGAACTAATTAAACACCATTTTGGCATCGTTTCTCCACATTTTTAATTCTAGCTTGCCAACAAAAACAGTGCCTCGAGTCAGTAGGAGCAGCTAGAGAGCAAACTGACTTTTAATAATCACAGGCTCACTCACAAAAGGCCTTGACAGTTGACTGACAGAGACTGCAGTTCCACCATTTCACCACCGAAGAGACTTTTGTCCACTTTTGTCCAGTACAGAGTGAAGTCAAATGTATTTCAAGTTATACCCATTTCTACGACAACTCAAATCAGATGAAAGCACGCCCGTGTTTTAAGGGCCAATGAATAATTTATTGAATGTATAAAGTGTATAAAGACCCAGCAGGTAGAGATGTGAGTGATGTAAAAAACAGATAGATGAAAGCTCTATGGAAAATCTGAAATTTCTGACAATGCTGATATAATCTCATACTTTTGATATGGTAAAATTTCTTTTGCTTCCCTACGAACTTATAAACAGATGAGAATAGACATAATTTCCCCCAGCCACCGATTTTCCATCTGAAATGGCTTGGAGCGATACTCATGGCAGAAAGCGTCTCTCTGCTCAGGTTCTTCTGCATAAGCATCTGATGTCACCACATACATTATTATTATTTTTTTTTTAATAAAGAAAATCTAAATCATACTTGAATTATACTTTTTATTGGGCTGATCTCCGCAATACACAAAAATATGTCTAGTAATTCCAAGTGTTGCTATGAGACGTGGTTAAAGCTAATACAGACACAAATCTACTTCCGCTTCATAATGTTTTCTGCGTTTATCTCACTTCTCTGCACCGCTCGGCCATGTTTTATGTATTTATGTAATGCATTGGGTTTAGTTAATGTTACTGGAAATATAATAGTTTCGATCTTTACGCAATTGCTGTGTTTCAATACACAGGAAAGAGCTAATGCTAACACGCGCTAACTTTGTTTTGGTTAGCATGCCGGCTCAATAAAGTTAAATCATCCCTGGAAATATGGTGGTTTATCACAAGATCAAGTCAACAATTTCTGAGGAATTATAATTCTTTGTTTATCTCAGCTTTTTGCGGTTTCATTTCCCCCTGTGTCTGTGTCCAGTCTTATGTAGGAGAGGAAGAGCGTCACTGACCATGATGCAGAGCTGCTTCAAACAACATGCCTTATCTCTACTCTCTTTTAAATATCTGCATAATAACTGTGCATTTGCCATAGCTTTGACAAATGTGGCCATCTTCTTACCTCTCCACTACATTTAATTTACCCCTCGCTCACGTTTGTCTCTGCCTGACAAATACCATGTTCTTGACAAAGGGAGGAAGTGACATCTCCCAGCTTGTGTAGGGTGTCACATTCCACTATATATTTCATATAGCCGTGGGTTTCTGACTGTTGCCATGGTAATGCTGCTGCACTGTGACCCTTTCCATGGTACTACCTTATTAAAGATACATTTAGAGTCAGTGTAATGGAATATAGCTGCAATTGGATCAGTCAATTTCCACAAGGTGAGTTCCAATCAAGATTTTGGCACTTACAATTGTTGACTAAAATACTTCTGCACAAATTCATATTAGATATTTTGACATGGTTTAGCCGCATGTTTCACCAAAATCTCAACTCAAAGGATTCTTTCTCGAGTGTTTACTAAAATAAAATATGAGGTGCAGTACAGCCACAGGTCACTCACACCCTACTCAACTTTGGATTTATGAAATAACTCAAAATGTACACAATAATGTACCGTCGGTGAGTCGAAGTGGTCGTATGTTCAATTGCCATTTCACTTTCAAATGAATGAAGTAATCATTTTGAAGTTACTTGGATTGGAACTTGCTATCAGGTCATGCCCGTGTGATCCCCAAAGCCTAAAATTGCCTTATAGCTCTACGTTCTGTCGAAGTTTAGTCTATACAGACTGCGGGAGGCGAAGATCGTTCTCAAGTTCTTTATTTGATGAAAACAGGGAAAAACAGGCAAAACAGTAGCATGTTGTTCGTCTTGCAGCTGAGATTCGACTCTTCACAAGATTTAGCTGTGTTTTATATCGCTGTTGCTTGGGTCTGATAAAAATGGCCTGACCTTCGCTATGACGTCCGCTTTAAGATTGTTTAGACTAGTCCACAGATGATCAGAAAATACACAGAATAGTGAAAATACTAGTTCATTGTGACCTATATGCAGCAAGATCGTCTTGACTCATGATAAATAGGACACAGACATGACAATAATTTGATCAATATCCACAGTTCCATTCACATACAGCTTGGAAAATCATTCAATTGTTAAATAGTCCAGCAGCGTTTGTTTTCCCACAATACAACTACTTGTAACTCTTGCTAGGTGTTCAAGAATCGCAAGCATGCTCTAATAACAAAGCAAGTCGGTCAGTGTGGGTCCAACAGCCTTAAGGCAGCTTTTATTTACAATAGAAAACCATCAAAAGTTTAGTTGAGATGAATTGGGGAGGGAGAGGCATGCTTCTAGTGACAAAGAAACAAGATTAAAGCAAATAAATCCATTTCCATAACAGAAAATGCGCAACGACAAGTGCCACCATCACCAATAACTAGAAATAAAATCACCCTAAAGTGAGTCCCAATTCTCCCCAGCAACCTAAAGACCTACAACGACAGCTGGACTATTAGATAAGATGCAGTGAAAGGTACAAGATAAACTATAAGAAAGGGCAACCAGCACTGATCCTGCAAGCACAGTGCAGTTAAAGCATTACAAGTGATACAATTGTTTGGATCACAATAAACCACCATGTGCTCAGGCCTGCTCAGAAAGAGGAGGTGAATCGGTTCACCTCTGACCTTTAAAGTCACTGTCATGTGACCCGCTCACATGACAGAGCTACACAATAAAAACACTTCTTCTTCAACAGCATCCTCCTCAAAGCCTTTATTTGACTTTTATTGCATTATGACTTAACTACAATCCAACGAAATGTAGAAAATACATATTATACAAGGTTTTGACAAGTTCATGCCCAACTCGACTGCTTACTTTGGGAATTAGAGCGATTTGGACAGTGTGAGTGCATGTAACAGCTGAGTTGACATCAGTCAGCCTGGAACAACAAGCTGCTGTGCTGTGATGAGAGAAATGCTGTGCACTGGCAACTGGATGGGCTGAAGGACCCTGCCTGGTTCATTATTCTCAGACCAACTCTATCTGACACAGGGCAAAGTGTATTTTCTGCTCACTGCACACAGGTTTGTATAATTTATTTATCTTTTCTGTATTATACAAGTTGCAAGTCCTGCAAAATGTCTTCCATCTGAGTTGACCTGTCACTGACATCATGGTTTAAATGAATCTTTGGTGAATCCATAGTAAAGAAAAGTCTCCCACAAAAATTCCAAACATAGGGATTGGGCGGATCAAGTATCACAAAGAATGAAAAGGAATAATTGATAGCACCAGCTGAGAAGAAAGTAAAAACTGTGACATTTAATCAACTATTTAATACTTGTTGGCAGGTCTGTGTTTTAGTTGAGCTGGTATCTGACGTGCTCTGCCTCGCACATTGAGAAATATGTCTGAAATAACAGGCAAGTGTAACATCCAAATTGGAAAATGGCATAAGACATGGACAGCAAAGGTGCATCACATAACATTTCTGGAGGATGCCCGCTACATGCTTGTCTCCATGGCGATGTTCGTGCTCTTCTTGGAATGTTCCACAGTATGGCATTAAGCTTATCAACCTCCATGAAGAAAAGATTGTATGTTTTACAAGGTATTCTTGGGCAGAAAATACACCCACAACTAAACACGTGCAGGATAGTTACATGTAATACTGTGGAACAGAGGGCCAAAGCAATGACATCTCCATGGAAACAAACAAGGTGTGCCCTCCGCAAGACAAATTAAGTGGTGCAACTTTAATTTAATAAAGACAAGTTACTGAAAAAAAAAAAAAAAAAAAAGACAAAACTCTGCAAAGGATCTTGAGGGACTTTAATAAGTTTTCTTCTTGCCAATCCCAGCAACAAAGATGATTATTAGCTCTAATGAGAGTGCTATTTAGTCCCACTACAGCAGGGGTGCCCAATGTATCGATCGCGATCTACCAGTCGATCTCAGGAGCAGTGAGGGGCGATCCCAAAGACCTGTCTGTTTTTAGTTTATTGCCTGACATTACAAGTGAGAGCTCTACAGCAGCACGAGTGGATCAAGAGCTACAATCAGCATGCTATTATTTTGGCCGCTTTTCCATGAGTAGTTTTACCAAGAACTCCGAGCAGTGAGCCGAAGTGCTAGCGCGAGAGCGAGAGAGCTGAAGCCGAAGAGCCTAAGAGCTGAAGCGCGAGGCCCAGGTCCCAGACTCACGGCCCGCCACTGATATATATATATATATATATATATATATATATATATGGTTCGCAGCTGATTGGTGGAAAAAGATCAACATTCCGCTGGTAACGCACGGTGCACGAAAACTACCCATTTTTAACGGCTCAATGTGTACTTTTACGGTAATGAATACTGTTGTCTGAAGCACGGAGGGGCTCCTTTTTAACTTCAACTTTCACATAATGCAAAGAAACGAAAATCACAAATTTGGGGAAAAAAAGCTATATATATATATATATATATATATATATATATATATATATATATATATATATATATATATATATATATATATATATATATATAGCCGAAGAAGAAGAATATATGAAAATAACTTCTATGCCTTATGCCATCTGTACATCAGTCAGTCACTTTCATGTTTAAATAACCACAAATGAAATGAGCGCAATGTTGAAGTGTAAAACTACTGTGCAGAAAAAACACTTGATTCTTTTTGCCTTGTTTTTATTGTATTGCAGTCAACACGTTCCATTATGCTCAGCTTTGTCCTGATTACAGTTAGTATAACAGCCATCTTCTGCCAAAGAGGTGTGTCTTTCTAATGCATTATGATCTAAACTGCATAATTACATAACTCTGATTCAATCTCAGACATATTCAGTCTGTTCAGCTGTACAATTGCTTTTCTGCGACTGGTGCTGCTGCAGGAGTCAACATTTAGCTCTCATTTCCTCATCAGACGCCCACAATGATAAGGCATTTAAAAAGAACCTCATAGACTGTTAATGTGTTTAAGATATTGAACAACACTATACTTTTACAACACACCCCTAGATGTAGCTACTGAGAGCGAAGATATTATTTCCTCAATATGAGTTTTAAAGCACCAGCCTTTTGCAGAAATATGATGGTCATCTGACGCTATGGGGCAGTAAAAACAATATTATGGCGCCCTTAAAGGCATAGCTGGGATCTGTAATGAGTTAGTCTGTTTCATGGCCAGCTCCGAGATTTTCATCCAAAAATCTCCACATCAGTCGCACACAGCAGATTTGAACTGGTGCTTTGTACAGAATCAGGATAAACAGCCTTTATGCAAATGATCAGTCTGATCGTAGTTCTGACAAAAATATCACAGAACTAACACTGGCAAATCTTACAAACACATCAGCAGGCGTTAAGTGACTGCAGAAAGAACAAGACTTTGTGAAGTTGGTTTTCAGTGGTTGAAATCCCACTGGACTGTATTTGATCATTTACAAATTACTCTGTGGTTTTGTCCTTGCTGTGCGACAAGGCAAAAGTGGGCTGATTATCTGTAAGCTTCTTGTCTTCTAAAAGTAGGTAAAACGTGACAAAAATGTCTTGCTCAAGGACTTTCAGGATAGGGTTGAGGGATAATGAAACTATCATGAAGATCTGTTCAAATAAGAAAATTAATATAAATTGACATAAAGGTTTTGTTTGAATTGAATTGAATTGAAATGTAAAATGAACAGACAAATTCAGAGCTTAATTTGGCATTAACCTGACAAATAAATACATTGTAAAGTCTCAAGTACATTTGCAACTGATTTGTTGTAGTAACCTAAATAAGAAAGGGGGTTATCCAAAAGGCAAAACAAGTATAATGCAGTACAAAGATATCACTTATTTCAGCAGTCTGGCATTTCCCTGTGTTGAACTCTCTCCTTTTCACTGCTCAGTTAACACCAGCACCATTTCTGTGTTTTCCTCACCCACAGAGAGGGTTCAAAGTGCATGACCAGACCTCCTAATATCCTCACAGCAGAAACATCCCACTGATGCACTCATCTGCTGATACCCAGCTCAATGTAGCCTGTTCATTAAAGCTTCTTATCATAAGCACAAAATATAGAATCCATTTGGAAATAAATATCACATCAAAAGACATTAATGGGAACTGTTGGCTTTTGCCTGACTTCGGATCACTCTCTTGTTTGGACACAACTCTGAAGCGTTCAGTCTGTTAAGAGCGCTGTGACAACATGAGAAGTGCTCAGCCCTTGTGAAAAAGGATTTGCTGTTTACGAAACACAGGCTTTTATGGATCCAGCCAATTTAGAAAGGTCTAAGGAGCAAACAAGCAGGCTTTATATTCTGCTATATATAATCATTTTTCAAAATGCGTCCTCATAGTGATTAATACATTACGACCTTCCATTTATTTCTCTAACACCATTATCTCCCTCTTACTCTTGTTGTGTGAGTCAGGGAGGAGGTGCAACAAAGTATTTCAGTGTTGGACTCTGTCATGGAATGAGACATACACCGATGCTATTCCGTAACACATCGAGAACACAATTCAACTTAGAATATGAAACGACACAGAAATATCAGACATTTGCATGGCAAGCTTGGGAGAAAACGCGGGGCTGCGTTAGCCAGGCCGTTGTAAGCAGCCTGGCTGACCCTCCTGCGTTTCACCCCGTTTTTTCCCATGCTGGTTGGTTTTATTAGATATTCTGGAATAGGCGGTCACATTTCTCATTGGTCAGCTTCACATCAAGGCACTTGTTTTACAGCTATATTTTTCCTAGAGATCAAGCCTTGGGTAAACATTACCCAAACTCCTCTGGGCTGTCACACCCCCCTAGGGTAAACATCCTTTGGCCCATCTTTACGACCCCTTCACAAATGCAGTTTGTCACACACCCGTTCTTCTCTTCGACTGATGATGCAGATAAAATATCACTATTATGCAGATAAAATACATCACAGAAATATAATCATATATTCACATTTTATCACAGACTCCAACTGCCATCACCAAACTGAGTTCACTCAAGTAGATTCTAAAAATGAGTGTTCTAATGTAGTCAGTTGTACTTCCACATACATTCAAATATTGTATACAAACACACACACGGAGAGAAAGCCTTTATAAGTGTTGTGTCAAAGGACACAATGGCAGTATGCAATATGAGAGCAGAGGAATTGAATCACAGACCTTCGGGTCAGTGGATCTCTGCCAACTGGGCTTCTCCTGCCATAGTACAAACTATGAGAGTAGTAATAACATTAAGAATGATGTGCACAACCACAGTATGTGATCATTTACTAACTTATCTATCCAATGCCTTTAAAAAAAAAAAAAAAAGGTTAAAAACAAAATGTCATTTGTCAGATTATTATGCAATAAAACCACATTTTATATTCATTTGGCGCATTATGCAACAAACAAAGGTTATTCTATTCTGAGACAAATTCTTAAAAAATAATCATTATCATCATTATCAGATGAGCCAGTCTGTTTTGCAACTCAATACGTCCATGGTTCAAATACAAACATTTGAGGCCCGCAGAGCTACCACACCCTGAGCACACCTGGGCAGGGCGTGGCTGAACTACATTTCACTCCGAACCCGTCAGGGTACAGCCCCTTTCCTGGACGCGCACCTTGATTCAAATGCTCTGGACAAATTTACAATTAAACACAAAAAGTCATAATAATTTAACAGTGTATTATACCAACACAATTACATATTAGCAATCTGAATTATGAGTTGTGGCTCAGTGGCAGAGAATGTGCTCATTAACCCGGAGGTTTAGAATTTGCTCCTGTTCAGTGAAAAATCCCACTAATGTATAAATGTGCAAATCACTTTTGCGCGTGGCATGGTAATAAGATGGGAACATCAGTGACTAAAAAAAAAACAATTTGTTATGGTTATTACATAGTAATTACAGGACACATTTCTCAATCCACTAAGGGTTATTTGGTTGCTAACGGAAATAATTTAAACAGGGCCATAAATTAATTTATCCCTTATGCTTTTGAGATTAATATTATGGTATACAGTTTTAGTTTAGTACAAGTAATCTGAGTTACATTTTCATAGAAAATAAAAAGTTTAACACCCACATGTTGTAAATATTGTGGATTATTACACAATGTGGAAAATTATTACAAGCCGCAGTGATGAAGTGACAATTTACAATCGTTGATTATTATTACCCTAATGTGGCATTATTACATAATATATCCCTTTGTAGTTTGATAGTAGTGAAAGTAGTATTAATATGTATTAAATCAGTTACAGTTGAAGTAATGGTTAAAGAAGTACCAATAGTCCATCCATCCATTTTCTACCGCTTGTTCCCTTTCGGGGTCGCGGGTGACTGGAGCCTATCCCAGTGACTTTGGGCCTTAGGCGGGGTACACCCTGGACAGTGGCCAACCTGTCGCAGGGCAAACACAGAGACATAACAGACAGTTCACTCTCACATTCATTCACTAGGGCCAATTTAGAGTCACCAATTTTTGCCTAACACATGCATGTCTTTGGACGGTGGGAGGAAGCCGGAGAACCCGGCGAGAACCCACGGTAACACGGGGAGAACATTCAGACTCCACCCATGATCTCCTTCTTGGGAGGCAAGAGCGCTAACCGCCTTTGCCACCGTGCACCCAATACCAATAGTGTCTGTAGTATTGGTTATGCCAATATTTATAGCAGCAACAGAAGTCAATCTGGAGAAACTGCAAGATACAACTTTCACTTGAATCCAGATTTGGAGTTCTTCTTTCACCTCGATCTTGACCACAGACTCACAGACTTGGTGATAGATCTAGTGTAAAACGCCTGAGGGTGTGGACCGCCTCCTCCAGCGTCGCTGGATTCATTTCTCCCTGTGGCCCTCAGAGGCAACTGTTGTTGTGATTTTGGGCCTTACAAAAATAAATTGATTTGATTTGATTTGATTTGATGCTCTTGTCCCAGCCTCTGTCCTGCTTTTTACACGCCCCGCCCGTCTCCGCTGGGACACATTCGCCTTTTACAAAGACTATTGCTGTGGAAATCCTGTGTAATTTTAGCAGCAGTTAACAGTGAGAGTGCAGGCATGCATACAGAGTGCCCACTATCATCACACTTGGAGCAGAAAAGCACCAAGGGCAATGCCCAATTTTCATTGGCTGTTTTGGCCAGTATTTGGCTGGACTGCATGACTTGCACCTCCTCGTGTGGGCTGAATAAGGCATGGACACAGTAAAGTGCAGCCAGGGGAATGAGATGAGAGTCATGGCGTCTTTGGGGCAAATCCATTTTCAGTGACGCTGCATAATCATGAAGAGAAAACAGAAATGACTTTCAGATATTATCCACAGAATGCGTGTCCCGAATTTCGTAGCTCTACGGCAAAGTTGACCCCGGGGCGTCTCCCATAGGCGCAATGTATTTTGACTTTTGTCGGTGGCGCTGTCGCGCCATTTTTTGACGGAAAAAAAAATGTTTCAAATTTTTCGCCGATTCTGAATTTTGGGCAAAGTTTGGTGAGTTTTTGAGCATGTTCAGGGGGTCAAATTAGAGCTCAAAGAGCAGAAGAAAGAAGAATAATAAAAATAATAATATTTTTAGCAAAAACAATATAGCCGTTTCCACTATAACAACAAATTATACATCGTTTGAAAGCTCTAAGCCTTCCCGATGCCGCCATGGGGTGGAATCATCATTACGAGCGCTTACGCGCTCGTCACTCCCTTTCCCGTCGGGGTGCCCCACCCACTCCCCATAGACTTCCATTGATTTGAGCAGATACAAGCATGGCCCATGCCTGCGGCATGGATTCTCGCGTACGGGACGATGCCAGGAGTGATTTTGGAGGAATGCAGCGCTTCGCGCTGCTGTTGTCAACAATGAGTGAATGGGCTACGCCCATTCACTCATTGTTGACTATTTTTATCATAGCAGGAGTAAGTATGCATGATCCATGCCTTCGGCATTGGCTAGTTCACTGTACTTGCCAGGGGCGACGGGGTACCAAACAGACAGACAGTTGCAACGCTGCCGATGGAACTTGCGGGAGCAATAGGCCCTCCGCCCTGCTGGGGCTCGGGCCTAAAAAGAACGGATGCGTTCATTAAATTAGTTTTAAAAATAGTATTTGATAAACAAATTAACAACAACAGGAGTTTTTGAAAGACTATTCATGGAAATGGATTTTTGACGCCTTGTGGCCAATTTTTCCTAAAACTACTGAAAAAATCCCCCCAATTTAAAACTGAAGCTGTTCCTGAACCCTCTGGAGTACAAACAACTGTCTGGAGCCTTTGTGAAGCTGACACTCTCTAGTTTTGGACTCTAATCTGTTTTACTCTAATTTATAAGTAGGGTAAAAAAAAAAGAAGAAGAAGAAAAAAGAAACAAGCTCTGCACAGAGAAACCAGATTTTAGCCTAGATTTTCTTTGTTAAAGCTTTAATTTATTTAAATATACATATTTACATACCACGAGCCAGTGTAATAGTACCATACAAATCTTTTTCAAAGTTTCATTGAAGTGTGAACAATTGGCTTGCTGCTTGTGACCGCAAATTACCATTGAACTAAAAATGTCAACACCTACAGTGAATGTTTGGTGTGTATAGTTCTATTGTGAATGAATATGTTTCCAGTGGATCTTACATCCCTGTTTCTATTGCCCACTTGGCCTGGGCCGCCTGGCGTGCACCTCATGGGCTGAATAAGGTAGAGAGAGCGAGATGAGAGCTGTAGACAGTCAGTGTGTCTGAAGAAAGGATGGCTAAGACATATTGTATGAGAAAAGGAAGGAAAAAAGTCTGCAGATCCAGGGAGAATAGCCTGAATCAATATTTATACTGCAAGGCGAGACAATTCTGAAGCGGTAATTAAATTGGCGTGTCATATTTCATTCCATTACGGGGCTGAGCTCGCATGCAAATGATGCAAAGGGCCTTCCTTTCAAGTAGATTTCATTTCTTTTATGACAGCGAATAGAATAGAGGCAGCCACAGGAAAATACAATACAAGTTCAGTATTCATGAGCTTATTGTTGGAAACTTGGGGGACCATTCATTCAGCAGCAGAGCAGAAGCTGGAGGGCGGTACATGTCCCTACTGGAGGCGCTAAACCGTTTTACTCTCACTCGGGTTAGGAGCAGGGACACAAATCAATCATATTTGATCATTGGTGAATGAGGCTGTGATTGGAAATGACGCTTCTCTTCAATGGTCAGACTGAATGTAACATAAATGAAGGAAATTGAACGATCGCAAGAAAGGAGTAGTTTATTTTGGGAAACATCTTGTCATTTTGGATTAACTATGTGAAAGATGAGTTTGACATTTGACAGCTCTTGTAAAATGCTCCCGTAATGGGCAGATTGATGCCAAAATAATAATATCAAGAATATATATGTATATATATATAAAAATATTCCCAATCCCATTTCTACATTTGCTTCTACTTGTGAATTAGCTTGCAATATTTAGTTCCCAACAATCGCACTTTGCATCTCTTTTCATTTTCACTTTCATATTAAGACTGAATTTCTCACCTTAATCTGTTAAAATGAAAAGTAAATGTATGGTTGGATGAAGGTGTCTGCCTTTCTTTAAATCCATATTTACAGTAAGCCAGGTGGTGCGTTCCTCATTTGCTCTGTTCTTCTGACAAGCCAGGCCAATAACACCACTAAGCCATTCTCTGTGTAGCCAATTAAAAGTTTCTCGTGCACTCTTTTGCTCCGAAGTATTGGCTCCGGCTTCATCACTACTGAGCAAAAATGGATTTCAACCGAAGAGGAAAGTGTCTGAAGCTTTCTTGCAGTAATTTTTTTAACTACCTGAAGAGTACTGGTATCCAAGAAGAAAAATGACCCAGGTTTTCTGCACGCACGAACTCTCCTACGGCCCTGGGTGGACAGACTTTGGGACAGTGCCAGGCTCGGGGTTCAGGTCCAGCCAGTGGCATCTGAAGTTCTGCCAAAGGGAAACCCGACATTAACGTTGGAGAGAGCTGGAGAGAACAGCAGCTGCTTCTGTGATGTGTCTGTTTGCCAGGGCCCATAGGCAACACTGTCACAACTCATGAGGGTTTGTGTGAAAACGTTATACTTCAGCTCCTCAAACGCTAAAATGAACCCGTTCTAATTTGCTGGAGATAAATAAATATGTTCGCTTTTGAAAAACAATTAAAACCGATTGGCCAAATGTACAAAGGGAACCCAAATTCAGCACAAGGGACTATTTTTAGTTTCAAATGGTATATTATTTGATGATTCCCCAAAGCGCTTACAAGCTTTACTCAAACAGAATTAATTTGGACCGAAGCCGTGCACCACCGTTTTCAGTAAAATATTATTAAAAATGGGTCATTGTGAAATTAATAACACTATTGCAGATTCTTTTTTATGCTAATGTTGATGTAGTAAAGACTTCCTTCTGGATTGCATGGTGAATATTGACAAATCATGTTTAATTTTACACATATTATCGATCAGTTCCACCTCCCTTCATCTCCATGTGACTATTACACATTCTTTTCTCGCTTGAATTTACTCCTAAATCGCTTGGTGCAACATTAGCATCATCATTATCCCCTAGCTGTCCAAACTATTTAGATCTTTATCTCACATAAACATAAATATCCATGCATATGCTGTTATTTTAATATATTTCTTTCATGCTCCTATCCATAAAGAACAACCATGAGTGTGACAGTGGCTTAATTGAGGCTCAGAACATGTCCACATTGATGCTCTTTCGGATGTTCCTGGTCTTCAGCGGTCTGACCTATTAAAATCCGGCCTAAGGAGAAGTTGTGTAATAGTTGTAATGCATTGTAAAGACTGGCCCTAGTGCTCCTTTAGCTTATAGTTCTTTTTGTTCTGATACAGAGTTTGTTTGGACAAACAGTGTTCTTGTTCTTGTTACTATTCTTTAATTTCCAAATTGATGCATTAAATGTATCAATCCCATCAGACACTTTAAAACGCAATGTCATCAGAAAATTCAAAATTCTACAACGGGGTCGACTGGAGACAAAATGAAATACATTTTCAAAGAACTATCTGTATGGTTTGTCTTCACAAGAATACATTTAGAATGTACATGGTAGAAATGTCTGTTTGCTTTTATATTGCAAACGATGGAAAAAAATGATTTCTAGTCTCACATTTGTATTTGAGAATCACAAAACTCTAACCTGTTGTAAAGTATGTATGTTTGTAGATAAATTGAAAAAAACTATTTGTCAAAATCTAAAAATCAGGATTTTGCCCTCATCAAAAATGCCATGTGTGTCATATTATCCTTTTAAATAAACAAATAATAAAAAATGCAACATTAAAGGTTTTCAAACCAGGCTCGGAGAGGTTTTCATTTGACAAAATCTTATCACCCGTATTTTCCACTTGATTTTAGCCTATATTCCAGAACTGCAGAGAAGAATGCATGTTTTTTACTTATTTTAGGAATAAATATATTTTAATGCCCTACTCTAGAACATTCAAGCAATTCAACACACACCCTACAATAAAAAAAAAAAAAAAAACATTAAGATCAAGTTTTAAAAAGATAGAAAGAATACTAAATATTAAGCCCATTATACTGCAAAAGTGTGACACGCTGCCATTCTGTGGGCCAATTATCACTTTAATAATATCCTACTGTGAGATTCAGACGTTGTTACATTTAAGACATAAAACTAGTGGCTTCAAAATGATGTTGAAAGTTGATGAATAAAACAATAGTGTGCCATAATCACTGTGGTGTGAACAAAGTGGCCGCTGGTGTCAGGCTCAGCCAGCCGGAATGGTGACACGTCCCTCATTATACTGAGCAGGAGCATATGGAGCGCTCGTGGCTGCTCCGCTGGGGTCACTGGTGGCTGTGGCAGGCCCTTTGACACCAACACGCACACACAGTCTTCTTTTAACCCACAGAAACATGCACTCCCATACACAGCCCACAAGAGTGCACAGGGGAACGACATCTGGTACATTTACCTTTCGTCTTTTAGGGTCAAAAGGTTTCCTGTGCATTTGCAGGTCTCCTCATTGAATGGCTGCACTGAAATGTTCCCAAATAGTTGTTTGATAGCACATTGTTGCAGCTTTCTTGTCTCCATTAAGTTGTTTTTGCTTTGCCTAGAATGTTACACGAGATGGCATCAAATGTATCGTGCATTTAGAAGTGTCCGTGGGGCCAAAAACAAAATACCTTGGACAGCGTGTTCTTTGATGTGGTTGTTTGTCCACAGTTTTTGCCATACTGTGCATATACTGTATGGACAACAGTTTAATGGAACATTCCAGGCGATAGCGGGCAGCTGATTGTAAAATGAGTCACACTTTGTACCTTTAACAGATCCTGTGGTCTTGTGATAAAGATCCAGACAATTTAATAGCTTTTTCCTTCGTTGATAACTGCAAACTCACCTAGTTCTGATATAGTTTTAGTATCTGAGTAATATTTACACTCTACACAACCTAAATTGGATGCAAATGGCCTTTTATAGTCTTCTCCCATCTCGTGTTGTGGGATTTGGGTCTTAGTATATAAGTATAAGTATATATTGGTCTGGTACACAGTTTAAAAAGAGCAACACATTACGACAAACATGAGAAAAAAAGAAGAAAAAGAAGCCCAGTCCGTCTGTGCAATGAGCAATTCCCATTAACATAATAAAACGTTTAGAAAATAACGGATGTGTGCAAAACATACTGGAAACAAATGCCCGTCTCACTCTGCCAAAACGTTACCCGGCCCTAATCGTGCCTTGGACCTGTTTCCCTCAAAGTGAGCTGTAGATGGCACTGTAGACCCAGAGGACTGCTCTTCTTATGTGAGGTGCAGCTGAGCCTCTGAAGCGTGTGTGCATAAATGTGTGTGTCTGCATGCGTCAGTGTGTACGCCTCCCAGATTCAATTATTCATCATTTCCAGTGCAAATATGCTTTGGCTTTTCCATGTCTCCTCCTTTTTTCAACCTGTTTTTGTTTATTATTTATTATGCTGAGGCTCACAATGTTTGGGGAGAGTAGAAAGCCGGGTTGCAATAATGTCAGTGTGTGGGTGTCATAATTATGTTTCGATACAAGCGCACTCAGGAAAGGTATTGGTTCCAGGCTCCAGACACATTTGTTTTGCCTTGTGTCTTGGTGCTGATAGCCAGACTGAATGACTTTATCTGAGAACTTTGAACTATTTTGCTTTTTGTCAAACTGGAATATATACACCCAGAGATAATACTATGACCACCAACTGTAATGTAACGTTTACTTTCAAACTGTGCTCCCCACTTGTTTACCATCGATCATTTTGAAGTGCGTATGACAGGTTAGACTTCTGATTTGACAAAAATATTGAGATTTTGCTAAGAATCTTACCCATCGTTTCTTTAGTTTGACTCGTTTTGTTTACTGTTGGAAAAGTAACAAAAATATCCATGAGTTTCAGAAAGATGAGACTCTAGAACCGTTGCCATAGTGATAAACTATTCAAAAGTAAATATTGAATCTTTTGAATTGGAAAAAGTCCTCAAAATGTTGCATAAAACAGGAAGCTGAAACCCAGGAATAAATAGATTGATTCCCTTTTAGAACTCAGTGCTACTGTCATTTTCAACATATTTTTTTCAGCCTTTTATTCGCGATTGTTGACAGATGTAAAAATATGACAAACATTTAGCACGGGTACTATCCCACCCAACAAAGTAATACAAAAAAATGAAATGAAAAAGGTCCCAAAATACTTGCATTTTACCCATGAATCGATGTAGACGGATGACCAAGCTGTTTAGATGTTACATTATCCAGAATCATGGTCAAGAGTAAATGGTTTGGGAATTCAACACTCAGACGAGACAGACTTTGGTCTATCTTGCTCAGCTTCTGTTGCTTACCCATTTTAGGATACATTTAAAGTTACAATCAACAAGTGCAATGACAATCAACGCTCAAAATGTCAGTGACTTATGTTTTGCTGTTTTCAGGACAGTCTAACGAGTATTTTCCCATGTGTTTCTCTGTATGAGAGTGTTGCCATGTACATTATTTATAAGGACTTATTGACTTCGACATGAAGAGACTTGCCCATGTTATATTTATGAGTCACTTGGCGTGCATGGTAAATACAAGTATCGATTATTGCTGCCTGCTGTTGATCTTCAGCGTGCGCACAATTACTAATGATGCACCGAACACTACAAGTATTTCTACTGCTTACAATTTTGAGGAGAAAACTTTGCAAAACTGTGCAGAGCAAATTACATGAATAAAAAAGGCACTTTGTTGATGTATCAGTTTGCATATGCAGTATTCAGGCGCTTTAGGCAAGGCAAGGCAAGTTTATTTGTAGAGCACATTTCATACACAAGGCAATTCAAAGTGCTTCACACAGCAGGAAAAATGCATTCAAATCACAAAGGAATTACAGAAATACAATAAAATTAACTAAATTAAAAATTATCAATCCAACTGATTTTCTAAACTAATAAAATCACAAACAAAAGAGAAGAGTGCAAAGAAAAAATCCTTTCAGTCATATGCGCAGCTAAACAGAACTGTTTTTAGCTTAGATCTGAACATTGTCAGAGTAGAACCTGTCTCACATCTTCAGGAAGAATGTTCCAGATTTTAGCTGCATAAAACTGAAACGCAGATTCCCCATGTTTTGTCCTGACTCTGGGCACCAGCAGGAGGCCGGTCCCTGAGGTCCTCAGAGTCCGAGATGGTTCATATGGCACTAACATATCCAAGATGTACTTTGGTGCTAGGCCATGGAGAGACTTGTACAGAAAAGACTCGATGTAAAACTGAGATAAGGCCTCATATAATGCTGGTGTAAATTTCAGACCAGATTTTCAAAAACACATCACAGTATTGTAAAATAAAAAGCTATTCTATCTCTTTTGTCTTTATCATTAATATTTTAGTAAAGCACTGTCTAGTCTGCAAAAAACAATCTTACATTTTGAGTCTGAACCCAACTGCAGACTGCTATAAACACTTGAGAACAGGATTAAGGCTTCCTCAAACAATCAATTAGACAACAAGAAGAAATGAGGCTGACCTTTTTTATAAAATCAAGGGAATCATTATGGTGCTAAGTTAAGAATGTTTTAATTAAAAAGCACGTTGTTTATTAGAGGACACTGAGAGGACTGAGGCTAACTTCTCTGTGGGAGTAGTTCCAGTCCGGTCTATAAGTGCTCTGTGCTAATGGGCTGGCAGCTGTGGTTTCTTAAGGACTGCGTTGATTGAATTGTTTGAACACAGGAGGATAATGGCCGCTGTGGTGAGATATGGGGTTTAGTTTTGCTTTGACAACAGCCCTCACTTATCACTCCGAGCAAGACGTCCTCAGCGCCTGAAAAGCACTAAGCCCCACTATTCAGGCTTGAAGTTAATTCTCTCCCCTTTTTACTAAGTGAGCCAAGCTGGGGAGATTACTATACATTTGCAAAGGCGGCCAGTGGGATCAGAGCCGTATGTATCTCTTTTGCTTGGTCACACTTTCTCGCTCTTTGTATTGGCTCATGTTTATAAAGGAGAACTGTTTCGCTGGCTGACTTAACAAAACTAGGCCAGTGGTTTTCTTCGACTTCACTGGTGAAGCTTTACAGCGATCAGGTCAGGCTTCCCTAATGGTCTCAGTGGCAGTGGGCAGGAGTCGACCAGGAAATGGATGTGCGCTCTCCCACCAGCATCACAGCTGTGCACTAATTAGGGAGCAAGGCAGAGCGGAGTGAGCGGCGGGCTGGGTTACCTGCTGCGCCCCTGCTCCACCGCTTATCTTCTCTGAGGAAACTCTAACCTTCAGCTGGAGCGTATACACGGCACCTCCAACAAACTGTCCGACATATTTAGCATTCTGATAGTTCTTATTCATTCTGTCAGTTGTATGAGTAACATATGTAAGCCAATAGAGGAGATAAGTGCCCGATATCACGTCGAACCATGAACTCTCCAATTACAATGCAAGCGCTCTACCTCTGCCAGCCACGATCACATCTGTGTGTCTCATTATTGGAAACTGTAATTGGAAATTTGACATTGCGTCAATTTTTGGCGTAATTAATTTAAACTGCATTCTAAATGCTAGTTTTCATCCAAACTGTACCATTCCCTAAGGAGAGTTGAAGAAGGAGAAAAACATGACGGGACCAGCAATGAACAGATACAGAACTAAAATATTTTAAATTGTTGATAGGGAAAGTAGGAAGAAGCAGAAGATAGTACGCAGAAGCTTCATTACTTCCTCCAGTATAGTTTCTCTTAAGGCAGCGCAGCTAAGAAACTGTAGGTTTAGATTTCTGTGACAAAGATGTGACATACCCCAGGCAGAAAAAAGTATGTACGTATGTAATGTAAGTACCCATTTATGTATTCACAGCATGTCATTTGAACATTCTAATGCTTCACTAAGTTATTGATTTGGTCAATAAACATTGACCAAATATTGCTAATACAAAATACTACATGAACATTACCGGTGTAATCCATTTGTTGTCCAAGTAGATTAAATAACAAAAGAAAATGTAATTTGGTCCATTCGGTTCTGTTACTATAAGAGCAGAAGCTTTGTTTGACTAAAGTAAAATCCAACTCTTAAAAATGTTAGCATCAGTTTTTTTTTGTCTCAGTTTGACGTTACTGAGTTTGAAGAGGACAGGTTTTTACATAATGTGTCAACATAATTACCATAATGTTATATGGAATAAACATATTGTGCAACAGAATATTGGAGGGAACTTAATGACTAGCTTGACTGGGTTTGAATTATAACAAGAGAGAGAGAGTACACAAACACCATATGACTCCTGAACTTCATCTAAAAACAAATCAGGGCTTTGTCATTATGCCACAGGTCTGGCTTTGTATTTCAATGACCTGACTGCGCTGTGTCTTAAGTCTGGAGGAATAGACTGCCAAATAGCTACAAAACAAAGACAAGATGGAAAGAAAATATGCTTGAAATGTTAATACTAAAACGTGTATGCTGTTGTTTAAAGGAGCATTATGTTTTCCGAAACCTTCCTTTTTTCCATAGAGGGGTTATAGTTGTTTAGGATACAACATGGAGGAAGTAAATGCACAGGACCAAAGACACAAAAGCCTTACCTTAGAAAGCACATGGAGCGATTGCTTTATACTAGTATTAAATGTATTATGTGCATTAGTCAGTGTATCGGCATAATCTTGTATATTCCACCCACAACATTAAGGCTGCCAAAGTAATCGAGGATCTTTTCTGAGAGATGGCAATTTCAGTTTCATTGCTATCTAAGATGTTTTCCCTCACACGGAGCATAAATCCTGATACAGTAAATTATGTGAGGAATGCAAAGGAGCCACACAGCTAACATAATGTTGCATAATTGCCCCCTTATGCATTGCGGCATCCATCCATACAGTATGTGTCACTTCAGCCTTCAGTTTAAATCACTTCTAATCTGCACTTCAGCTCACAAGATGGAAACAGTGGGAATATGAACAGAATATATTACTTGAAATGCGGAAACAGGATTAAGAGTTGGTGTGATAGGATCAGCAAACTCAGGCCCAGACGTTTGTGTATACAAATAATTTGTCTGTAAGTTTAGATATCCTCTTTAGTCGAAGCAAAATGTCCAAGCAAATATAGTTTGGTATATAAAGTACAGTTGTTTTGTGAATTCCTTTGCTTTCACATGAAATAGGACAGTGGTTTTCACACAAATTTTCTTCACAACCAAGCGTGTTAGAGCCACAAGAGGTACATTATGCAACCTTTTCATGTACGTTTTCAGTCATTTTTACCATTTTCTTTCTCGTTAGGGGTCGCGGGTGAGCCCATCCCAGTGACTTTGGGCCTTGGGCGGGGTACACCCTGGACAGGGGCCAGCTCGTTGCAGGGTTAATACAGAGACATAGACACACAGATCTCCTTATTGGGAGACGGGGGCTCTAACCACTGTGTCACTGTGCACCCCTATCTTTGTTTTTTCTGTTCATAATGGCAGACCAGTCAAAGAGCAAAGTTCTGAATGGTAAAAGTGTATTTTGTATCGTTTGAGCTAAACTCTGTCTCTTTCCTTTATATTGTTCAATATTGTGGTTTATGTCACTTAATTTGAACATTATGGTGAAGCTCTGCTTGAGGCATGTTTGGAAATGCTGAACCCAGACATTTTCAAGAGAGTATGAGTGCGAGTTTGCCTTTGGACTCCCAAAAGAACTAATTCAAATACAAGGAATGGGTATTTATATTCAAAGGGAATGCTTATGGGTATAATTAATTGCTTGAAGTGCATATGACAACAGTGAATTCCTCCCCAGTTTGACGAGTTTGGTGACTACAATGTTACATCCTGGTTGAACATGAGCAGCAGATCTGTCGTATCCATGTTAAAGGTGTTCATCAGCTACATCAAATGCCAGAATCAGAACGGTTTTATCGTCATTGTCAGTAAACACATTTTACACATTATGAATGTGCTCGGAACATTAAACCAGGAGTACTAAAAATCTGCTATTGTACAAAAAATAATTTGATTGCTGAACATTGTTGTAAGCGATGATTACAAACGTACACTTACTAATCGTATCCAATACGTTCCTGGTGAATGATTCCAGGCTGTCAGCACAAAATCATCTCCCAGTCGGAATCCAACTGAGCACTGTCAAAATAAGAATGCATTATAAAAACAGCATTCATAAATAGGTGAAAACAATACAACACAGCAATCCACAGGGGGCAATGGAATTGGATTATGTGGAATACGATCAAAAATATGACTTTCAATCTAAAAATATTCAAAGCCAACTAATTACAGTCTCATTGTAGTGTAATGTCCCTTAATTTAGCAGTCAGCAATGCATAGGAAATTGACTGTAAACGGCGAGCATAAATTAGCAGCTAATCCTGGCGTCATGTCCCTGCGGTCTAACACCCTGGGTATCAGCCAACATGAGCGTGATGCATCCTCCCCGCCGTATGCCGGAGGAGTTCAGCTCTGATGGATGTGAGGAACATTCAGGCCCCTTCTCCCCTCAACCCTGGCAGAATATATTAGCCTAATGAAATAGCCAGACATGCGTTGTATATCTCGCCGCCGCGCCCGACACCAGTGATAAAATAACGCATCGCTGAGGGAACGCAGGCCACATAACAAGGACTCAGCTGGCGTAATAAACATCATATATCCAAACTTGTAGCACAAAGGCTAGGGCTAAATTACTCTCTCTCCTCAACTCGTTTGCCTCTCGCCACAGCCGAAGATAATCATGACAGGTTAAAGCACTTATCCGCTACATCTGATTACTTTGTGCGCTTTTAAGGCAGAAAACAACAAATATCTGTCGTCCAATAGTCTGGTGAAAGATAATGGCTGTTGATGATGTTCAATGATATTCAAATGCCAGGTTCTAGGTTTTTCCATGTACAGAGCGAGACTGTGAGCGCAGAGAAAGCCACAGAGAGCAAAGCCATTGGCCCCAAGTCACAACTTTAAAGTTACACAAAAACACACAGTTGGAATTTGAAAACCTTGGTTCAGTGGTAAATGATCTCGCCCTTGAAATACATTGGAACATGGGTTTATTTATCTCTCAAAATGACAGTACATAGACCCTCAATATGTTAAAGATCAATACCCAAAATAAAAATGAACAGGTTAAAAAGTGTCAAGATGTTATGCTTTATTTTTAAGAACTTAGTATTGAACTATAACATAAGCAGATAATCACTTTACATTTAGTTCTTTGTAAACTGTAATATTTATCTAAAATGGGTTAGTAATACAAACAGGGCCATTGACTTCCTGTTCAAAACTGCAGAAATGATAAGCCCCGCCCTCTTCATAGTGACATTTCATTGTAACAAGATTTTTGGGTTTTGTTTTTACATAGGGGGTGGGTGAAAACAGGAATTTTCTGAGAACTAAAGCCTCAGTTGCAAGACAATACAGGTTTACTCAAACATTTAAGATTGAATAAACCTGATGATGAGTAAACACTGTTGGAACAAGGTTAATAGCTCATTAAAGTTGATTGTATTCATATTTGTCCCCTGTAAAAATCTAAGTGGTGATCTACATTTATGTAGATATAATAAGATCTAGAACTAGTAAAAACTATATATAACATTAAAATAATTCAAATTATTATTCTAGAATTCTAAATAATCAGTTATTAAACCCTTCTTGATAAATAAATCCTTGACATTCACCCAGAATGATCTAAATTGGGCTTTATAGGAGCATTGTTTGTCCATTCGCTGGTACATAATGCAGAAGAATGAAGCATGGACTGTCCCATAAAGAAGAACCAAAATTTTGTCTTGGTATCATAATACACATTTAATGTGGTCTATTTTGGTGTCATCTGTGTCTGAAACCATCCATTTCTTCTGCAGTAATCCTTTCAGTGAAAGAATGTGTGACATTTATATATTTGAGAGCCTCGGCTTTGAGAAAAACTGACAGTATAATGCATTGCTCGGCCAATACAGTTTGACATTGCAATCCCCTTGCCTCGGAGTCCTAAATGTACCCTGCAAAGTTTTACCAAGCCCGGAGAGGTAGCTAGGTTTCTATTAGACACCGTTCGGTTCACTTTGATGCCCCAAACTTACTGGGTTCAAAAGCTGCATAAAAGACACAAAACTTGTTGAATATTTTCTGACAGGTGACATTTGACACTGGAGTTATGGTACGTACCACTTTCAACACCGAGGTCATTTGGTTTTGAGTTTGACATTTTTCCTTTAGAATATAAATACACTTTAGAGCTATAAATTCAAGACATGGTTCCATCATTCGTCATATTTCATAACGTCTCTAGTTTCTATAAAGGGCATAGTGTATAGAATGATATAACATCACATAAAACAACCAGACAATCCGTTTAAGATAAAAAACAAAACAAAAACAAAATAAATTTACAAACACAAAATATTTTAATACATTCAAGTTAATGGGGATTTACTAGACCTATCTATTTTTACCATCTTAAAAGATAAACTACTGGATCATTTTGAACCAATCCAAAGTCATGCTTCCTTCACATTATGGCCATCATAATCATTCATCATTTCACAACTTTTAAAAGGCAAAGTGGAATTTCGGGTTGATAAAAAAGCATCATAATTAGACAATGACATAATATAAACTATACGATTTTACTAGAAAGAATAGATACAAATCTATAAATACCTACATTTGAATACAACCACTTTTAGTCAAGAATATCATCAGTCTTGACAGGACATTTTGTTCATTTATTGGAAAATATTTATTTAATTGACAATATTTATCTTAAAGTACATGGTAGCATTTCCTGATGAAGAATGTTGACAAAAAATAGGTTCTGAGAATGAAAAGAAGCATTGAATCTTCTGGGGAAAAAAAATAATAATAAGTATTACCATCTCATCCGTGGCATATTTTCCGCCGATAGAGTTTAAGGGGAAATAACTGTTTTGACACTGAAGAGCTGCATTAGCCTCTACTTTGAAATAAATGATTGGTAATTATAAATCCACTTTCTGTATTCCAGCCCTTGTCTTTATACTTCACAGAAAAGCGCTCCACTTGTCGACTGACTCTGTCCTTGACTATAGAAATGTCTGCCGTGCCGCGGTGCAGGAGCTCGATCGATACCGCTGCAGATTTTTGTGCTGTTTGTGGATTCTGGCCGTGGCACCACTTCATTGTCTTAATGAGCATCAGAATTAGTAATTGTGATGCTCATTAAGGAAAGCATCCCCACGATTAACCCCGCTCTGCTCCCGGGGGTCATCTCACACATTCACACGTCTGCTTAGGAACATGGTCAGAGCTGGTGCCACAATGACCTAAAATAAACCTCACATATATTGTCTATTTTTAGTCAAATTGTCGACATGTAACTGCATGTTTTGCTGAGCAGGTATTGTTGCTGGTAAGACGACAAAAAATAAATAAAATAAAACAAGTTATATGGATTTTATCATTTGGTTTGAAATCTGATGTTTCTTATTTCAAGTGTAATTTTCATGATACATTTGAAATGAACAAGTTCACTGTTCATCTATCATTTAGAACAAAGTCAAACTTCCAATGTTTTTCAGTCCCTGTGATATTTATTTCCTTTCTTTTTTCCTCCAGTCATATCAATTTTGATAAGGACGAACCATGCTTGTCCCTGATTGGCTAATCCACCTGTCAATCATGCCCTACTGAACTTGCGGAGATGAAAGCGGTGACCAGTAGGTACTGAGAATTATCATTCTTAAATATATCGAAATCGCATACATCCGATTAAGTAAAACAATACATTTTACAAACAGCAAATCTAAACTAGTCAAAACTATTCATATAAATACAAAATATACAACATATATTATGTAAATGCACTAAATAAAGGCTACACGAGAGACACCATCCATCAGGTGTTTGTGATTGAAAAATATACTTAATGTTTAAACAATAAGTGTTACTGATTCGTACCCGTCTTCTTTATTCATTTTTCACAGACAAGTTCTCGTCTCAGTCTTGATGTTGACCCACAGATAAGGATCACAGCCCATAATCGGTCTTCTTGAAGTATCAACCCTTTTTCCATGACTATCTAACTGCGGAGAAAGGTAACAACATGAGGCCACGTCTTCAACATGGCTGTCACAACAAATTATGTCACGTGACTGAAACCCGTGGATAGGCTCCATACTCCTGACACAACAAGTCACGGTACAAAATGTGGGACATACAGCCTGTTTTAAGGTAACTGTCACCATAGCAACAACATATATATCATCCAGAAACCTTTCAAAATGACATATCCACCACCGTGTATGCAGAATTACCACTGGGAAACATATGAACACTAATTGCACCTGAAGATGATAAATTAATACAGCGGTAATTTTCTGGTGTGAAAGTGTTTTTTTTTTTTCGTTTTTTTTCTTAAACATACTGTATTTATTTTTATTTTTTTTTCTGTTTTTCCTTTTGGTCCAAGGACAGATTGGTCTTATTCAGCAGGGAGCTTGTCCTTCACTGTGCTGCTACAGTCTTTAATGATCTCTCAGTGGAGCCAGCAGTCACACTTCTCATTATAACACGCCCAGGCCTGGACTGTACCACCAATTCACGCCTTCTACACATCTGCAAAGCCAGAAGGATACAGCTGAGCACAGCCCATATTTGGGGAATTAACAGAAGATATAGGGTCCTCTCAACTCCTACACTTTAGAATTTGGGACATAGAGCACAGTACATTGGGCACTATAGTTTTTTTATTATTATTTTTTTTATTGTGGATTGGATTCTGTCAGTGTATTGGGGACACGGAAGACTCACCCACCTACTAATTCAAGGATGTCTTCTTTTCGGGGGAAAGTTGGACATACTGCTTTTTCATGCACAAAAACACAGATATAGGTCTTTTACTGGGTCAATATATTGTTTTGCAATATCATATCGCGGTTTTGCTGTGAAACGTAGTACACCTTTAAGTTGCATTTGCACTTTTAAAAATGCCTGATTTACAGTGCTTACAGTTGACTTATGTTTCAATTAATTCAGGAAAATGATTGCAGTTCCTTTTAATATTGAACCATGATACTTTTGTGGGATGATATTTATCAATATCATACCACAATATAATGGAATCGCAGTACCTTGTATCCTGTATGTATCCTGATTGTATTATTTTCAAAAATATAAATCATAATTAGCAATTTTACATTAATCTTCTAATATGACATGATACATTATTGTTTGCATGCTAATGCTAATTTTCAACACTGTGTAGATCTTCAAAAAAAATGTTTTTATTCCCAATACAAGATACACCTGTGCAAAAAATGGAACAGTTCTCAAACAGATTTATTTTGGTCCACAAACTGTATTCAATTTGAACCTAGACTCCCACACACACTTTCTCCTGCACCATTTACAAATAAAAACATTCTCGGCCTTTATAGCTTGTTATATGGCCTGTTAAAGGGAGGTTATAAGAGGTTGCATTCGCTAACTGTACCAGTAAAATTGAAAATATGTTTGGTAAATGTATCATCTTTGAATATACAGCTGCTTTGTGGGGCTTGCACTAGTTATTGCTAAATAATGGCCTGAACGTGACTCTGAAAGTTTTTTCTTCTTCTTTCTGACAGACAAGCACAAGTTTTCACTTAGGCCGCATAGCCTTGACATGGATTTTAACTGCTATTGAGAGGCTTGCCGTGCCATTTCATTCGGCACCCCATCCTTGAGCAAAACAACTTAATGGTCTTTCTTAACTTAGGTATAACCTTGTGTTGAAATCCAGAAAAGCGCTAGAGTAACCTGAAAAAACAAGCAATTGCTTTTCTTTTAAAGTGCTGTGTGACATTGGTTGTACACTCTCTTCTCTT
The DNA here is from genome assembly GCF_026437365.1 of Eucyclogobius newberryi. Lineage (NCBI taxonomy): Eukaryota > Metazoa > Chordata > Actinopteri > Gobiiformes > Gobiidae > Eucyclogobius > Eucyclogobius newberryi. The sequence continues at coordinate 23,827,758 of NW_027316278.1, forward strand.
TTGTCACAACCTGGCCAAGGGCACTGTGTATTTCTCCAGGTGTTGTGGATTTGTAAAAATATCTCTTTGTGGTCACGTTCCACAGATCGCTCATATGTGTCACTACATTATTCTGCAGTGAGATTGCTTTTTGATTTCAGCCCTTCATCTGGCTTAAATTTGATGGATGCTTCTGTTTGAGAAATATCTCGGACTCCATTGCGTTTTGATTTGCGAGATATATTTGTGTTGTGATATTTTCTGATCTGTAGCCTCCCATTAGACACTGCAGTGAATGCCTGTGAAGAAAAGGCAACACTTTCTGCCCTGGAATAATGGCCTCTTAACTGTGTGCATATCCTGTTTGCAAGCTCTGTATATCAAGGTCTATCATCACACCACAGGTTCAAGCGTATTTCTTATAGAATATACAATCATGTAAAATATTCAATATTCAAATGTTCAGAACTCACACAAGTTCAAGTTCAATTTAAACTGTACAAATATGTAAGTATAGAATGAAGTATTTATTGAACAGGCTGCAATAACTGAATTTTCAAACTCGTTACACCAGCCAATGGAATGGCAACAGTTTGAACTGTCAAGAAAGAAAACGTTAAATCATAATGAAGCTTATTAACTATTTTTGGAAATATTCATTATTTTGTAAGGCTATTTATTTCTAGTTTGACTGTCCTCTCAAGAGATTTTGGATCAAAGTATTTAACCCTACAATGTCTCAGTCCTCATGTAAATGTGATTTACAGACCCTCCTTCCCCTTGGGTTGTTTTCATAGGACCCTATCCAACTTAAATATTCATACACACTCTGCACCTGCTCATAGAGCTCCAATGCAAGTACTTGCTGCAGCATGAGTTTGCATGTAACATTTGCAATACAAAATAACTCAATTCCAGCTTTGTATTGTTGTCCAAGTTGATCCAAGGCACAATTATTGCTAATTGAAAAAAAATTAAAAAAATAAGGAAAACAATTGTTGTATTAGGAGCTGCACTGCATTTGCTTCAATTGTGTTGTACTGGAGATGTTTGTGATGAATTAAATAATTCCAGAGTGTGGCTGCACTCCCACAGTCTTTCTGAGTTGGCTTGTTCTTCTCATGGGTTTCCTCTGAGCGCTGTAGGCTGATTTTGCCCATCAACCAAAAACAAAGTGATCCTGAACATTGTGCCATTTACAGTATCTTAGCCTCCTGCAATAATTCACAGTGTATTTATTTATTGACCTTTATTCAACCAGGAAAGTCCCACTGAGATTTTGCATCTCTTTTTCCAGGGAGTCTTGGCCCCAGAGCATCCGGAGAAAACCTTCGCGGACACGGAGAGAACATGCAAACTCCACACAGAAAGGCCCCTGTCCGCTCGTGAGTCAAATCCAGGACCTTGATGCAGTGAAGCAATCGCTTAGTGCGTTTGCAATTTGCCAACCCCTCTCTCTCTACCAATACTGGTGTAGATTATCAACTAGAACACAACATGACAACCAGATTGTGATTTCTGGTCATTGTGTCGTGATGACCTCCTTCGGCACTCAAGGATAAGATGCCTACTGTTGAAAACAACAACAACAATGACAACACTTATATTACTTAATGGCATAGAAATGAGCTGGAGACATTTTGAGGTGAAGCCAAAAGTATTTACTAAATGCTGAAGCACTAAACTTTCTAGACATTGTCACTCCATGGAGAGACAAAGCCCAGATGCATTGGTTATTTTGACAATGGCTCTTCTAGTGTAGTTTGTTATTTACCAAAACCTTAACTAACTTAACTATGTGCGCCACCCACAGACTTTCACCGGGAGAATACTAGAGTAAATGGGATTCCCAAGGCACACAAGTAAGTATACCAAAGACAGAGCCAGGTTCCAAGTTGCAGAGTATATTATTTTACTTTTATGATTCTAAAACACTACACATATGAATTTACCTAACAGTGACTATAAGGGTTAAAATGCTGGGTCAACCACTCCCTCGTGCATGTGCTTTTCACTCCCTTCCGGCCAGATTAGGTGTAGGACGCCATGCAACGGGCCAGGCAACGGACACCGCAGGACGGACAACAGACAGAGCAAACACAAAACAGGAGCAGAAAGCAGCCACAGTAAACAGATAAAAACAGAAACAGCAAAAAACAACAACAGTAAGAGCAACACGGTAAACAACAGCAACAGTAAACAGTAAACGCAGCGAAAAACAACAAACAGCAATGGAAGGAGGAACAACAGTAAAAGCAACAGCGTAGAAGCAACAGCGTACATGCCCAGTGCCGCTCCTTACCACTGCTGACACCTAGAAAAATACTTTGTTAGAGATTCCCTAAATTGCCCTGTTATTGCAAAAGCCCAATATCATAAATAAATAGCCTACCAATTTCAAGGAAGTTCTATACGTAGTCCACGGCGTGAGGCCAAACAAAAGGCGGCGTTCAGACTCAGCTGAGAGCAAGCTACAATAAAATTATTTTTGTTTAAGGTTTTGGGGGACTAGAAGTTACAATAAGTTAAATTAAATGTACCTTTTCCAATTAGCATTAATGGATCACCTCGTATATGGCTCGCTGGAGGCAGCTACTGCCTGAACAGCGCAACTGCAAAATAACGCAGGCCTGAGACATTTGAGAATTTGAGAATTTGCCTGAGACGGCACATTTATGAATGAAGCGGAGGCCAGAAAGTGAGCGTTACCTGAGACGCCAGAGAGACCCACCAGTTGAGGCGCACAAGCAAGCGCTGTGTGATCGTCAGATTAACTGATTGTGTTGCCGAGCAAGTGGCTGGACAACGGCCCTGAAAGGAACAACTCTTCAGATTTCGGATACCAAGGATTAAAATTGGAACATGAGCTCTACCTTGAGCGTGAGGACGAGCGGCCAACACCAGGACCCGGAGATGCGTGTGGGCGAGAAAGGGGAGAAAAGAGAAAGGGAGCGTTTATAAAGCCCACCAGCCCACGCCGCGAGGAGCCGGGCAAACGCACCTTCAGGCTCCAATCACCGTCTTACCACATTCATAACTGTTAAATTAATAATTGTTTCCAATGTAAATTAAAAAATAAAATAAGAATAACAACAATGAAAACACTTTTACTTACCACAACATACCAATAAAATACAACACTTGAATTTCTGATCAAACAGCAACATACAAATAAAGGCTAAATATGGTAAGTCTAAATAAGTCTAAAAATCTAACATTCTAACTTTGTTTCTTTTTATAACACCAAAAAATGCATGATGGTATATTCTTTGGTGTTATAAAAAAATATTTTGGACCCTCCACCTAAACTTACATAGTCCAAAATATGTTTTTCTCCAAGGAGTATTGTGAATGTTTCACAAAATATTACATCCATAGAAGAAAATGTAGATATAATAATATTCAAAACTAGACAACACCATGGGTCTTGTGGTCTTCCAATCTCCCAAGCAGGTGTTTGTGCAGTTTAAAATGGATTGAAGTTTCAAGGTGATTATTACGCTGCCACCAAGTGTTTTTATGAAGCTGTGCGCGACATTATTGAGAGGACACACGCTATTGCCGAGTGCTGATGACATGCTGAAGAGGACACAGCAGGTAAATGGCTGTTGACAAGGGCATAGGACGGAGCGTTTTGGGACTAACCTGACCATAATGGATGATGAGAAGGTCACCCAGCTTAGCGTTGCACAAAGCACATCCCTATCTGTGAAATTTGTTTAAATAAGCCACTTAACTTGTGACTGAACCCAGTCAAGAGGGAACACACCCCTACCATTAGCCTCCATTTAACAAATTACAGCTTTGGCTCTTTGCACCAATTATTAATTCGAGACTCGAGAAGCAAGGGTGCCCAATTTGTTTGAATGGCAAGCGTTTGCAAGGAGACAGCAAAAGTGCCAGAAGACATATGCAACGAACCTAGAGTCATTAATAATGCAGCATGTCTGTCAGGCTGAGGTGCAAACAGGGAACAAACTTCTACCATCCCAACATTTCCGATCCCTGTTTGCCCCCTCAAAGTCAGCTTTTGCAGACGCTTTAAATTCTACCTCGGACTGCGATGAAACAATTAAGGTGGTCCAATTAAAAGCCAATTCCAGCTGAGACCAGCAGGCCCTGGCTCCTAATGGTTATGTTGTAATTAAATCCAGGGAGATATGCTTTGGGGGATTGGGCGCTGAAGATTGCTAGATACAGAGAAATACATATAGAGTCTATCATTTAGACTAGGCATGAATACAGTCACACCTTGAAAGATATTCATCGAATGTTTTGCAAAAGCCATAGCTTTGTGGCAATGTCAGAGCTGTAACACTATAATTGGGCTCCTCATATCCACCTACATGCTTTTAGGAGTGCATCGCACAACAGCACCCACTCACCTTCCCTCCCTGTTCTAGCTGAAAGGCATCCAAGAAGGGCTTTGCAGAGGGGGATATGACTTTAATGGCTGCCCTTTATGTTTTACAATAAAACACCAGCCAAATGGAAATGCACTTTTCACCTTGAACATGTGTCTTATACTAAATGATGAGGGCTGATTGGATGTTGGTGGCACAACATTCTATATTGATTACAAGAGAGTGTCCATGATAATAAATCCCACTGGAACCACCATATCACATGTTGGTACGAACCGATATACTGTAAGGTTAAAATGGAATTAGACATAGACAAATTTTATTGATGCCATTATCATAATTTTATCCCTTATTTAACCAGGATTCCGAGTTTTTTTTTTTAAGGGAGTCCTGAAGTCATCAACAGCACAAGCCAAAGATAAAACCTTTAATTTAAAGCAGACAGTTGGAGTAATGTATACAAAACTATATTATATTCTTAGAAACAACAGCAAAAAAAGGAAATCCTTAAACAAATTTAAGACTTGTATTCAATAGAGGAAAAAATAAACACACACATCCATCCTAAAAATCAGTGTGTAGGATCAGAATCAGAATCAGAATCATAAAGGGTTTATTGCCATTGTCAATGAACATAATATTATTCATAAACATAGGAACTTGTTTTGGTGTTTCTGTGCTACATAAAACAATGAACAACGATTAAAAGAGAAATCTGCTGTATGTATAAAATGAAAATAAGAATAAAATGAAAAAATAAAACATAGACTTGATATGTACACAAATTCAAATTCAAATGTAAATGTATTATTATTATTACTGAATTTAGATTTGATTGAATGTAGTTCAAGGACCAAACTTACAAATGAAAGTTACTGTAGTTCAGCTGTTGTAGCATAGTGTAACTGTATATAAGGAGCCATTGTCAGGTGTGGATGATTGAATTTAATATCTGTCCTGTTGTACCAAACCAGCCAAATGAAAGCCTGATATTCACCTTTTACACATGTGTTAAACTAACACTTAAAGTGTATTGATCGTACATCTCCGGCTGCACTACAGTGACTATGATAAAATATCCTCTGGCACGAGTCACCGTGACCTCACACTTAAGCAAATTCACCTCATAATGGGGATAATTATAGCTTGCACTAACAACACATGCATCAGGGTTTAGCGGCAGCCCCTGTAAATTCACTGAGTTGTTTAGCCTGAATCGCATGATCACCAATGATGTATTGATTGTTCCCTCCTTGTAATGCAATAGCTTTTTATTGCTTTACATAGAGCGGGCCTAATAAAGCATGCTGACACGTGGAAGGTCTGGGAAAGTGCTCTCTCGTAAAGAACTGGGGAACACACAGGAAGCACTCGTATTTTACAGCTCATTGATTTGACTCAAATTTGATTCCAGACTCAGGATAAAAGAAAAGAAACACATAAACAACTCGATTTACATCAAATACACTTTATTCTTACTCCAGTCAGCTGCCTTAATTACCTTGAGATGGCTCATTGTGTTGTAAAGTAAGCTTTATTGATAAGAATGTGCTGTAAGTATACAATAAATAAATCGTGACTTTATGGTCAAATAAAGTCTGCCAATCAAAGCCAGCCTTGCCTTTCAAAGAACTGTTAGAGTAAAAATATGTGTGTTCTGACTGTATCAGAGAGACAAGACATTCTGGATGTCTAAAGCAGGTGGAGTTTATTTTACATCAGTACAGGACCCAAAGACATGAACTCTCAACAAGCTGTAGTCTGCCTGTAGTCTGCCTGTAATCTGCCTGTAGTCTGCCTGTAGTCTGCCTGTAGTCTGCCTGTAATCTGCCTGTAGTCTGCCTGTAGTCTGCCTGTAGTCTGCCTGCAGTCTGCCTGTAGTCTGCCTGCAGTCTGCCTGCAGTCTGCCTGTAGTCTGCCTGTAGTCTGCCTGTAGTCTGCCTGTAGTCTGCCTGTAATCTGCCTGTAGTCTGCCTGTAATCTGCCTGTAGTCTGCCTGTAGTCTGCCTGCAGTCTGCCTGTAGTCTGCCTGCAGTCTGCCTGTAGTCTGCCTGTAGTCTGCCTGTAATCTGCCTGCAGTCTGCCTGCAGTCTGCCTGTAGTCTGCCTGTAGTCTGCCTGTAATCTGCCTGTAGTCTGCCTGCAGTCTGCCTGCAGTCTGCCTGTAGTCTGCCTGTAGTCTGCCTGTAGTCTGCCTGTAATCTGCCTGCAGTCTGCCTGCAGTCTGCCTGTAGTCTGCCTGTAGTCTGCCTGTAATCTGCCTGTAGTCTGCCTGCAGTCTGCCTGCAGTCTGCCTGTAGTCTGCCTGTAGTCTGCCTGTAATCTGCCTGTAGTTTGCCTTCAGTCTGCCTGCAGTCTGCCTGTAGTCTGCCTGTAGTCTGCCTGTAATCTGCCTGTAGTCTGCCTGTAGTCTGCCTGCAGTCTGCCTGTAGTCTGCCTGCAGTCTGCCTGTAGTCTGCCTGTAGTCTGCCTGTAATCTGCCTGCAGTCTGCCTGCAGTCTGCCTGTAGTCTGCCTGTAGTCTGCCTGTAATCTGCCTGTAGTCTGCCTGCAGTCTGCCTGCAGTCTGCCTGTAGTCTGCCTGTAGTCTGCCTGTAGTCTGCCTGTAATCTGCCTGCAGTCTGCCTGCAGTCTGCCTGTAGTCTGCCTGTAGTCTGCCTGTAATCTGCCTGTAGTCTGCCTGCAGTCTGCCTGCAGTCTGCCTGTAGTCTGCCTGTAGTCTGCCTGTAATCTGCCTGTAGTTTGCCTTCAGTCTGCCTGCAGTCTGCCTGTAGTCTGCCTGTAGTCTGCCTGCAGTCTGCCTGTAGTCTGCCTGTAGTCTGCCTGTAGTCTGCCTGCAGTCTGCCTGCAGTCTGCCTGTAGTCTGCCTGTAGTCTGCCTGTAGTCTGCCTGCAGTCTGCCTGCAGTCTGCCTGTAGTCTGCCTGTAGTCTGCCTGTAGTCTGCCTGCAGTCTGCCTGCAGTCTGCCTGTAGTCTGCCTGCAGTCTGCCTGTAGTCTGCCTGCAGTCTGCCTGTAGTCTGCCTGTAATCTGCCTGTAGTCTGCCTGCAGTCTACCTGTAGTCTGCCTGTAATCTGCCTGTAGCCTGCCTGTAGTCTGCCTGTAGTCTGCCTGTAGTCTGCCTGTAGTCTGCCTGTAGTCTGCTTCCACTGATTGACTGAATGGTCCGTGGTGTTTCCAATGTGCAAAAGTGAACCGTACCACATTTGAGGGTTCCGAAGGGGATCGTGAGAGGTTCTAACTCCCCGAGATTTCTGGCTCACTGTAGGTCCCCAGATCATTGCCATGGAAACACATTCCGCTATTAAAAGAAACATTTTATGCAAAATTGAGTTTTTTGAGGTTTTAACCAAGTTTTAACATTGATCCCTCATCAAAAACATACATGCTTTTAGATTTATTCAAAGATTTAGATTTATTTATTTACGCTAATTTGATGAATCCTGGTTTGAAAAAAAAAATCCTCTTTCTTGCGTCTAAACACGATCAGTACAACTGCGTTCCGGAACCAGGAAGTAAACAGGCTTGACCAAAGGTTTTTATTAAATTGTGTGTAATTCCTTCTGCAGCCAGTACATGGCCCCAAAACACAGGTAGTTCAGGTTAAACAGCAGAGATACAGATGTAATCATCAATGATAGAACTGAGGAGTCCTCATTATGCAGGGGATTGAAAACAGCAATCACGCTTTTACAATGTCTCACCCCTCCTTTTTTTTGCCGTTTCTTTCAGCAGTGATTTTCAATTCCATTTCAGTTGCAGCAGCACAAACATTTGCCTCCTCATTTTGCTGATTTCATGTAGTAGACTTTCAAATTTTAAAAATAACCTCTTGGCAGTGTAGGATTACTGCTGCAAGGCGTCAGCCGCGTCAAGCCTAGTAACTGTGGAGAATGTTCAGGCATATTCAGTGGTTGAAGTAGTAATTGTTTTTTTTTTCTTGAGTAAAAGTGCAGATACAGGAGAAAAAAATTACTGAAGTAAAAGTTTGAAATGGAAAAAAAAATGAAAGTAAAATTATTTCAGACATATTTTGAGAACAATGAAAGTGTCAGAAGTGGTTCACTTAATCTATTTCCTATTTTTTAAGCAGATTTTATTTGTATACTTTAGTTCACCCCATGACACTACCTTGTGTCATGGAGTATGTGTGGGCGCTGAAGTCAGTGTTTCCAGGTGTACAATTGAGCATGTGGAGTACTTTACTGCCCCTGTCCGCTAGTGTGTATGTGTTTATTTTTTATTCATGTCCATCGTCGGGCACTCTTTGCCTTTTTGGGAGGGGTGATTATAGTAGTGTTGAGTTTGTGGGCTCCAAACACTCCTATAAAAGGCCACTATTCACTCTTTTTCAGAGGTTGCTCTGAGCGCCGCTATCTGGCTAATCCTTCTTCCGGTTGTATTAGTCAACATAGGGCTGCCAACCTTCAGAGAAAATAAGGTATACACAGAATAAAAACAGTTTTTCAGGCAGCCTAGGCAATCGGTGCATTGTTGACTTGTTGGTCACATGCACATTGAACATTTTACACAAATCGATCTACTAATAGCATATTTTAGTGCTGAGACTTTTCCCTCGTTCTCCACTAAAGTGAATGGAAGTGAACTCTCGCCAATACAATGGAAGTTGCCCCTCTGCAACTGAAGGCCTCAAATGGGCCGCAATTTGGCACACTTAGATTACACTTGCTACAGTAAGTACAAGAGTGTGGAGCTCTCTTTTTCTTTGGTAAAGTCAAAAGTTTAAATGTCACATCTTCCATACAAAAATTATGTGTTTTTGCCCTTGACTTTTATTTATCTTTACAAAAGTAACCAAAGATAAACCTTATATATACTTGTGTGTTCTTTGATACATATTGAACAGCTTTCCACTTTTCTACTCAAAATCCATGGGAGGATGTGAGGATGTATGGCTGTTTGGTGATGAGGCTGGGCGATCATTGCGATATATCATTTAATTTTCACTATATAGGAAACGTTGCACAGCCATCAGGTCCATATAGGAAAAGATTGACAGCAAAGCCCTTGGCAATAGACAACACCACCAGAAACACGCTGCAACCATGAAATGAAAAGATTGCTGGTGGGTGGGAGTTTGAAAGAAGGAGAAGGAGGGAGGAAGAGAGAGCAATGGAAGTTGTGTTTGGAGCCATCTGGGCAGAGCACTGATCCAGAACGTGACCCTGGCAGCTCCGGACTACCAGAGAAGACTGGGGGGGCGGGGCAGAGGAGATGGCATTCTGACATGTAAACTCACGATATTGTAATCTTATTCACAATGGGGTGCCCACGGAGACATGCACAGAATCTACACTTTATTATTTGATGGTGTTTAATCTCATCAGGAGACTTCATTGTCTGACCACCCAGTCCCTCCTACATTCTTTTCAAATGCAGCTCTCCAAGCATGGACCGGCCCAACCACCATATATAACTTAATTTACCTCAGATTAACAAGATTTAGTGTGTCGCTTGTTGACTCGGCAACATTGGCAAAATGTCTTAGTCTGTGTTATTTTTATTTTTTTCTCGTAAGCCGCCATGTTTGTTTAGACACGAACGGACAATGTGTTTGTCTGATTGGTTAATCCGCCTGTCAATCCCTCCTTTTGGAAATTGGAGCGACTGGGTTGGTTTCCAGACCAAAACTCCTTTGTAAGTTATTTTCAAAGCGTGTGGTCTTGGGCAAGAGACCTCACAGGGTTCGATGGAAGATTGTCATTGGAGATCTGATTTGTGCACACTCTACTCCTAACTAAACCTAAGCCAAATAAATGGGGATTTAGCATCTCAGCTAGCATGTCCCATCTATGATTCTTGCTTCTGTTTGGACTTCTCTTAAAGTTTGAATGGGTTTCATTTGGTTGATGATGAACTAAAAGGCACAGTGAGACGCACTTAACACAATATCAAATGCCATATCAAATCATTGCTTAAGAGACCTCCAATGACTTCCATTGCACAATTGAGTTATGAAAAGAATAAATAATAGCTATCTACTTTTGACACAGCATTTTTGTTTCCAATGCATCACCAAGTATATCTTGGACTTCACTGAACCTGCACAACATTTTAAAAAATGAATTCAAGCACGTACATACCATGACAGCTGTATTATTCATTACCCATAATTCCATACATGCCACTCTATGACAAGATAGGGATAGGTTGGTGTTTACGCAATAGTCCCGGTTGTCCGTGAGCTTTAGGTGATGCTGGATTGAGAGGCATTGCTGCATATCTAGTGCAAACAGATGGCATGTGCATACCTGCATGAATGAACACACGCAGACTGTATAGGCACCGCTCACCCACACATCCGCTCCCATCCAAGATGACAGGGCTGTAACAGGGTGAGAACATCAAGTTTCCTTGAAAATACAAATGTTTATTTATTTCACATTCTATAGGATCTTGTTGTGAGCAGATTGTTCAAAAACCTGGTTAGTTGACATTGATTTCAAAACCAAAGAAAGTCTTAGAAATTGAACAATGATTGAAGAAAAAAAAAAAAAAAGTTTGTTTGTGTAATCATGTGAAATATAATATGATACTCTAGTGACCAGAAAATACTTTCAGAAAAAGGAATTAGTCATCACTTGAGAATCTGTCACTTTTACGAGATAATGTTGATTCTTGGCAGAGATTTCGCTTCTAGTTACTATAATTAATTGCCAGGCCCTTTTGGTGAGCCAATATTTGGTCATTTATAACATTACTATTGACCCGGGAATCTGTGGAGTTGCAAAATGCTTAATTGACCATTGTTTTTCATTAATTAAGCTCTGCGTCCTTCACATCCCAATGAACTACGTGACTAAAATAGCATTCTTCCCATAATGATGCCAGGCTTTAACGTTACCGGCAGTTACTTCCTACTTTTGTGGTCTGCATCAAATACCCAAGCTCAGCAACAGTGAGAGCCCCATTGTGTTTAGCTAGTCAATGTAGTCTCATTAAGAACATGTGGATAAGGGAAAATGGCAGGGAACAAAGTGGACCGTCTTTAATAGTTAGTCTGCGACAGACAATCTACAAGCATTAGCAAGCACAATGTCGGGTGAAAGAAGCCACAACAACGGGAGATTTCCAATCGTTTTGTCTGTGTTGAAAAAGGTGTAACATTCTTTATATGCATGAGATGAAACAGGGTTTTAAAGGAAGGCTAACAAACAGCTTTTCTGTGAAGAGCTGCTGAGATGTTACTCCAAAGTGCCCTAATGAGCTAAAGTTAAGGGAATAGTTTAATATAATTATAGATTTAATTTCCAAGAAAAATGTGTTATTTATTTAGCAAAACAAATCCCAAAGTCACTGGGATAGGCTCCAGTCACCCGCGACCCCGAACGAGATATAAAGCGGTATAAAAATGAATGAATGAAAAGATATAAAGTGTTCCTTAATTATATTTTAATTGAAGTGTGTTCATTTCAACAGCAACACAAAAATCGACATGGCCAATACGTGATCAGCGTCTCTCCTTAGCGCTCTCTGCCATGATCTTCTTGTGATCTTCTGTCCCAAACTGCTCTAGCAGATTAGCCTGTGCTCTGCTCACTGAACATCTAAATGAACAAGGCTTATAGGGTTGCCAAGAGTGTATGTATTTTTGATGCTGCTAAGTGGTGCAGAGCTATACTTTAATGGGCTATAAAAAAGCACAGTTTTTTAATAGCCTTTTTTTTTGTCTCTCTTTGAAGCAGATCAGTACGGTCCGATAATGTCCTAAGTGAACTACATTGGCCATTTAAGTGATCTAAAGGACACCGGTGGTAGGGTGGCTAGTACTCTTGCCTCACAAGGGTTCGTCCCGTGTCTGTGTGAGTTTTCTTCCAGGTGCACCAGTTTCCGTCATAAAAAACAAAACATACACAATAGGTAAAATAATCCATTGAAGGTAGTCCCAACCAAGCCAAATACAAAGATCTGGAGATTGGCCCCCGACCACTGCCCACGGCCACTGCGCCGACCACTGCTCTGACCACTCCGACCATTGGCCCCCGACCACTGAGGAGTGCCTTGTATGCTTTTGAGCAGGTTGCATTAGAGAACATTTTTCACCAAACAGTGAATTGATCTTGTGATACACTGCTGGGTTTGATGGTAATTGTATATGCTGAACCGACATGCTTAGCAAAACAAAGCAACTGTTGCTTATTTATAGAGATGCAGGGCCGCTGCTAGCCGTTTGGGGGCCCTGAGCAGAAATACTCAGTGGTGCCCCCATGCTCCCGGTGGCGGTTTGATGTCTGTAATACAACCTTAAAGTGAATAGAGTATTTTTGTTAATATAAAGACATGTAAATTGGTGTAATCCCTCATTTGACTCTGTTTTTGTACAAAACTCCCTTTATCAGGATGTCCCGCCAGCAGGGCTTACACAGAGTAGGATATAAAACTTGAGTTCCCAGACTCGATTTTTTAGATTGAGAATGACTCTGGGATGAGAGTAGAAACCAGTCTAGATGATATAACTGCATTTTTTTTTTTTACAATATATACATATATGTAAATACAATTTTATAAATATTGCAGAAATCAAATCTAAAGTAGGCTCTGTGGCCCCCAAAAAAAGTATAAAATATCATAGAATTTCTGCATTCGTGTGCATTTTTTATATAATAAAAATGCACCCCCCACAGTACCTAAATTTCCTTGCTACGCCCCTGTTCCATTAGACATTTGTAAGAAGTTTAACCACCAGCTCAGTTGGTTTAGAATTGATAAAGAACTTAAGACAAAGTAGGCTTATTCTAGCCTCAACTGCAAAATGAATTGTGCAGCTGCTGCACAAATATCCTATTATGTCATTCAATCCACGCTACCTGGTTAGGTTGCCCTAACCTCAAGTGCTCCGAAGTGACCCTTCGGAGCACTTGATGTCCTACGCACTGCTTGTTATGTGCGTAATGGGAGCAGCGGCACTGGATGCACGGCACTCGAGTTAAAATTGTATTATCTTAATTATATATCCTGTGTATAATGTATCAATTGCATCATTATCCAAACCCAATGTATTAAGATCTTAAAAGTGCAGAAGCGTAGAGTAGAGAAATATATGCAGACAAAGCTTAACAATAAACAATGTTTACTCTGGCTTTAGCCACATCTCACAATTGATACAAACTTACTAAGCATCTTTTTTTGAATGGTTGAAATCGATTATAAGTAAAAAGTATAATTCAGGTACAATTTAGATTTCATTTATTTATTTATACATACTTTGTATATTTATGAAACATTTGTTATGCATGGGTGGCATCAGTTGCTCACATAGCAGACTCCTGCCCTGGACCCAGTGTGGCACTCATTAAACCAGTGCTTAAGCGCGTCTATGGGTGAATCGGTCTGGAGAACCAAGGCCAGTCAAACGTGGCTATAGACAGTGTTTCAGAGCTTCTGACATTAAACCTTTCCCAACAAAGAGGCTTTGGTCCCATGAGCCATTTTGTTTTTAGTGCTTCAGTTGGGTTCAAACATTTAAATGGTCTGACATTCCTTGGTGATACGGCAATAAAAGGGCACTTCATATTTTTTTATATTATTGTTGATTCTTTTGTGACAGGTGACAGCTGAACAAACAGGTGACAGATAGCCATAGAAACAATATTCATGAGTGACCAAAAAGACCAGACGTTTACCTCCTACAATCTCATCTGACAGACACTGTGCACTTACCTAAAAAAAAAGATTTGAGATCAAATGGATGCAGAGTTTGATCCCAACGTTTGATCCATCTAGGCTGCACTCTCTGCAACCAGCTACAGTAACGAAGACATGTCAGAGATCAGCAGATGAAGCTTTTGTCTTGTGTTTCCTTAAAAAAATCCCCATTTATTTAGAAATTCTGTTAATTTACTGTTTTTACGACACTATGTTAATATTCTTCAACACCAAGGAAACAACTAACTAAGTACTACAAGTAATAAATAAGGCTTCAGCTCAACTTTAAGCACACCAAAGAACACAACCAATGAAGGCCAGGAGAGAAAAGCAGAAAGAATAATTTAATAAACTAAATGCAATGATCCAAACGTAGGCGTCCTCCCCAGATTTTTGGGTAAAATATAGGTTATATATACATTTCGGATGGTAAAACTTGTTACTGATGAAACAGATTAGGCAAAAATATATAATCCACAAAAGCAAACCCCTGTTTTGCTGTTTACCTGTATTCCGTGCCTGTCAAAAGGTGTTCTCTGAGTGGCTGTGCCCTTGGCAATATTTATCTGAATTTGCATAAAGTTGACTTCAGTTCAATGCACTTCCTCTAAATCTCCTCCCTCCGCAAGGCTACATTGGAAATGAATGGTCTCTGCTGGTGTGAGTTAGGTGTAAGCCTGTGTCTGGTTAAGGTTAGGCATTGGTTGGAACTGTTTTAAGTTTAGGGAAAAGGTTTGGACAAGCCAATCAGCAAAGACCGACAGTCAATTCTAAACCAGCATATCAGAAACACGCACCTACAAGTTGTCCACTATGGGATAAATCTGTCTGTAAAAATGTGATTGAATGTATGTGGTGTTAAGACAGATGTCTAGTAGTTTGCTGATGTGTTCAGGTGTCAGTTTGGTCCTTTCCTGTAAGGTGGTGTCTTCCTTTATTGTTGATTGTCCTTCATTGTTCATTGTTTTATGTTGCACTGAATCACCAAAGCAAGTTCCTATGTTTGTGAATTCTGTTAATTGGCAATGGCAATAAACCTTTTTCAGATTCAGATTCCTGCAGTCTCATCCTAACCACTGCTCCTGCCTCAGAGGTCAGGATGCAGGTGAAAAGGGACTCTACATCATATGAAACCATGAGTTAATCTGGGTCCATTTGGAAATGTTTCACTTTGTCGACAAAATGATGTGTGTTTTTCTCATGATGTTCTGAGTTCCCCACCAATGGTGCCAAGATAGTTGTTAAATACTTGGCCACGTATGTGATGAAATTGGTGCAACACACAATCGGTCTGAGTGGAACATCCCCTTTGTGTACAGTCTAATACAGAAGCCTTTCTATACCTTTTTCAAGCTTTTGTAAACAGTCTATCACCTTCTTGTATCCACTGCTCAGATCACTTTTCAAACGTTTGTATGTGGTTGTGTCCTCGAGGAGGCTGTGGACTTCATAATCAGCTGTGTTGATGACCACAGTGCAGTGTCCCTTGTCTGCAGGAAGAATGTTAAAATGCTGTGATCTTTTTGTATTGCTGAGCGTGCCTTCCTCTCTTTCGGTCTGATGTTTGAAGGATGTGGTTTGGCTCTCTTCAGAGTAGCTGTGACACGTAACCTCAGGTCTGCAGCCTCCGTTTCAGTCATTTTATTGTTCCTAATGGCTGTTTCTGTGGCTGTGATGTAGTCTTCTGTAAGGATGTGTTTCGAAGTAATTGATAGCACATTACAGGGCTGTTAGAAAACAAAGAAGAGCATTCTCAAGTGAAACCATAAACTCCCTTTATTAGGAGGTCCCGCCCTGTGGACAGAACTTACATAGATTAGGATACAAAACCTGAGTTCCCAAACTCAATTCGCGGATTGAGAATGACTCTTGGATGAGAGTTGAAATGTTTTGCTTTTCTTAAAACAGATACAACTGACTTTTTTCTACAATGGGACACTCATTCATGTGTCATGGACCCACTTAATTGATCTTGTATTAACATTGGGAGAGAGAGACCATCTCCCCTCCAAGAGTCAAAAACACTTTCTGATCATTTCTGCCGTTTGATCACAATCATTACAAATGGATGACTGCATTAGCATGTCGCGGTGAAGCTAGCTTTTGTTCTCGTGATTACCCCTGTAGCCAATTCCTGGCTTATGACGGAGTATAAGGGCCAACCCGAATAAAACATTTTGGGCACTACGAGAATAAAGTCATAATTTTATGAGAAAAAAGTCCAAGTCAAAAAATATACATTTTAAGAGATTAAAATCATACTTTTACAAGTCATACATTTACAAGAATAAAATTCCTAATATGATGAGAATAAAGTCAAAATTTTAAAGATTCAGGGACCAAAGTCGAATCTTTCAAAAGTGACGCAAAAACACGATTCACTTTCAGCACCACATTCAGGTCGCATAGCACTTGGTTTGGATGAGTTAAATGTTAACATAAAGCCCTAGATGTCGACCTT
The DNA here is from genome assembly GCF_026437365.1 of Eucyclogobius newberryi. Taxonomy (NCBI): domain Eukaryota; kingdom Metazoa; phylum Chordata; class Actinopteri; order Gobiiformes; family Gobiidae; genus Eucyclogobius; species Eucyclogobius newberryi. The sequence goes on from NW_027316278.1 coordinate 23,844,224, forward strand.
TATGATGCGGGCCTTTTAAACATAAATTTCAATAAGCAATCATTTCCCCCGATGCATTGCCCCCATGTCCTGTTGATGGCCTGCACGGGGCTCAGGTCCAGGACACTGGGCAGGACGCTGAGTGAGTCCCAGACAATTTTCACCAATAATCTGCTCCCTCAACTTCTGCCTCTTCACCTTTCTATATGTGGCAGTGTGCGCCTGCCATTTTCTACCGCCAGGGGGCTCCTATAAAAGGGTGCTCCCGCTAGCTCTCGCTCCCTGGCCTTTGACACTGCTGTCACTTCCGGGTTGCGCCGAGGGTTGGGCTCCCGTCGTCCTCAGGTATGATGACTGATAATGAAGTATTTTAATTTAAATTTTAAACCTAATTTGGCTTCTTTAGTGCCGTCGCTCCTAGGCCCTCACCTCTGCAACGTCTCGCTGGTGTAACGCTCCTGCGTGTGTCTGGTGGCCTATGCCCCACTGTCGCTGTCGGTCACGTTCTCATCCACGTTTGGTCGGTTCCGCTGTCATATGCCCCGACTGTCTGGCGTAAAGCCTGTGGATTGAGGCGTGGTGCGCCAGGCAAGTGGTACGTGTTGCCGTTCGCTTAGCTCCCACATAAAAGAGGCCGTTATACTAACGAAACTTTCAATAGTTAATGGGAGATCACGGAAGCTGTTGCGTGGAGCGGCGGCACTGAGGACGACCTGTGAATTGTCTTGTCTTTAGTCTGGTCTTGTCTCTTTCTTATTCATTGTTTTATTTTCCTGTAATGGTACTGTCTGATGTGGCGGTCCTGCACCTGGCGTGGCAGGCTCCGTGAGTGTGGATGCGAGTTGACCTGAATGTATATTTAACTGGTTAACCGAAAAGACAATTAAAATATATCTAAACTGAACCAAGTGTCTGCCAATAACGAACCCGTGTGTCCTTCACTTTTAATTTCGGTCCTGGGCCTATCCCAGGTGGCGTTGTTGGTGTTTTTAAATCTACCCCTTTAGTTCAAATATTAATGTAAAATGCCTGCAACACCCTCGTCTTGCCACATATACTTTGTACAAAGTCACCATTCATGAGTTAGTTGTTTGTTTTTCTGTAGAATTCTGGATCAGGAACTAAAACCCCAAAATCTTTGTATTGAATTTATGAACATTTAGAGGCATTTGTATTTGTTTTTGGTTAATTTACGTTAAATGTCTTTATAGTATCCTCTTATTGTAGTTATAAGCCTGGGCTTCATGGGTGTGTTAGGCTGTAGTTGTGTTACTATACAGGCAGCAAACGTGGCTACACAGCTTCCAGAACTACCAGCCGCCGATGCACAGATCCAGGAGTAACCTTTAATGTTGTGTGGCATGAGACTCACCACGGCAATAGAATAAAACATGCATTGGCTGTAGAAACAGATTTTCCGAAGCAGACAATGGAGATAGCTAGGACAAGAGGACCCGGTGTATACAACAGTCCAACCGGAGGCGGAAGAAGTTGAAAAAGAAGTAGTGGAAGGGGGTGTTTTTAAACTGAGCGAGGTGACACCTGCTGGCCATTCTCTTTACAACTACCCATACAAATACACTATCAATTTGACATAGTATGGAACAATAATGCATTGATGCTGGGATAAGACAGTGGGTGTATCCTACAAAGCTACCCTGAGTGGATCACAGAAACACATTTGTCAGCTTCTCATCCCTCACATCTGCTCCTGAAGGCACGCACTGACATACAGAGAAACAAAGTCCTGATAGCAAACAGGCAATGCAATGCTTCTGCTGTAGGCGATAAAAGAACACTCCAGCACAGACAGGCTATCTGCTTGTCACTCTGGGCTGGGTCTTCCTTGGTGAAGAATCCTGCTAGGCCTGGGGAAAATTCATAACCAAGTTTAACAAGAAGTTAATTATATGTTAAAAAAATATACATATACTATCCATTAGGCTGAATTATGCTAATTCAATTGATATACCCGTATTTTCCGGACTATAAATCGCACCGGAGTATGAGTCGCACCAGCCAAAAAATACATAATAGAGAAGAAAAAAACATATATAAGTCGCACTGGGGTATAAGTCACATTTTTTGGGGAAATGTATTTGATGAAATCCAAGACCAAGAACAGATATTTAATCTTGAAATGCAATTTAAAATAATAACAGATTAGAGAACATGGTGAATAGGTGTACGTATGCTAACGCTAACACCTTCAGCTACATGACGCACAGACAGAACTGTGGTATGTTAATGTAACATATTAACAAAAGCAAAAGCAAAAAGAACATGCTAACAAGTTTACCAAAGCATCAGTATTACCCCAAATCACTAAATCTATTGAATTCTTCTTTCTCGGTGTCACTTCTAAACAACTCCTCAAACTCCAGAGGTAGAGGAAGTGCAGATTCTTCCTCTGCATCGCTAAGAGTCTAGAGTGCCCTCTTGTGGTTGTCAGTGTGGAAATCATCAACATGTGACATGCGGTAGCCAGTATAAAAATAACGAATAATATCACATATAAGTCACTCTGGAGTATACGTCGCGCCCCGGCCAAAACTATGAAAAAAATACAGTAGATTTATATTTTTACATTATTTTTTGAATTTGTATTATGTTCAACACAGTGATTGAAAATGGTTAGCAAGTTGGCCTCCCAGCAGGAAGCTCCAGATGAGGTTATGGCCTATGGATAAGTCTTTTGTGAATTACAAGTGGGTGCACCGTTTTCTCTGGTCACCTAGTATCCTGTCTAGGGCCTAGACTACCCGCTAAAAGAAATCTGAAAATTAGTCTCCCGTCAGATGGGTCAGAGATGTATTAGGGAGGACTTTTTAAGACTATTTTGTTTTTCGCCCACTGTGCATGTAATGTTCAAACGCTCAGTACATTTATACTGCTAACATTACACCCCTGTGACTGTCCAGAGATGGGCAGAATACTAATGTATTCTGGTACAGCTCCACATTTCTGTCTCGTTCTTATTACCCGTGGTCAGTTGGAGCCAGCATGGCATCACCGAGCGCCGCATCCATAATTAATGACAAGGACACTATGCTGAAGCACACCGGGCCAATCTACGGTGTTCTTCAGTCGCACCGCTAATGAAGACACTAAGTCGACTTGTCTGTGTACATGGCCTCCCAAAGCACTGGCCACTTATTCCTCTGCATCTCCTCTATTTGATTTAATTTTGATTTGAAGAGATGAGCGTTGCACCCGAGTCCAGCTATCCTTTCTATATAATACATCATTCAGGCTTGCCACCAATCACATAAATTGGTCAAGCCAAAAGTTTCAGTTTGTCCTTGCGAAGTGAATCAACTCTTTGCACCTCTCCATAACGCGGGAAGCGCCATTAGACATTGTCTTCAAAGGGGAGATATTTCTTTTGCCTCCACAGCAAATAGTAGGGTGACTAGTGGCGAACATTGGTTTTCTCCCTGGGTGGACTGACCGCTAGCTTGTGGATCCAAGCCCCGAGTGATTGAATGGGTCCCCGAGGAACAGGCAATTTCACAATACAGGATGGAGACTGCTGAGAAAAGCACAGTGCTGGAGGTGGGGGGTTTGGCAAAAGAAGGCTGGGGTGTCACAAATGTGTCGCTGTTTGAGTGACTAGTTTTGTTGGTGGTGTTACTGTAGCACGAAGAAAAATAGCTAAGTTTTAAAGGTAGATGATGGATACAATACTTTTGAGCTAGAAAGTCCAAGATAATAGTGTCAAGGGCAGAAGCAAAAAACAAACAAAAAAACAACAGGGACAACAAGAAGACAATACTTTCTTTCTTTGCAAGTTTTAACAATATTCATTAATTCCTCTCTCTAATAAACATCAAAAGGATCTGCCGATCTGTCCCTGCGGCCCCACTCACTGCCACTGTACCTTTCCAACACAATAGCCAGGTTCCCATTGGTTCGTTTTGGAGTTGGTACGATCCAAACTTGTTTCACATGTTTTGCTTTTGAATGTCTTCGGACTCTTCTTTTAATGGCTGCCTGCGTTTCCATGTACGACAGGGGTGTCAAATTAATTTGGGCTGTGGGCCGAATTTCGATGCTCAGGCTGGGTCTCGGGGCGAACATAACGTAAAACATAAAACAATAAAAAATATAAGAAATAAATAGCTTTATATAGCCTACGCTGTTTTTGAAGCAATAACTGGATCGATTATAAAAAAATAAATAAAAATTGTGGCGTGGACTGCCGATTAGTCCTGCCACGTATCAATCATAAAACGTACCTACCTGCAGCCGCGTGTGGCTCGTCCCAGGAGAGCAGCACGTTTCCGCATGTCTAAGCGCATTGATCTATCATAATATAGTTCCCTCAATGTACGGGACAAAATGAAGACGAAGAAAGACTGTTTGAGCTGACTCAGAAGAAGACGGAAATCTACGGGAGACAAGAGATGCGATGCGATCCGTTGCGCTAATCAACAAACGCACGTGTGTGTTGTATCAGTCCGCACGGGGGCCTGAGTTCTCAAATCGCCGAAAAATCGTCCATTACGCCTTTAAGAAAAACAAGTGTAATTTCACCAATACTGTACACAAAGCTTTTTTACAGTCCATATTCATGCAGCAGCAGGAACAGGAACATGGACTTTTGATGTGATTCATGATATGAAATGTTCATATCACAGACATGTTTCTGCTCAAACTCAATATGAGCTCGCTATTGTCATAGTTTAAGCTGATCTTAGTGACAAATGATTCATGTAGTGACACAAATGAGGTCATTGTGTTTGTGTTGTTCACAGTCACATTAGTGTGGACACAGTCATATTCATACTTTAATTACACTCTGACCTGTGTTTTTACCTGTGGCTCCTGATCTGTCCAGGTTTGTAGAGGATGTTTTCCTCGCAGAGCATCATCACACAAATTAGTTTTCTTGTTGTTAGCTCCACATTAGCTCCACTTTTAGTCGCCTTTGTTTCTTCCACTTTTTTTCCAAACCACACGTCTCTTTCCTCGCTCAGACCTCTGATCTAAAGTGCTTAAAGTGCGCAACGCACATTGTTACTTCTCCCTCGGCAGTACACACAGCAGTGCAGACCCACGCGGGCCGGTTGTGGCCCGCTGGCCTTGTATTTGGAGTTGCAAGGATTTTTTTTTTTCATGGCTTGTAGGCTTAATTGGACAGGACACGCAATGGGGATGAGGCTGAGGAAAGACATGCAGCAAATTGACATACAGCTCGATTTGAGCTGCGGTCTGCCCACATGCAGGAATGCATGCTATCCACTCAACCACTATGCAAACAACGAGATAAACTGATTTGAACTCGTCCCATCCCTTCTTTATGCCACATATTTACTTTTTTTACTCATAAAAGCAAATGTGAACATAAACAAATTTATCCCTCCAAAGGCTGAACGCTGCTCCATGCTTTTACTGACGGAGGATTGGCTTGAGACCCTTCTATTAAAAACCACCAGCAAAAACATATGGTGTAAACTTATGAATGTACATGAGTGATTTGGCAAATGTAAACACTATGTACAAAAAAAAAGGTTTTCTCATTAAACTTTTTTCATCTTAAAAAAGTGTAATTTGCTCTGTTATATTGCAGCAGTGTGGCTGTTGTGACTAAGACAAATGTGCATATGGCTAATTAAAGCTTTTCACTGCTGTGCTGCTGTGTGACTGGGGTGAACTGTATACAGATCTCTCAGAGCTCACAGTGGGGTCTAACAGTGTTGTGACAGATCTTTAATGCACTTCATGCAAACTGCTTGGGGCACAGTGCCAGCAAGCCTTAGCCCCATTTCCAAACAAACTCTCTTTGACCTTTTTGGCTAACCCTGCCGCTCTCTCTGTTCTCAGAGTCGGTGCTGGAGATGTAGGCAGACAGCTCAGTGCGGCCCGTAGTTTTAGTCCCCGGAGGTATACTACTTACAGGAATACGATTATATGTCCTTTCGAAGGACTCAGTGACACACGGAATTATGGGCTTCTTAAGGAAGTCACTTTGCAAATGGGAAACATTTAAGCCAGAAGCACTTAAATGTAGCCTATCCAACAGACAAAAAAAGGCAATTTAAGTTTTTCTTCCCTCTCTCATTATTATGGCCTTTAACTTAAAAAAGTAGATGTGTTTTGTAAGTGGACGTGTCACTTTGGGGAACTGAAGATCTTCTGTCCAGTATCCCATGAAAAAACACATGAAATAAATTGTACAGTCATGTGTTTTGACTGTTGAGTTGAATAGCAGTGGACAATATGGCAAAAAAAAATAAAAATGTTATTGCCAAATATGATTGTATAATGCACAAAATTGTAAATCAAGTTTGAGTGTCTTGAAAAGTGCAATGTAATTGTATTACTTTATAAAACGTAATTGAATAGTAAATAAGTGCACATGGCAAAGCATTGCACAGTTTTTCGTGCCCAAAGCCTTTTTGACAGCTTGAAATGGGGGAGAGGCAAGTATAGACCTTCAGCAAGATTGTCAAGGGCTGGAATTGAACCCACAACGCCACTGTGACAACAACCACACCCTTAACCACTGTACCACCAGCTAGCACTGTCCACTGTGTTTCCATTTCCAAATCCATTGTGGGACATTTTCAGTGCAGTTAACAGCCTCTGGAATTTCGGAGACCACTACAAAATAGCATGACCACAAGAGAACAGGATGGAGCCCATGTTATATAGTCTGTTGTAACTACATTACGGATGTTAGAGAATTTATATTACAAGATGGGACAATTTGGAGCCTAAGGATGCATTGGTAATCTGACACAGTCTTAATTTACCATCCTAATGGTCGTGTGTGTAACTGGTGGCAGTGCAGACAAGCTGATCCTCTCCTGAGTTATGGCTTCCTGTAATGGGCCGAAACATTAAAGGCACATTTTTCAGCTGACATTACCAGGCTACAGTCACAAATAAGCAGGCTAATTAGAGTGGAACCAACACAAATGTCTTCCTCGTCTAATGAAGAGATGATAATAATGTGTCTCTGGTGTAACATAATCCTTCATAGCCCTGCCTTCCCCTCTTCTGTTGCCGCCTCAGTCACACTCTGTGCAGAAGAAATGGTAGGTATAATAGAACAATTATATTTCAACTTGAAATTGACCAACAAAAAGCAAGTCACCTGTTTTTGACAAACTCCAAAACAAGACCAGGAGCATCACAAAAGTATACGCAAGACCCCAAACATTCTATGCCAACTACAGCCACTACAATGTTTTGGTGCTTTTGCCCATTGTAAAACTATACAAGGTGTGTGGCACATTGGACAACTTTAATATTACTTGACAGAACTCGTGCCTTGGCAGAGGTCTTCTCTATGTTTAGTTAACAGGGACCACGAGGAGCATTAATCAAAGACAACATTGAAGAGATGCTTTATACTATAGCTCTCACTCAGAACTAATTCATAGCTGCCATCCATGAGACAAAACAAAGACAAACAGCAATGCAAATAAAAGACTATACCGTCTGTACTATCTGTTCTGGGGCTTGCATAGAGTTTATCTTTCAATATGATGTAGTTGAAGAAGGAGTGAATGTATAGAGGTTGGTGCCTACCAATTTGTATGTTGCATATGCGTCGTTAACAGGGGCTTGCTGGGACCCCTATTTCAGCCCAGGAAATGTAGGTTGTGGACCGGCCCACTTTCAGAAAGAAATTCCACGGCTTGTTTTTATCAATGGTCCCTTCTCCCTTCACTTACATTTTCACTCATTGTCAAGCCAAGTAAAAAACAGTCCTACCTTTAGCAGACACTTACTTACTTACTTACTCATACTTCAGAAAGAATGAGCAACTAGGTCTGTAGGTCTATGAAACTCCTGTGTGACAGTTTTGTGCGGGGAAGAGTTCATCATTATTGATATCAGAGCTCTTGATCTTGCTATTTTAGGTGTGAGTGGAACCATCTTAATGCCTGATTTTAATTCAACTTTCAAGTTGGTTTGGAAGGCCCCTGGGTGAGAGTGGAGATGAAAAGGAAAGTGAGGATTCTGAAGTGGGAGTAGATGTTTCAGGTTGGACCCAGGGCTGGTCTGAGGACAGGGGCGATGAGGACAGGGGCGATGAGGACAGGGGCGATGAGGACAGGGGCGATGAGGACAGGGGCGATGAGGACAGGGGCGATGAGGACAGGGGCGATGACAGGGGTGCTGCCGGACCTGTTACAGATGGGTCCAAGGCTTGTGATGAGGAACCTGCGGGATGGAACTGAACTGAATCCTAAGCCAGCTGCAGTGAAGATTGTTATGGTGGTGCTGCTACTGGTGCTGGAGGTGGAGGCTGTGGTTGTGGTGATGCTGATGGTGAGATAATCATTATTTATCCCACAATGGGGAAATGTTAAAACACTAGCTCGGTCTCTGTCTGATGGAGCAAGAATTCTTCTCTCATTCTTCTCTTCTCCAACTGTCTGCTCAGGACCCTGTCCAGGCCCATTCTGATGCCTCAGAGTGGGGAGTAGGTTCTTTTTCAGCACCCTCACTCCACCTCTGAATAGGTGTGGGCCATTTCTCTCAAACGGGTCCTTTTGTTTTTTTCTGGTTTAAGTTGAAAGTAGCAGTTTTCTTGCAAAAACTGTGAACTTCTTATTACTGGATGACTCTGGAATTGTTGATATTTCCGATAGCATTAACAAGAGTTTGTTTCCCTTCTTCTCCCGGACACTTTGCTGGCTCGTTAGATAGGTTATTAAACTGTAAAAAATATCTTGGAATCCTTGTTTTTTTAAGATTTTATTGAATTGATTAAAAAGCCAAATAAAAAAGGAAGTAGCAATAGCAGCTGGAGCAAGCAAGGAAAGTGTCTGCACTTTCGGAAACAGGAAGTAGAAATCACACAAAACACTTTAACATGTGGTCATATTTTTAACGAGGCTCTGATGTTACTCACGTGGTTGAGTTGTGGTCAGTTGCCAAAACAGCTCTGTTTTTTTTTTATAGTTTGTGATGTTTGCTAACTCTCCACTAAAAAGGCATGAGGGATAATACATTGAATGGTCCCAGGCTTTGGAACACAGTGTTTTCTTTCCAAACACTGGTCTATAGCTCCATCCATAATGTATTGTTTTATAGTGAGATGACGGTTGTGGGTTCTATTCTCAGGCTGACACAAACTAAATCACTTACCAGCACACTACAAATGTATACGTCCAAATCATAAACTTGGCAGAGGAATTGCTTTAATTCCCTTTCTATAAAAATGTAAACGGATAAAGATTATTTATTTACCCAGTAATCTATTTCCATAAACAATTTCTAATTCATCATACCAACCTGTAAGTATGTAAACGTTGTGCTTGGGTGGAATCTCTTACACACCAGGTTGACACAGTGCAATACAATTGAGTTTGGAGGTCATTCTGTATGCAGGATGTGTTTTCTCTGGCTCTCTGACTTGCAGCCAAATTGACTGAAAGGATGTGCTCGTCCTTTAGTTCAACGCCAGGTTGCGGTCGTGGCAGGACACCACGTTGACCTGCATGTGTCTGTACGCTGTGCAAATGTCACTGAGCCTGGAGATTTGTTTACGTGGCACACATTCTAATATGAACGTGAAAGCTGTGACTCTCCAACCTCTTTTTACCTGTGCTGAGAGCTACAGCTCGGAGGAGGACAGAGGAGCTCAATGGTAAGTACATTTTAACCTCTCCTTACATTTTTTCCTCACTTTTCTCATTCTTTCTTTGTTTCTTTCTTTCACTATGTACCTTTTCGGGTGGAGTCTCCATATAAATGTCGTTGCGCTGCCTGGAATTATTCTACACAGTATAGCATTACACTTACCTTTGTCCATGGAGGCAATCAGGTTACACCAGGTCAAGTTACAGGTCGGATCTGCGCGAGAGGCACAACTGCCCACAGTATGGGACTGATATAGTCTGAAAAAAAGTTTCCTCTTGTGTGTCTAAACTGAAGGACTTAAGCACAGAGGTCACAATGATACACCTGAGCTGAACGACGCGCAACTATAACAATAACCGACATATTGTGACACTTTTTCATCAAAAGTCTCATAATAATATTGTGGCTTACACAATATATTTAATTTCATGCCCCTTTGCTTATACATTATACATTATGCACAGTTTTGTTTCAGTAACTGCTTTGAAAAAGAAAAAAAACAGAACGAGGGAACAACATGCCAAAGCTTGTCAAGGCATTGGAAAAAGAAAAAGTAGCACATCTACAATTATGTTTGCCTCTTCAAAATATTGCAATATATTTTGTACTATGAATGCACATCATGATAATGTCATACAGAGAGATCTGGATATTATCACATCTTTATACTTTCAGTAACACAAAGATGCAATTTATTACAAATGACTTGCTACAGATTTGCATAACACTAGAGAAATAAAAAGAGAGAACTAGTGAACTGAACCTTTAAAGATGATTTTATCCCACAGATGTCATCCATCAGAACAGTGAGTTGTGTGAAATCGGGGTGAAGAGACGGGCATTCAGCGAATTGAGCTGAGAGCCATATTTGCTGTTTTGCAACCATCTTATCGTTGTTTCTTTTGCCACACTCCTTAAGTGCAGCCCATAGTTTACTGTAGGCATGTCGCTATTTCTGATTTATGTTGCCTTACTCCAACTTTTTGAAATTGAGTCTGTATGTTCTTAAAGTCTTTAATCTTTTTGTGATGTATAAACAGCAAGAAATGGAAATGCGATAAGTGTTTGCACCCTCAGTAATGCCAAACCAAGTCATAATACCCAACAGCTTTAACAGAAGTCACGGAAAGATATTTGCGCTTGCTGTTTGCTCTCATTTGCCATAGAAGTTCAGACTAAGATTGTTTCCTGTTTAATGAGAAAATATGGAAATTCTGAAGACATAATTAGTGGGCACGGTTTCAGAGCACATCACACACAATAATCTGCACCCATATCAGATGTGTTATTAGAGACAAATGAACAGGGCTGGATGAGTTACGATCAATTGTGGTGCAAATAATCATAATTCAATTGCACACAGAAATTTATGAAGCCGGGCATTAATTTGGTTAATTTAGGACAAAGACTTCCTTGCATGCAATCAAGCAGAGCCGATCCGGAGGTCATTTTATAATCAGTGTTCGAAAACCGTAGCTCATCATTGACCAAAACGAACTGAACTAGAATCTATAATACGTCAATTCTCACTATAAAACATAAGTGCTTGAGATTTCACCTATTTATTGACATCACAATCATTTTACTTGTAGAAAAAATGTCCTGTAGAATGTTGTGGTTGGGACAATGTGTCAGCTGCAGTGAGCCACTTTGGTGCTGCAGAAAAGGACCCTTATTCAGATCCTGAGTAGGATCTTGGTTTGAGTATTTGAAAACTATGAATATTTTAAGCTGGAGGACGTACAAAGAACACACCAGACACACGGAGAACACGCAAACCCAAAGCCACACACAATGTCCGGGATTTGAACCTTGATCCACTTGCTAGGGGTGAGCAAAGAGGAGTATTCTGATAACAATAATCAGACAGTATTTTGTGTCAACAGACCTTTAGACTTGTCTTTAAATGTATATTTGTTGCAGTTCAAGTATCAGACAAAACGTGAATGGACTGAAAAATACCCAACTATCACTTTATAGTCATGATAAAAGATGAAAGATTCTGCCCTTTTTTATTTTTGTATCCATTCCTTGATTGTTGGTTTGGTTTGTGTCATTCATTGCTTTGTCATGGCGTTCATACTTAGGACTTGTGCCATTTGTATTTGTAGCAATGTTCCCTCACTGAGTCATGTTCTTTTTTTGTTTTGTTACATAAAACTGAGAAAATCAAATGTTTTAAGTGATTATTCTTTATATTAAACAGCATTTACACTATTAGTGATAACCTCTGCCACATGCACACTGTTTTTTATTGTAGAATCAGTAAATCTTATATGATTTCTAGCGTGAGATTCAAGGGCGGTTAGCGTGTAAAATGAAGAAATAAGCATAAAAATGTGTTCATTGAATAGAGGACAAGTTGTTTTTTATTTGAATGAAGCATACATCATTTATAAGTGTATCTCCTGCTGCACATGTTACTGAGATATTTCTAAAGGCATATCTATACACATAATTCAGAATATTCAGCGTGTCTTTTTCACCGTAGTAAAAACCTAACATTACTGGGCTGGATTGCAATGTATGCACAGAAAGCTCTCATTTGCGGATTATTCGTACCATACTTAAGTCGAGTGTAAGTTTGTCTTTTGATTCCTCTGTCTGCTCTCGAGGGCTCAAAATGAATATTTGACTGCGTCGGGCCAGTCATCAGTGGAAATTGCACAGCTCTCAGATGGAGTGGGACATGATGACAGCGGCGTGTAAGAGCCTGAAGCCCGGCATGCTGCGTAACTCTTTACAGATGTATAATGGCGGATTATCCTCACCCACAGCATACAGTGAAAGGACACAAGAGAGCCATTTATACAGGAGGTTAGTTAACACAGATGGATTGTGGGTAGTCAGTCAGGCAGAACAAGCCGATTACTTCATTTGTCTGTAAGTCTTTATCACAAACAGCCAGCAGTTTGTGAAAGAAAAATGTCAATATATTGGGATATTGTGGAAGAGGGGATTTATTTTTGTAGTAAATAATCCACAATAAGCCTTCGGCTTCATTCTACTTCTTTGAACTGTTAAAATATACATGATTGTACTGTCCCTAATGAATGAAGAAATGAATGAATGAACGAATGAATGAATGAATCCATATGGCTTGAAAACAGTGGGGCTGAAGCTACTGGCTGGAGGTTCTAACCTCATCTGCACATGCGCTCTGTGTGTCCTTGGGGAAGACACAATCACAATACATTAATCACTGGCTCATATCAAAATACGTGTCACAATGTCAAATTGATTTTGATACAAAAGAGAAGGCTCTTTTTGGTATACATGACGCACGCACTCACAGTACAGTACCCAAATAAATATAAATGATTATAAATGGTATTAAAACAACAGTATTGGTACAATAACAGTACAGTATGAAAAGAGCCAGCTATGCTCTTGTTAAAAACGGTCATTGTGTCTTCAGGCAAGACTTTTCACCCGCATTGTATGAATTTGGAGAGAGTGAGTGTTACTGGTGATCAGAGAGGCCCGTGGCCCTGATTGACAGCCTCGCTTCTGTCGGTCTGCCCCAGAGCAGCTGTGGCTAAAATGATATCTTACCACCAGGTGAGGATAGAATAAATAATACAACGTAACACCTCTTTCAATGTCCAAAAAAGCTGTAGATGTAGTATTTCAAATTTTATTTTATACAATACATAGAAGATCAAGAATTTCCCTTTGAGTTACTGAGAACCTTATACAGATTGAATGTAATGCAAATGCTAAACAACATAAAAATTGCCCACTGTAGCAGTTCAAACTTTAAAACAAGTGATTTTCCTCCGGCCCAGATCTGCCCTAATGTAAATATGGAATAATAATGGTATCGTTATTAACTGGATCATAGTAGCCTCTCATTTTGCATAAGACATTTATCCCTTTGTGCTGTGGAGCGGCAAAACATAAATGTCATTCAGCCACACTTTGATTCATAGTTTCAATTAACTTCTACTTTTATGCATCCCCAGATCACGGTTCCAGCCTGCATTTGTAAACAGCAATACAGGCTTTTCAAAATTCCCTTAAAACAGCCCATGATATGTAATTTACATTTAAATTGGATAGAGAATGCTCTCACAAATTCTATACACATACAACTATTAAGGATTGCTCTGGCCAAAGTCCTTTGAATTTCACTGTTTTATGTAAATGTGCCAAGCTCAAGGTTGTAACATCATAAAACTGTGGCGGTAAGACAAAAAGTATTCTGATGAAAACTTCAAAATCAACTTGATTTAAGCTGTATGGATGAAGAGAGAAGGGGAGAGAGAGAGAAACGTGTGATAGTAAACTCTGTTCTGGGCTCTGAAAGTTGTGAAAAGGGCTTAAACTCATTGCAGTGGTTAATTAGGATGCTCTGAAGGCATTAAGTAAAGAGGGCCAAATGTCACCCCTGATACAGGACATTTACTGTTTAAGTGGTGTAAATAAATTTATAGTTTTGTATTACTGAATTTTTTTTATCAGTTGAAATGTCCCTAAAATTGGATTATGTAGTTTACAGGAATAATAGAGCACACTTAATTTAGTCGAAAAAATACAAGTAACTGATACAAGTGATACAAGTAACTCCAAACCTTTAGTGAGCACATTTGTCTCTGCCTAGGGCACCAGTAACATATTTGTTAAGACTATCTTATTCACTAAAATACCCTGGTAACAGAGTGGACAGCAGAGTAACAGGGGGACATTTCCCATAGAAATACACATGAAGTTTTAACAATGAACAGTGGAAGACAGTTTGTAGAAAACAGCTTTGGGAAACATATTTATGCAGGTTTTAAAGCATACACTTTACAAAGGTTTGTCAACACAGAGCAGAAAATTAGAAAAGAAAATTCTTTACAAAATGTGACTAACGCATACGAAATTAATATCTTGTCCATCGTAAGCTTTGTGTCTTGAAGTTTTAATAATATTAGTTTTTATTAAGTTTTCCTGCTTTAGATTTGATCAAATATAAATATGCACTCGAAATAACAATGGTTTGCATTTAGATCTGCATCTTAAATAATTAACTTAGCTTATTATTAGCATAGTTGAGCATATCAAACCAGAAGAAATGAGTAAAATCCATGTTGTCCTCTTTTATAAAGCGATTAATTAATTTATACATTTTTAATAAAATGCATTCATCTTAACTTTTGCAATTACATTTGGTACATTTTCTTCTCCCTGTTACTAGACTTTGCTGCATTAACCACTGCACAATATACAATTACACTTCATCAAAATGCATAACACAGTTTTACATTTGATAAATACCTTGGTTGCTTATATAAATTATTTAAATCATGCAGAGCAGTCATAATATGGGCAGACAGCAGAATTATTTTGAATATTAACAGGTCACGTTTAAAGTGAACAGTTGACTATCTTCAAATTCTCATGCATTCATGCTAATAGTTCCTGTAAATTCTAATTTACAATAATCCTTTTCTGATATGAATAGGTCGCCCAGTGAAACTCTTGTGTCTGAACGACTGTTCAGTTCTACTAATGCAAGGATTTCATACAATGCTGACGCAAAGACAGGGTTAATGTAAATAAGCTTTTAAATTAATCACTGGATTTACATAGTGCCTTTCATGACACTCAAAGCGTTGACATGTCATTATTCATTCATTGCACACTCGATGGGGGTAAACTCCTACAGTAACCAGCGCTGCCCTGGGGCAGACAGATGGAAGTGATGCAGCCAATCTGCACCGTGGGCACCTCTGACCCCATCAATCATTCATGCAGCTACAATTACACTAGACAAAGTGACGCATTTTGCCTAAAGACACAACGACCATCCAAGTACTAACCAGGCCCAGTCTTGCTTATTATCCACGATCTGACGAACTCAGGCATTGGCATGCGGTATGGCCACTATCACAACCAGTAGGGCTCCTCCATGGAAATGATCTGGCTAAGACACTCCAGATTGATTAGTGGCCGCTCCGTGGTCTTGCAGCCTCTGCCCCGAAATGAGACACTGTTTAATACCTTTTAGTATATCATTGTATCATTATAATGATGATAGTAAATCATTTTTTTTCGAATACCAGACGAGCAAGTTGGAGTTGTATTTTATGTAATTTCTAACATGTAAAATAAACATTTACACAGTTAACACAAGGTCACATATACACAAAAATATGCATTTGGAACTCTATCCTGATTTCACGGCAGATTGCGTGCCCTCTCCTAACCCTGTGACGAGCTGGCCCCTATCCAGGGTATACCCCGCCTAAGGCCCAAAGTCACTTGGATAGGTCAGTCAACCTCAACCCCAAACGAGAAAAGGCAATAATGTCATGGATTTATTTCCATGGAATATGTAGAAATTTAGCTAAACATTTTCCTGTCAGTTATGTTCAATAACCTCTAAGGTTTAAGTTAACAACTTTTGATACGAGCTATAAAAACTGGGAAAAGAGGCACCGTTGTATTACAGACCAAAATGTAAATCTGTCACATATTACAGTTTTTCTGTGTTAAATATAAATACTATATCATTGTCCTAACGGATATCATCCTCATCCATCTTCTCCAGAGTCCAGCGGCCGCCCAGAGCAGAGCTTACAGTCCTGACCAGTGAATTTAGTCTCTTCCTCCTGTGTCTGCTGCCCAGAGCCCTGCAGATAACAGCACACTGACACAGAGTAAACACCTGACTACTCCAAAGCAAAATTAAAAAAAGCAAAGATTTAAAACTATATACAGAACAAAAACATGTTTTTACACAAATTCAAACAGAAACAGAAAGTCGTTAAACATTTTGTTTTGTTTTGCAGGAACTGCAATTTTTATGTGAGACAAATTCAAATAAGAAACAGCACATTGACAGTGATGATGAGTGTGTGTGTGTGTGCTCTGTGATGCAAGCTCCAGATCGTCCAGTGACAGCTGTTCTAAACACATGAGCCACATTATACTCAATGTGTTTCAGTCAGCGTGTTGCTGTCGTATTCGTTTTAGAGGGATTTATTAGCTGTTTGCCACCTACAGCTAGTGCTCCGCGTTCATGCAAGATTCAGTGGAATCAATCATCAGAACAAAAGAAGATACTTCTACTTTATTGAAACTCACATAAATAAGCTTTCTATAAACACTTCTGGTATGAAGTTAATTAAAACAACAAAAAAGCATGATAGCTTTGTTCTTATTTGATATACATTGCACAGCTAATAATTGCAAGAAATTACATCACAGCATGTATTTCATGTATGTTCATTAACATGCACTGTCTCGACCAAACAGAAAACAAACACATATAGTTTAAATTATACAATTCTGTGGGTGACAATATCAGCACCTCTAAATGTGCAAATGTAATTTGTTGTCAATTGAATCGGACTTCTCATCCTAACGCCTGCTATAATCCTCCTAAATATCCGGCATTTACATAACATGACACATTTATATTTATAGATATAACAATTCATCATTATAAACCTTGTAAACAGAGCATTTCACCTCACACAAAGCATCATGGGATAAGGTGTTCTGTCGTCACCATGGTGAGAGGCGCTTGCCCCTTCAGGAAGTGAGCATGGCCTGTGCGCCACTGACCAAAGCACCGCCTTTTTAGATTCATTTTACAGAGCTTATTACTCTTCCACGGGCTCCTCCTACTGTGTGGCCGACACTATATTATTGTGTTTTTACTGTGGCACAAAACCGTTGGAGGTAATAACGAGAGAGACAGATTGTATTGTGCGCTCATTATCCAAAGCTTTGAGTTCAGTGATGTGCAAATAGAGGCTCGTGTCAGCCCAGTCGCTTTCAGAGCAATACTTTTCTAATGGAAAGAAACAGTTTAAAGGCAAGAAAAGAAAAATGATAAGTGCGGGGAAAAATAATGAGGGGAGAGAGTCAGCAGCACAGACGACCAAGCTGGCATAATAAAAAAACATGAAATACTTTATAAATCATAAATCTGCAAAGAAAGTGGTTGTGGATGAAATGTTTATGTTTTACAAATAAACAGTAATCTTAAAATCTATATATTTATAAAGTTTTAGCATATACTTTGGAAAAGATTAGTATATATTTTATTTAAAGCCCCACCACGCACACACAAAAAGGATTTCCATCATGGATTATTTTTTTGCATTAAAAGCAAAAAACATGCATTCTGTGAGCAAGCTGCAACCAGAAAGTAATGTATTTGTAGAGCACATTTCATACTCAAGGCAATTGAAAGTGCTTCACACAACAGGAAAAAAAAAATTAAAATTAAAATCACTAATAAATTACAGAAATCACAAAACAGTTCAATCATAAAGCCTCATTGTCCACTATGAAGGCGCAGTCTGAGTGCTCCAGGTTTCAGTCATATGCACAGCTAAACAAAACAGTTTTTAGCTTAGATTTGAACATTGTCAGAGTAGAACCTGTTTCACACCTTCAGGAAAACTGTTCCTGATTTTAGTTGCATAAAACTGAAATGCAGATTCCCCATGTTTAGTCCTGACTCTGGCACCAGCAGGAGGCTGGTCCATGTTTAGTCCTGACTCTGGCACCAGCAGGAGGCTGGTCCATGTTTAGTCCTGACTCTGGCACCAGCAGGAGGCCGGTCCATGTTTATTCTTGACTCTGGCACCAGCAGGAGGCCGGTCCATGTTTATTCCTGACTCTGGCACCAGCAGGAGGCTGGTCCATGTTTAGTCCTGACTCTGGCACCAGCAGGAGGCCGGCCCATGTTTAGTCCTGACTCTGGCACCAGCAGGAGGCCGGTCCATGTTTAGTCCTGACTCTGGCACCAGCAGGAGGCCGGTCCATGTTTAGTCCTGACTCTGGCACCAGCAGGAGGCCGGTCCATGTTTAGTCCTGACTCTGGCACTAGCAGGAGACCGGTCCATGTTTAGTCCTGACTCTAGCACCAGCAGGAGGCCGGTCCATGTTTAGTCCTGACTCTGGGCACCAGCAGGAGGCCGGTCCATGTTTATTCCTGACTCTGGCACCAGCAGGAGGCCGGTCCATGTTTAGTCCTGACTCTGGGCACCAGCAGGAGGCTGGTCCATGTTTAGTCCTGACTCTGGCACCAGCAGGAGGCCGGTCCATGTTTATTCCTGACTCTGGCACCAGCAGGAGGCCGGTCCATGTTTATTCCTGACTCTGGCACCAGCAGGAGGCCGGTCCATGTTTAGTCCTGACTCTGGCACCAGCAGGAGGCCGGTCCATGTTTATTCCTGACTCTGGCACCAGCAGGAGGCCGGTCCATGTTTAGTCCTGACTCTGGCACCAGCAGGAGGCCGGTCCATGTTTAGTCCTGACTCTGGCACCTGCAGGAGGCCGGTCCATGTTTAGTCCTGACTCTGGCACCAGCAGGAGGCCGGCCCTTGTTTAGTCCTGACTCTGGGCACCAGCAGGAGGCCGGTCCATGTTTATTCCTGACTCTGGGCACCAGCAGGAAGCCGGTCCATGTTTAGTCCTGACTCTGGCACCAGCAGGAGGCCGGTCCATGTTTAGTCCTGACTCTGGCACCTGCAGGAGGCCGGTCCATGTTTAGTCCTGACTCTGGCACCAGCAGGAGGCCGGTCCATGTTTAGTCCTGACTCTGGCACCAGCAGGAGGCCGGTTCATGTTTAGTCCTGACTCTGGAACCAGCAGGAGGCCGGTCCATGTTTAGTCCTGACTCTGGCACCAGCAGGAGGCCGGTCCATGTTTAGTCCTGACTCTGGCACCAGCAGGAGGCCGGTCCATGTTTATTCCTGACTCTGGGCACCAGCAGGAGGCTGGTCCATGTTTATTCCTGACTCTGGCACCAGCAGGAGGCCGGTCCATGTTTAGTCCTGACACTGGGCACCAGCAGGAGGCCGGTCCATGTTTAGTCTTGACTCTGGGCACCAGCAGGAGGCCGGTCCATGTTTAGTCCTGACTCTGGGCACCAGCAGGAGGCCGGTCCATGTTTAGTCCTGACTCTGGCACCTGCAGGAGGCCGGTCCATGTTTAGTCCTGACTCTGGCACCAGTAGGAGGCCGGCCCTTGTTTAGTCCTGACTCTGGGCACCAGCAGGAGGCAGGTCCATGTTTAGTCCTGACTCTGGGCACCAGCAGGAGACCGGCCCGTGTTTAGTCCTGACTCTGGCACCAGCAGGAGGCCGGTCCCTGAGGTCCTCAGAGTCCAAGATGGTTCATATGGCACTAACATGTCCGAGATGTACTTTGGTTCTAGGCCATGGAGAGACCTGTAGCAAAGCTGCTTTAAAGTCTATTCTCTGAGCCACAGGGGCCAGTGCAGAGACCTGAGAACAGGACTAATGTGATGGTTCCTGGTTCTAGTCAGGACCCGAGCAGCAGCGTTCTGGAGGTACTGCAGCTGTTTTACAGCTGGTTTGGAGAGGCCAGTGAGCAGGCCGTTACAGCAGTCTAATCTACTGGAGACAAACGCATGAGGTTAAACTTTGTATATAGTTTTTTATATTTATACATATTATTTGCATATGTAAGCTGATACACACTGTATTAAATTATAACAATACGTTTCAAAAGTTTTCAAGGTGCAAAAGAAGTTGACATTTCTTTCTTCACTAATCAAAACAACATTTTCCATAATTTTAACGCGATATTCTGTGGATATTGATGGGTTTTTTCCATGTATTACCATCATCCCAAAATGGGTTTCACTCCTCCACAGTCCAGAGCTGGGTTTCAAAGCATTTATTTAAGAACCTAAATATACTTGGCCACCCCCGGAGCCTCTGATGCTTCCCTGTAAAGAAAGAGCTGGTGATTGAATGACCTGACGGCTTTTTTTCCGCTGATCTGAAGTAACGCGGTAAATGCCAAACTGGGGAGTGGATGGAAAAGAGAGTGTGAAGGTGAAAATGAAATAAAAAGAAACAGCATCTGACTCCTGACACCTCTATTCATTTATTGAGGCTGATGTTTGATGGGCTTTGATTTGAAGTGACTCATCCGACAGTAGCAGGAGGCCGCGGGTTGTTAATATGGAGCATTATTAGGACCATGCTGCGGATTCATGGGAAATAAGCAAGGGTTGTGACTCCGGTGGGAGGATATTTTTGTCTTTAAATAATCACCAAGCTATTCATTCAGTAATATTTTAGACACGTGCAATTGATTTTTTTGCACAAACTGTTCATAACTCCAGCATAAAACAGTGGAAGATGATGTCATTGGTAGCAACGAACGTTAAATTGGATATAATATGTTATGGCTTTAAAATTCTCATGTGTGTGTGTATGAGTGTCTGCGTGATGATGTCACGCAGACACTATATGTTCTTGTATTGTCAGAATGGTTTATTCTTATAATATTTTCCATGATTTTCCATTTAGCCAGTTTCAACTCCTTAACGCTTCAACCGATTTCAACAAGTTATACCTCATTATGATCACTTTCGCAGTAGTACGCGTGCTATTACGAATTTTCAAAAGTATTAGTACTTTTTCCCCATTTAAATGAATTTGGGCATTATGAGTGTGTTCTTTAGACTTTATTCTTTAGGCTTTATTCTTTAGAATTTGAGAGGGGGAGAGGGAGAGAGGGAGGAATGGAAAATATAATAATAATAATACAAAATTTGTGACATCACTCACAATACAAGAACATATAGTGTCTGCGTTACGTCATCACGCAGACACTATGTTCTTGTATTGTGGAGAGGGCGGGAGAGGGAGAGAGGGAGATGGGGGGGAGAGACGCAGACACTCCAGCAATGGCTTCAGCCATTGCAGATTTTCTAGTTATTTGTGCTACTTTCCCACCCACTATGCAACAGATTAGCTACATTTGATAAAATTGTCAATAGAATAGGGAATTCCGCCAAGGTATTTATTATCTTATCTTGTAATATTTTCACAGTAAAAGTCTCTCCAAGCCACAGAAATATACTTTTGTTTACTTCCTTTGTCTATCCATGCCTAAAATATCTGTGTGAGAGAGTATATAAGAGCTTGTGTACAGCTTACATCATTTATGGACATAGACCTTTAAATGTATTATTATATTGTATATTATATATCTCCTTATATAACATTTAAACTGGGCTTTCTTTTCACACTTTTTCTATAATTTGTTCAATTTACCTCAGAGCTGAAGCCCTAAACACACTGCACGCCACAGCGTGTACGTGCATAAGCTCACCAAACAGTAGCCGTGCGTAAATGCGAGGACAGCCAGACCTGCAGCTCCAGCAGAACATCTGTGCACTGGAGCTAGGCTTCTACGCACGCAGCAAAGTGTAGAAGCGTGCGTGTTTAGACACTTGCAACAGGCCACAGTGAAAATAACACCACAAGGCTTGTATTTAGCGTCTGTGCAGGGTGAGCATGACAAATGTGAGGTTTTCAAATGTACATTTGAAAGCACAAATTGACAGTCTTTCTGAACCTGGGCTCCTTCAAATGATCCATAATTGCCCCAGGAAAGTGTTGTGCACAAATATAACAGACACATGCTTTGTATGTAATTTGACTGGGATCAACACGTACATTTGCAGTCAAAAAATAGGTTGGCTCTTTTTTCTGAAATCTACGAGCAAATGATGCGCTGCACACATCCCAAAAAACACATCCAAAATGGGCCATTTCATTTTGAAGCGGACATAGGGCGCATGCAGTGAGTCCTAGACTTCACAACACAGCGTCAAAAGCCTCCAGTTTACTTGTTAAGTCTATGTTGGACTATCTTTGCCGCTTACAGGTCTTTAGACGGGCGAAACCACATGACTCTGCCTGGCATTTGACACAAACGGACTGCACTGGAGTTAGTGTAACAGGCGATCTGCGAGCAACCCAAAAGAGTCTTGAACCGCACCCTGACCGGAGTTGGTTTACACTAGAGCTCCACAGAGTATTGACCAGCAGCAGATGGAGTTTTAAGGCCCACATTCAAACTACCGCACTAACAGCCATCCCTGGTTTATGACCCATACTATTCATGATTAATTCATTATTTAGGCTTCACCACACTTTATCTTCAAGCATGATCAGACACTAAATCACTCTGCATATTTAGTATTTCACACAAATCTCCTCTCTTTATTTCTATAATTTTATGTTTTTCCAAAAGTTCCATGGTCATTAATTTGATGGACTGGCCTCATCAACTGTCAATGACAGACTCAACTGTCATAAAATTCTTCAGAAATTCAAAATGTGTGTCAGACTGTAGTTTTAATTGTTTCAACACTGCACTAGCAGGTCACTACATCTCAATATTTTCAATGTTAAGTAGCAACTGAAATGTTTTATATACATACTAATATATATATACCGCCGTCATCTCTCTGCTGCACTGCTCTCGCTCTCACCTGGAGAAGCCTGGCAGCGCTGTGAGAATTCTGTTTTTTGATCTTTCCAGCGCCTTCAACACCATCCAGCCGCTGCTCCTAAGGGACAAGCTGGAGACGGCTGGTGTGGAGTACGACCTGGCAGAGTGGATCCTGGACTACCTCACAGACCGACCCCAGTTAGTTACAACCTGTTCTTCACCTTTAGTTTTAGGTACACTACTGAAGAATATTTGTTTTTTGACCTTCACCTGTAATTCACCACTACCACTCAAGTGCATTCATTTGGGAGTGAAAGTAGAAATATGGCAACAGAGCTGAAACCTTTCACTAGTATCATCTAGAGAAATATTTGTCCTTCCAGTAAAAGATTTTAACAGTGTAACAGGCCAAATCAAAATTAAATGTTTTTGACCTTTTATTTGGATCACATGGGAATTCACCATTGCATTGCTACAGTGGTAACTTGAATACTATAGATCTAACTTACCTGTACTAACTAACTAGGGCTAAATACGACTCTAAATACCAGATTGAGCTCATATCGCACAGTTTCAGAACCACAGGGCTACGGTATTTTGAGTATGATCTGCATAGAACCCTTTTTCACTTTGATAGACAGTGTTTTGAAAGTCTCTTGTAAAAGTTCCAGGTCTGATGCTGTATATTTTTACCTTTCCTCTAAAGATGAAGGTGGGCTGTGTAGGCATACACCATTACCATTCTAATTAGCACATCTATCCATACCATTTCTGCATCTTCCTACCTAAAGCCTTTTCAATCAAGTGAAGTAAGCACTTTGATCAGTCAGCAGAAGTGAGATTCTCCTGTAAGTGCAAAGGTGTCATCGTGAACTCTTCAAACGTTGCTCTTCAGAGAACAGGAACTAGTTCATCTTTTGTAGCTGTGCACGAATGTGAGCCTTAGCTTATCCGCTGACTTAAAGTTTATCCATTACGAGGTGAGCTTAGCCATTATTTGTCTCGGCATTTTCTATTGTTCCCCGCTGTGGTGTTTCTTGGAAATGGCACTGCAGTTGAACAGTTAAATGTAGCCGTATTAATAGCCTCCAACAAGTTTCTCCTTTTGATGTGTCAGTCACTTGTTTTGGACATGGGTGTTGTGGGTTGTTAGGGTGCTAGTTGGCAAAAAGGAGAGCATAAAACAACAGTTCTGTTCCAAATGGGATGTGTTGCATTTGAAAATAGCGATGTGTCACGATTAGTAATAGGTCCCAAAAAGCAGACAAAAAAAAGGGCAAAGCATTCAGGTGGACTTTTGGAAGATGGGCTGTTAAGTAGCTTGCAGGCAAGTTGTAAGCAGGTAGAAAAACAAGTGGGTCCTGGGTGTGTATGTAGAGTGTTGAGAAACAGCTATTCACTTCTTTGGAAGGCTAAAATATCTTTAAACTTCTCATGTCACAGCGTGGACACTTGGGGCTTATTAACAGGGGCGACCTATATATGTACATATCTGTGTATATATGTTGAAGGGGAATCTAAATATGTTAACCATTACTATATTGTATAATCAACTATATTCATTTTACGAAACTGTTTTACGAAACTTTATTAATTATTCATTACTATATTCATTTTAGACTGTGTTACACTTGGGTTAACTCCTTATACACACAACACATAGTCTATTGTCCCATTTGAGACACTCCTGCTCCTTTTGAGACATTCTCTGATAAGGATGGACACCTTCCTGCAGCTGCAAACTTCAAGGCCACAGACGTGCCAAAGAGCTCATGGAAGAAGACTGGAAGGAGGCGTCAACCGTCATATTCCGCCTAATATCTGAATGTTATAAATATAACGCGGAGCAGGGATTTCGGCGCGTCCGGACTATGCCCGTGTAAGACGCCAAACATTCAATAGGGACATTTTAGGTAAGCGCTCCATTTATCTGTATTAGTCTTGTAAATGGCACGGATTAAACATCTGATTGATTTTAACTTTCTGATTCTTGCCCCTTCTTTCATAAACAAGCACGCCGACAATGTGTATATTTGTATTTTCTTTGTAAATGTAGTTGGTGCAGCTTGTATTCAGGTGCGGTCAATAGTGTGTCTTCATAGAGATTTATATTGCTTTACTTGGAATCTTTTAGAGATTTGCATGAAACTTTCTACTGAAAGTGTTTTTCAGACTTCCTATAAGTGATCTGTTCTTCTGTATCTACCTCTGTATCTACCTGCGTTGCGCCAATGAAATTTCCCCATGTGGGACAATAAAGGAATATCTTATCTTATCTTATCTTATCTTGAAACTCATGTTATCATGCAAGAGATTTATTTGTGGCCAAAAATACCTTGAAAAAATGGTATGGTGTAATGAACGGGTTCGCCTATCTGCAGATCTGACTTGTAACGTGGGCTGGTGGTGTCACCTGCTTGTCTTGTTGAGGAATTTGCGTGCCCCATTGTCACTTTCAGAAAGGTCTGGACAAGCTCTTAGCATGATGGCATTAAGTAGCAAATGAGCTTACATCGGCTTTTCACCAGTTAAATGTCTTGTTGGCACCTCTCAATCATGCCTTTCCCTCAGGTGCCAAGGCGCCCACACATGCCACAAGTGATTACCCTTCTCTCTGTTTAAGTCACTTTAGATTCAATCACTATAAGGGTTTTTTAAGGCAGACATGTTGCAAGCAAAAAGGTAATGCAACAATTTATACACATTTTAAAGCCCTAATGTTTTATTCAGAATGCATTTAGTTATTTGCGCATTAATTTGCTCTCCCCGTGCACTTATACCCTCATTTAGACTACTCTGTTTTATGCTAAGCCAACTAAAGCTTTTACATTTGGCTCAGGGCAATAAGAGTAAGATACATTTTTGAAGTGGACTCTTAACCCATAGCGGTGTGTTATTGTACGTGAAGGGCCTATGGTGGAACAGTCACCCAATGGGGAAATCATTTTGTGTTCTCATAAAGGTGCAAGCAAATAATCTGGTAGTGGAAAGATTTAATGCAATCTAATTTTGAGCATCATAGCAATGGTAGATCTGATTTATGAACTCGCCAAACTGCAGAGTTTTGGAAGGTGACGCAGACATTTGTAACAGCACTTTAGACGCTATAATCATCTGTTTGTACTGTATGTATGTATCTGCATTAGCTTTTGTCTGCGAAAAAGACTAGAATCCTGATGAAGAATTTCATTTATGACATGATTGATGCTAGCTTGAATTTAACTATTTATTTATTCCATATTTACTGTCATTAAATATGGAATGACAGTAAATATGGACCCCGTCTCACAGCAAGAAGGTCACAGGTTAGCATTTTTCTTCCCCTGTCTGGGTAGGTTTATTCAGGGCACTTCAATTTACCCCATCAACCGAAAACATGTAGAATAGGTAAAATCCACTAATTAATAATAGTTCTGATCAAGCCTCGCTCAAGATCTGGAGATGGGTCCCTGGGCGAGCTGCTCCTGTGGCATTGACATCCTTTTAGAGAACATTTCCTTGACGTCTGCTCATTACACAGTCAAGTATTTCTCCTTTCAAAGTACTTTAGAAAACGGTGGGGGGAAATTGCTTCATTCTATGTGAAGGACTATGGAGACAATATTTATCTCAATCAATAAGCAGAATATTCTCCATTGTACATGCTGCAGCTTTGGTAGGGAATTGCCGTGGATTGAGAAGACTATATTGAACATATGTAGAAAACTACTCATGCACAGATTTATGGCTTTTTGAAATCGACATTCTTTTATGATGCCTAAGTTTAAATTGGCCTGTTATTGTCAAAGAGACTGAAAATACAATATGCCATTTATATACTTTGTTTGACAGAGACTGTACATGCCATTTGTATTATTTATTTAACCAGCAAGCTCCCATGTAAAGTCCTGATTCATTTCACTGATATAATGGAAATTCTTTTCATTTTTTTTTTTTTTTTTTACTTGAACCTTGTAGTTGTGGGTTGTGGATTACTTCAGCTTTAAGGATTAAGGAGTAAACAGACACATGCATTTTCAAAGATGAAAGAAAACGCAGTTGCCGCTCGCACTTCTGTCAATGCCTTCATACTGTACTCACGCTACGGATACAAATACTTTTCGTTCCACCCAAAAATACATGTGTTTCTATCTGCAATGTCCCCACAAAACAACAGCAGTGCAAACACAGCAGTGGTAGGATTGTGTAAGGGTTGCGTTGCTACATTGAGGAAACCGTTTGTGCAGATGAGCAGGTGAAACCAAAGCAATATTCATCCGTCACGCGGCAAAGCGGAGATGCTGTCAGGAGCAATTGTGTCTCGCCGTGTGTGAACGCGTAGTTGCTCACGATCCAAGCCCAAATCCTCTGGCACATTACTAAAACTCAAGAGCACCACTGGCCCGTTCTCCCAAATCAAATTTATCTAAAGTTTTCAGAATGCGGTTTGTGAAATGTTCCATATAAAGAGAGGGAGAGCAACGTAAGGCAAAGTGTATCTTACCTTATTTGCTTGTATATATATACATATATATATATACATACACATATAGATATATATGTTTGCGTTTGTTTTTCACGTATCTCAATATCAAACTTTAGTGTTAACTATTGTTAGAATAATAAATCACACTTTTACAATTATTCACAATTTTTGACACCTCAAACAAACATATTCATTTATTCATTATTGTTTAATAGGTCTCTGGTATATGATGAGCTTTGTAAAATCAAATCAAGTTACTGTGACATAAACAGGCAAAACAGTAAAAGAAAAAAAAAAGGTAAATTTGGGTCAATGTTTTGGTCAATAATTTAAATTTAAATGACCAATTTTTGTTTCTAAAATAGTTTTTTTAATTTTATTTGGCTCTTATGTTATTGTGACCAGAATAATCACACTTAACCAAATAGAGGTGTTACTGCTTTGTAGTGATGGTAATTTAAGTGCCAAAATTTGTCCAGTGATGGTGGGTTTTAGAAATGTTAAGTTTCAAAAGATTATTTAGTTAAAACATATATATATATATATATATATATATATATATATATATATATATATATATATATATATATATATATATATATATATATATATATATATATATATATATATATATATATATATTTTTTTTTTTATCATACACATCTAAACTATGTTAGCAAATATACATAGTTCAGTTTTATTTTTCATTTTCATATAGATTTCACAGACAAGAAAAACGATGAAACCATTTTTGTAAAGCCCCAAAACACTGAAAACAATGGATTCTGATGTAGTAGAATCCAGCTGTTAATGAATAAGTTACTGATTTGATTTGCCGTCTTGGAAATAGAACTCTGTATGTCTCTTGGTAAAGATTCTGTCTACATGTTTAAACTGTCAAGCCACCAAGTGACGCTTCTGAAGAAAGCTACTGGAGATAGAAGAAACATATAAAGTAGGTAAACAAACACTCCTGTCTGACCAAAAAGACATTGTTTCTTAATAAGATATGCTGTTTCAAAGGCCTAAAACATACACCCAAACACTGTGCCCCCCACACCCCTCCTCTCCAGTCTATTCCATCATCTTCTGAAATAGACCGAACATGTTGTCACCAAATATGACAGCAATGGGGCGGCATGGAGGACATAAGCTGCTCATTCCCTCTTTGACAGCAAGAGGCAGGCTGGTGGGCGAAGTGGAGGCGGCTTTGTGAATACCTGATGAGTCCTGAACATGGCGCTTCAATCTGGCCCTTCCAAAAGCAGCCGTGGCAGGGGTTCCAAGCATGTGTGTCCTGAAAGATTTCCAGCCTCCCACTATTGTATGTGTCCTTTCACCTGCATTTCTGTGCCCCGCTTGGTGCAACCCCATGAGGACCACTTTAGCTAAACAACGGATTTGAAGATCAGAGGCCGATCCACTGTGAAAAATAAACACACACAAGACAGAAAAATGCAATGCCACAATGAGAATGAGCTATTGATTGAGCTCGCAGCAGTCAATTGCATGTTAAATGGATTAGCGCTGATATGAGGCATTGACAGTGGTTAATTGAAAAGCAGCATGGGGGAAAGTGTCAGGGCAGAAGGTAGGCAGAGGGAGGGATACACACCACTCGGGAGCCACCGACTGTCTGCTGTCTTTAATCCGTCAAGTCACGAAAAACTCTGCTCGTTTAATTGAAAGCAAGTGGGAATGTGTGAGTACGAAAAAGCACTAAGTCTGAGCTGAACAAGTTGAGCATAATAATTTCCCTAAAATGCTTTGGCCATTTTGTATCACTGAAAAGTTTTTTTCTGGTATTCAAGGATAATTTATCACATTAATAATTATTTTATGTTTTGTTTATTGTACTGCTTAGTGACAACAAAAGGGAATTCCTTCTCTGCTGTTGGCAAAAGTACTGAAGTTCACTAATCAAGTGGAAATAAATCAAGTTCAGCTGAAACGCCTCTATTTGAGTACAGCATTGTATGTACTTCACTAGCAGGGACCACGCCACAATGGAGTATGAAAGAATATTTATTGATAATAACGACGATGGAGCTCGGCGATGGAGACGACAAGAGATGCTGTGAATAGGCCTTATAAATAGGGCTTCTGGGTAATTAGAGGTGTGGTTAGAGAGTGGGGCGTGTTTACTAGTGGAGTGGAGGTTGAGGCGTGGTCCTGCTCCTGAACCTCAGTTAGCGATTAACATCTCCAACTCCATTTAAAGTTAAAAAGTAACAACATACAGTTGATTGGATTTTAGTAGCTTCCTGCAGCGTCCTCACGTGAACACACTTCTACTCTCGCACCTCTATGACCAAGACTACCAGGTCCAGAACCCAGAGGCGCTGAGCACAGAGTTCACTGCAGTCCGCGCAGCACATTTCTGCTGGTAAACTTGATATGTGATGCGTAAAATGGGGGCCACGGGAGCAGATGATCCCAAAGTGCACACCCCCAGACTGCTGCGATGACCCATATCAGTCACGGTGCCGGGCCAAGTGCCAGACGCTTTAGTCTCGGTTTAGTCCAGGCAGACAGGGAAAAAGTCCACAGACATACGCACCATTGCCCTTGAGGAAACCAAGCTCTCTGCAGTGCGCAAAACAAATAAAGGTGAAATTACGAAAGCTTGCTCCGAGGCTGTATTTCAATATTTGTTCTTTCAATTTTGGGAATAAAAACGGCCCCAAGTCTGACAGCCCCAAAAGTATTTGGTCATAAGACGTAATTGCCAGAGTGTATGTACGCACAGTGCATGTAAAAACCATGCTACATCATTACAAACACCCAAAAAGACTTTCTCATATCCAAATAGTGTCATTTGCAAGTGCAGTACTCCAGAATTTAGAGGGTCAATAGAACAGCAGAGGTCTTGACAGGCTGTGGGGTTGGAAATGGAATATAGTGTTCCTGAAGACACTCTTGATGAGCAGGTGCTAATTAGATTCCTTTGAGAGCTGTTTGTTGACTTCTGAGCTATACAGAGTCAGAAAGGATTCTTAGTAAGTGCTGAAACAGTTACTTGAGAAAACTGCAATATGAATATGTGTGTTCCATGCATGTACATTTGACATGAATTATGGAATTCATTTTAATTTTGTAACGCACAAAATCACAACAGTAGTTGCCTCGAAGGGCGAAGGATGAAATAAACCTCCGCAATGAAATAAAAACCTTGCAGAAAATAACTAGCATTGCATAGGGAGCAGATCATGTGTTATT
Organism: Eucyclogobius newberryi; assembly: GCF_026437365.1. Lineage (NCBI taxonomy): Eukaryota > Metazoa > Chordata > Actinopteri > Gobiiformes > Gobiidae > Eucyclogobius > Eucyclogobius newberryi. The sequence continues at coordinate 23,874,716 of NW_027316278.1, forward strand.
AAGACCATGCAAACTATGAAATGCAACAAATAAAAAAAGGAAATACCATCTTGAGAAGTTGTTACATCCTCCATGACTATTACTATTATTACTACTATTACCCTCTCCTGGTGTATCACACTGCTGACTGCACTGAAACCTAATATAATCACTGTAGTTCAAAGGATGGGATCGATACTTCTCTCCTGCTCATATGTGAACTAACTCTGTAATGGTAGGTACTGTAGGGTGCCCCATAAACCCCATCAGAGGCCCCGGTTGGCACTTGTCATCTTCTAGGCCGCTGCAGCAGAATGGATGGGCTTCATTTTGCTGTTCATATTATCTGCAGGGGAGACTGTTGTTCCCCTGGAGCCGAGCGCCGATGTATTAAAACTGTCCATCGTGCGCACGGTCATGTCCTTATCTGTAGAGGTTAACCTGACAGCAACCTAGCAGCAACCTAGCAGCAAACAACAGCAAACAACAGCAACCTAACAGCAAACTAACAGCAACAGGAATTCAGCACATGGCACAGAATAGCCACAAGAGACATTCAATGAAAAATTTTAAATAGCATTTACTTTGATTAATAGTTTAAAAAGTCATTGCTAATAACAAGGACGTGTGTGTGTGTGTGTGTGTGTGTGTGTGTGTGTGTGTGTCAGTCTGTCTGTCTCTCTGTCTGTCTCTCTGTCTCTCTGTCTGTCTGTCTGTCTGTCTGTCTCTGTCTGTCTCTCTGTCTGTCTCTCTGTCTGTCTCTGTCTGTCTGTCTCTCTGTCTGTGTCTGTGTGTCTGTCTCTGTCTGTCTGTCTCTCTGTCTGTGTCTGTGTGTCTGTCTGTGTCTGTGTGTCTGTCTGTGTCTGTGTGTCTGACAGAGACATAGACACAAGATTCACTCTCACTCTTTTTTCTACCTTGCACTTATATACATTCCTTTGGTCATTCTTTATCAACTACACTTCCAAGATAATGGGCAAGGTGAACATGAATGGAAAGACAGCACTACGGTGCAACATCAATTTACTGTCCCAATAACATTTTAAACCTTGGCAATGTATACTGCAAAAAATATGCCAAGTACTTCTTGCTGTATTCGCCCTCTTTGCTGTGCTCACACTTGTCCTGTGTTGGTTCTGGTTTGATCCAGTTTACTTTTGAATGTAGACTTGGTTTTGGTCTTGTTGCCGTCCAGTAATAGTTCCAAGTCTAGCCACAATTTAGAAGTGGTGTGTGAATATTCTTAGTGATATGAAGCATTTCTGTGAAAAAAGTTAAACAAATTCAAACTCACTGTCAGCTCTGAAATAACACTGCTTTCTAAATGACAACATTATGGCATGGAGTCAGTCACTGGGAGCATGAAGCCACAAAGGGAAATGACAGGGGATTGAAGTCAAAGTATATCAATATAAAATGTTAGGATTACAACTTCTATGGAGGAATCACGTCTGAGTTGCTTTGGGCTCTAGACTTTATTGAAGTTCATGTTTGAACATGAATATTACACTGATATTGCCACGTTGGGTCTCTGTTCTACTGACAGCTGATATGCTACCATAAATAAAGCATCAGCACTGGAAATACTTTGTAAAACTGCAAAAAGTACCGTATTTTCCGGACTATAAGTCGCACCAGCCAAAAAATGCATATTAGAGAAGAAAAAAACATATATAAGTTGCACTGGAGTATGAAATGCAGTTGCAAGTGTGAAAATAACAAATAATATCACATATAAGTTGCTCCGGAGTGTAAGTGTATAAATAAAGTATAAATCTAAGTCTCACACCCCGGCCAAAACTATGAAAAAAGGTGCGACTTAAAAACGTAAAATACGGTAATTGAACAATCATTGTGTTTTGGTTAGATATGCCTGTCTCTGTGAGCTAAAACGCATGACCAGTTAATACGCTCTGTAAAGAACTGCCAACTGATTCCTATTTTAAAAGTTAAATTGAATTGGAACACTTTTTTGTTTTTTTGGTTTTATAGTACATTCAAACTTCCAGTTAGTGTTCTCTTCTGGTTGTTCACAGTCAAAAGTGCATCTTTGGTTTCAATATTGCTGAGAGGAAGCAGAGGAGCTAAAACAGCCTGCAGTACATAAACAAGATGACGCGCTCCACATTTATCTTCCACCTTTTAAACAGCAGGGAGTAGCACAAATGTTTACTCATTCACCTCTATTGTTTATTCATGCAGCAGTTCAGGCCCCAGCTACACTGAAGACCTAAAGACGTGCGGTCTGTGCCCGATTCACCCAGACAGGCAGTGGTTGCTATGAATATTTAATGGGGTTTCCTTGAAATCAAAACTGCAGTGAACACCAAAGGCCAATTTGTCAGCAAAATCATTGTTGGATACTTCTCAGTTAGGTTCAGCTGCTGTCCGTTTGGCAGGGGGTCTCCTATAGGGTGCACTTTTGGACTGCTCGAGGAAAAAATAATAAAATCATTTTGTACATAAGGAAAAGGCAGCAGAACAATCACTCAATACATGTTTTCTAAAATGACAACGATGCCAAGGTTGGTCTTTTGTTCCATGGCTAATAATGTTTTGTCTCTGCTAATGAATGCAGAAATGAGCTTTTAACCGCGTTACAGTGGCGTTTGCACACCATTAGATCATTAGTGTGCTTATATCAACCGTGTACATTTTTGACAAAGACTTATCGTCGATGCAGTGACAAGAGGGCTCACTCTGCTACCAAGATTCCAAAACAGGACTTCCCCACAATCATAGATCTTCAGTCGCAGATGGCCAAAATTGTGCTGTGGATATCCAGCTTTAGACAGACTAATTTGACCCCTAACACAGTTGCACAAAAATGCAAAAACGGAATGAAAAACTCTGGGTTGAATATCTAATTAGTTATCAAAATGTAAATTCAATTAGTAAAAATATTGCAAAAGGTTGTAGTACATATATATGTAACCGAGGGGGGCAGTCAGTCCTTTAGATTGAAAATGCAGTGAAGGGTCATAAAGAGTTTGTGTCCAACATAGAAAGATCAATTCTTTATTTCAACTCTGCCACTAAACATACATAGCATGTAAGTATCTGAAGGGGGTGAAAAAAATCACGCACAGCACACAAGCAGTGATGAAACCAAAACCCTCCACCAGGCGGCGACCACGCTCGGATCAGACCAAAACACGAGCAGGGACCACAAATATCAGTATATAACAGAGCCTAGACCTCAAATGACCAGACATAGACCCAATTAAAACAATTACAACGGCAAATGGCCAATGCAGTCTAAAGAAACAAACAGATGTTAGTTTGAGATATTAGCTCCTCTCCCCCAAACTAGTTGTGTAAAGTTTTATACGCTACCCAAAGCCTCCATGAGGGAAACACCTCCATGAGGGAAATCAAATCATTAATTTTCATGGAGAAACTGTTCACTAACTGTTCAATAGCACCCCTTCACTAACTGTTCAATAGCACCCCATTTTTAGGAACCCTTAGGGACATTAGCATTTTATACAGTGGTCTTCAAAGTGTGATGTGGATGTCTCCTTACGGTGGAATACAGACGCTACTTTTTATGTTATTTTCACTGTCTTTGTCACAATACTCTCTGTGTCAGTCCCAGGTGTCATGGCAGGAAGGGCACGTCATAGAAAACATGACACATGGGAAAGCAGATCGATTTCATGAAAGATAATATACTGACTTGCTTGGATTTGCGATGTTCTAGTGTGGAAAATTTGCAAGCACTGTTATACCACAGAGGGGCATCCACACTGACCTCGTCCTCTTCTCATAATTCAAACTGTGTAGTCTGCACCTTGTTTTTTTAGGAACCTTTGGGACCCTCTGTGAATCTTTGGGTCCTGACTCCTAGATTGGGAATCAAAAGGTTTAGTGCTCTCGGAGATCTCTGTGCATGTACACTTAGTAATGGAGAAGACTACATGGGTTCAACAGCCCAAACTTGTAAAAATACAAATGCAAATGGTAACTTCCCACCACATGTTACCACAATGCTAGCGTTGCCCGCAGCATTTCACATCAACAGAATAATGTGTTTACTTTTGGGTAACGCTTTGTCTGTCAACTGTGACTAAACACGATAAACTCAGACAGGAAACATCTTAAAAAGAGAAAATGTGCGTTTCCTATTGAATTCAACAGTGTTTCCCCAACGCTTGGCCACTATGACACATCACCACCCCTATCCAAATCATGTTTTTCTCCTTTATTTGTGATGCATCATATTTTATTGTAAACATAATGAACCATTTGTGCACTTTTGGAACAACAAATGGTGTAACCCTGTACAAACTCGCTCTTGCTTTGTTTTCATCCTCAATTAAATTCCCTCTATTATTTCCAAACCGTCCTTTGATGCAGTTACCCTCCCCCTTAACATATATATTTTCCAGCGAAGAACGAGGAACATCCGATACTCATCTATAACTCTCACAGTTGCCCTAAAACTGTCATTGCGGCACCAGCTCTTCTCCCCAGGGCCAGTATCTTCCCAGCGCTCTGCTAGCTCCACTGCCTTCCTCGTTCTCGCTTTCAACTTGTGCTGCTCTAAGCCTGTGCCCTTTAACTCTGCTTTTTACAGCGTACAGCACATGATCAGACTGCTCCTTAAACAAAGCCCTTCAAAACTGATGCAACTTAGATCTGCACGTCCATGTTGGCCTTTCTTTTTGCAGTATGCTCAGTAGTTTTGTTTTGTTCTCATGTTCTTTCGCACAGCAGTTGTCATTCAAACGTCAACACCAGTGAGGCAATATTAGGCATTTCATACAGTGGTCTTCAAAGCATGGTGTGGGTGTATTATCCTTACAGAGGAATACAGATGCTATTTGGTTCCGTCCTGTTTTAATTATTCTACATTTTATTTTGTTTGTTGGATCTTAGTCACACGAGTCAGTCCCAAGTTCAGCTAGTTGTAAGGTGTCATGGCAGGAAGGGCATCAGTATTAAAAGAACATGACACAGGTCAATTTCATGGAAGATAATGCACTAAAAGAAAATTGCAGTTCCACAGAGTTTTTAATTTATTGTTTTAAAATAGCAGGTACATCATCGTTGCAGGAAGTCAAAGGAGAGGCAGAGACGGATACAATATTAGGACTGTAAAGATACATAATGTTTATTCTAAGTTAAAACTATGTAGGCAATGTTTTGATTTTTCTTTAAAAACAGTGCTCTACTTGAAATACCAAGTGCTGAATGGCTGCTGCCTCATACAGAGCTGGGATAAAATAAAAGGTGGGCCGGAGGCTCACTACACCCTGTGCAAATCACGCACACACAGACACACACACACAGACACACACACACAACAAAATAAACCTTAAGGGTGTAACTAAAGAGAGAGTGATGGAGGTGCAAGAATACCACAGCATATGAGGAGAGAACACCAAAACCCTCATAACCAGGCGGGCAACCACGCTCGGGCCTGAACCTGTGGCAGGAAGAGAACACAATTACTAAAACAGCAAGTGTTTGACACAGAAAAACCAGGCCAAAAAATAAAACAGTTTGCGAGCGGTGGATTTATCAACAACTAAACACAACTGTAGGGGATACAGTTTGTTGAAAACATTGCAATGAAATGCATTGTGGGGAATGTACTTGTTTGAAGTCCACATCGCTGCTGGAAGTGCAAAGAAAAGTTTGTGGTGAAGTACGGATTGAAATATTCTAAGAATTGGGACACACTGCACACTTCAGCGGCTCGTTGAGAACAACTTTGGAAGTGCGTAAGTGCAAGTGCAAGTGCAAGTGCAAGTGCAAGTGCAAGTGCAAGTGCAAGTGCAGGGACATACTGTAGACTGCAGAGAGACCAGTTAAATGCTGCGTTGCAGAAAAACTTTTTCTCAGAGTTTCTACATTTCAGCTAGGGTTGCCAACCGTCCCGAATTGCCCGGGACGTCCCGAATTATGGGTGATTTTGATTTGTCCCATGCGGGACAGCTCCAGTCCCGTATTCCAATCACAGCCTCGCCGGCCAATAATTGACTACTGCAAATGCGCTACTGAGTTTACATTCCCCATTTACTATGCGCCTCTCAGAGCTCGACTTCCTGGAATTACCGTGAGAGAAGCGCGTCTCAGCCAATAAGGCTGAGGTTGGATTGAACTGATATACCTGGCCTGTCCTCGCTCTGTAGACACTCCCGAGAGGGCCCCACAGATGGATGATAACAAAAAAGTTATCAAATGCATAACAGTGTATAGACTGTAACAACTCAACTCAAAAAATGAAACCTTTAAAGTTGCTCAAATCAACATTTGAATGTGAACTTTTGTTTTTCTTGCCATTAGCTCATTGTGGACGTAAGCAGCATTTGCACAACAACATACTGCAGAGGCTCACTGGAGCAGGCTCACGGACAGCAGGGGGCAGTAGTACTAACAATAATTTAACTGTTGCATGAAAACAATACAAATGCAGGCGCAGCCATGTTGGATTGGTTAACTCAGATAAACTCTGGGTTTTGAAATGTTGCTCACCCGAGTTTCCAGTGTGAATTTACATGTTAGAAAAGTCAAATCTGACCTCCGAGGATGACTGCTGGTTCCGCCTGTTAATCAACTGTGAAGGGAGAATCTGATTGGTCAGTGCTAACAAAGAGCCTTTTCTTTGAACCTCCAAAACAACACCAAATCTGATTGGTTTGACAGAATTTTGAAATTTTAGTGTTGTATTTTATACAAGTTAATAAGTATTTAATTTAACATTTAAATGCTGAAATGTTTAGGCTTTCCCTGACGGGCCCCCTCTGCTTATATTATATTCCTTTTTGACTATGCTAAATTATTGTATTACAATTATGATCTGCACTCATATTGTACACTTTTTAAAAAAAAAATGTGTATAGCAAGCAAATACGAGCAGCATTGCAAACAAAAATAACACATTCTTACATTGACTATAGAAAAATCATCCATCATCCACATTCCAGTACAAGCTACAAAAGAACTTTTACCCATCTATATGATATTGTTTCAGAATCCACTCTTCTCGACTCTTGTGTTCCTCCTCTGTTTATTGCTGCAGTACATACAGCTCAGTGCTTGGATTATTTAACCCATCACTTCGCTCCACAGCTCAGATACAAAAAGTACACTCGTCTTTCAGTAACTTTATTTCATTTTTATTCTTTTAGTTTACTTATCAGGGACAACGCACATAAAACATTGACCTACAGGGAATAATGCTTGTGCCAGACTATAGCAAAGCTGCCGTACTTGATAGAATATCACACCAGTGAAAGAATAAGCAAACAACTCACGCTATTCCTACTCCTTCCTAACTTGTTTTGAGCCTGTTCATCATTTAACCAGCCTCGAGTTTGTGCTGCAAAAGCCCCATGTTGAGCAGTTATTTGAAATTTGCCAAAACTCTCTCTTCTACCAGAATAGAGCTGTGCTGGACACAACCTAACAAGATTGCGGCGTGGTTGTACGCTGATGTTTTTTGTGAACAGTTTGCGTGTAGGTCTCCTGCTTGGACCCAGTAGGATTCCAATTTATTCGGCGCAGCTTGATGGCACCGTTCGATCGGCTCAGAGAGAAACACGACAAGGCCCACTGCTTCCAGCACTCGTCAAGATACAGCCATAAAAGAAGTAGCATGCTTGGAGTTTGAGGTATTTTGTGCATAGTGTATGTATTTGGTCGTGAACAAGAAGAAAGAAGTGTAATAAGCCACATCTGCTTTCAACTGTACTTTTAAGAGCCTTTATGTATGTGTTGTATGTTGTGTTACTGCGTGTGGGCTTGCCTCTCCACAGACCTGACTCACACTTTATTTATACAGCACATTTTAGAAAACAGTTTTTCATAGTTCTGCACAGAGACACTGACAACCATAATAATAGTAAACAATAAGAAAAAGGAATCAATTACTGATCCTAAAGAAATAAAACCAGTAAGATCACTTAAGATAGAAACAATAATGTAGCTGTAAATAAATAATTACATAAATAATAGCAATCAAATGAACTTATAATGGGATAAATGTAAAACACAGAGGACCACACAATAATAAAACTGATCAATCTCTGTGGAGAATGATCTAAAGGTTGACTTAAACTTCTCCATGAATCTTCATAAAGTGATGCAGGCGACATGTCCACCACCTGGATTCTCACACTGCGGCTTTACAGATGCTATATTCATGCGTTGCAAAGTGCACAAAGTTATATTCTACCTTCCCGTTCTGTATGTTACCCTTTGATTTTTCCTCGTGTTTCGCTCCCGGAGCTCAACCCACTTGTACAATGCCGCGTTACTTGACTGTTTTAGGCCATACATTGTTCTTAATCACGCACACGCTTTGGCTTGGAGTGTGCCTCACTGCTTCTCTCTGATCAGACCGGGTCACAGCCAAAGTATAGCACAGAAAACAACCTCCTAGAGAGAAATGTGTTGTTTCAAGCCACTTTGTCATTCAGTCCTTTCGTATTGACAAATAGGAAATTCAATTCCAAGAAAGAAACAAGGCAAAGTACTGATTTTCAATTACTTACACCATGAATCATTATTCTTCTAATTAGCTCATAATGGATGAGTTGATGGAGAGCAGTAAAAATCAAGTCCCCTGAAGGTTATTCCCTTCAGGATATATGTGCTGCTGGCTTCTGTAACAATGTGAAGCTGTGAGAGACGATGTAAGGCTTTGAAAATCTGAGAAAAAACGATGCTTAAAAAGACAGGTTTGGTTGTTTGTTTATGCGGGGTGCCAAGATTTATTGTGCGTCACTGTTGGCTGCTTTCAACGCATGGTAAATTCTTATTTCCCCATTTGACAAAAGTGCAAAGGCCCGATTGAGCTTATCAGCGTGACCCAGATAGATGGAGGACAAATGTTGCAGACGTCCGGGTTTAATTCTGTCCAGTCACGGCTGCTAAGGAATGTAGCATTGTAAATACATAAATCAGCAATAATTCAATACTTTGCTTTTGGACAATGCTCTCACTTTTCACACCACCAAAGATCAAACCAGGTTAAAACACAAAGAAGATCACAAAAAAAAGGTTGTAAATTAGACTTAAATAAGACCAATTAATCAAAGCATTTATATTAGGGAACATAAAATCAAATATTCAACATCAAATCGACAATGGAGGCAAGGTGGTTGCCCAAAGACACAGGGGACTATCAAGCACAAGATCTAGTTAAAAGTTAATTTATGCGATAAGAACTTGGATTTTTTTTTTTCTTTGCAACCCTTGAATAAATGACCGCTCGTGGTCAGCAAGAATGCACTGATACAGAATACAAAACGCCTTTGTTAGCACTCATCAAGGATACATGAGTCCAGGGCGCGATGGCGTGAACCTGCCCTCTTGAGGGAAATGGAAAACACTTTGACTGTGATGCTAACCTGTCGTAATAGACCTCATTGCAAGGAGCCTCTTCGAGTATGCTGAAGGGACGTGCGAGGCAGTGTAAACGCGGCGGAATTCAGAGCTTGCTGGTGTCGTCTGAGTAACGTGGAGTGAAGGGAATTCTTTTGCAGAGGAAACTTCTTTTGTTTGACTGAGAGTGAAACAAACTCTGACACAAATGATGAGAGCCTGTGAAGATATGGCGCAAGAATGTGCTGCTCATCGGTCTGACTGTGGCATCACCCCTCATTGTTTTAAAGGGAGCTTCCAAATGCGGTCTACGATTGAGATAGGGTTGTTGTCGTTTGAATATAAGAGCTACCCTGGTGGCTTAGTAGGAGGCACACAATACAGTTGTAACAAGTACAGGGATTCAATGCTATGAATAAATCTTTATGAAAATGGTAGCATGTTTTCTTCTGTTTCATTTTACTTTCTCCTCACAATAATGTCATGGCATTTGGACGAAGACAATATACTATTGCTGTGTTCATATCATATTGAATACAGATTGATTTTTTTGTTGTATTATATGTAGTTCTTGGGTCTTGTCACTGAGAGAAATCATTAGATTCAAACATTTGTGAATTTACCTTTTACATAATTAATGGCAAAGTACAATGTAATGAATAGAGAAATCTGTCTCTGGCCCCCACCTGGCAGTATGACATCATCACATTCTGAAAACCACTAATACGCTAACTGGGATAACAAAAGATTCATGCATTTTGCAGCCCTGATTCCATACACGTTGGACTGGATTGGACACTTTCTTTAACCTTTACTTGGACACACTGCACTTGGATTTGAACACTTTTTACCTTTACTTGGATAAATCGCAATCTCAAAGATGTTGGATCACATTAGCGCCTTTGGCTGCAACCTTACGACGACAGGTTTATGTATATTGGATATCCATCCTCCTTTACAATGCCTTTGCCCTCCTCAGCCTTTGCTTTTACTGTAGCGGTGAGTTGACACGCTGGGCTCTGATGCACACGCGTGTGCTCATACCATGCATGATTTGTGTTGCTCCTCGAGCCTTAAATATATGTGGCAATTTAAAAAAACAGTTAACTTTGACTTCCCTAGTCATGCTATGTAGTCCATACACTGTAAAAAAAAAAATACATCCAAATATTCCAGACATTTTGTCCTAGGCAGGCTTTTTCCACATTGAAAATATGAAAAAGTTGTGATCATTGTGAGGGGAAATTTCATACTAAATCTGCAAAAATAAAGTAAATGTTTGATATCGTATTTTTTCAAACAGTTTTTTGAAGAATAAAAACAGCGTTATCTGGTAGGATTAGGCTCTGGCACCACCTGTCTCATTCTTCTTCTTCATGTTCGTTCCGTAGCTGGACTTTCGGACCTCCGTATTTAAAGGAACGGTCGTACTGCACGCCACAGTCACGTTACGCCTGATAATCATTAAACAGATCAGGCTTGTTGAGCCGCCGGGCTCTGTCCGATACACACTTTTACACATGTTCACACGCCTGTGTGTCGCATTGCGCCTGGAAACTTTTCTGCAGTATACAATAATCCCTGTTAAAATATTAACTAATTAATTGGGAAAATAAATGTTCATCTTGTCATCCCAAGTTACAAATGTACAAAGTAAGATTTTGCTTTAACTTTGGCTATTTGATTTATCTTACTGCCCGAGCCTCTGTAGACCTTTGCTGAGGGAACACATTACCCACAACATTTGCAACCACAACCCAGTGCAAATTAAGTAATTATAAACTCCTTCCTTCCTGTGAGAGTCAAATGTCCCCATTACTGCCTCTCAATATCAGATGTTAAACCTTGTCAACTCAACCCCCAAACCAGTAAACAAGCTGTGTGCGAAAAACATGCTGACCCCCAGAGGAGCGGCCACACGTGATGCATTACTCTACCTGATTAAGTTAGAACAGTGACTACAGGAGGCAGTTAATTTGAACAGACCGGCAGCAGGGTCTCTCGACTGCGCATCCATTTGAATAAGCCAGCACTACAGAAATGCACGTTGGCCTCACCAGCAAACACCCACGATGGGGGTCCATAATGTAGCTAACACAGACCAAGGTGATTAGTAGATGGTTTCTTGCTTAACTTGAACTAGTCTGCATTGCACATCTGTGGAAAAACAGTGGCTAATTTATATTGAAACTTAAACTCTCCAACAGCAACACATGCGCAGACACTTTCTGCACAATCTTTACACTCATTTATATGTTTTACTGCTTATTATCATTATTACACATATAACTCACTACTGTGGGTTATATGTGTGATGAGTGCCCAAAATGTGTGTGGAAACTGTGTGGAATGTATTTGTTATTTATTTTCTTTAATGAGAGGCAGCATTGCTTGTGCACCACCATCGAAGGAGTATATGAAATGTAAAGATGATTCCGAAAGGTGACATTGTGAATCCCCAAAGACCTTTAGTCAGGGTCGATTGTTTTGCCCGAGGGGGGAATTCGTGGAAGAGAGAGGATGTTAAACCATTTTTTTAAAGTTCAAATGAAAAACTGGCTGGTCAAACCAAACTTGCACTCATAATGTCAACTCAGATCTTAATTCAAATATATATTAAGATATAACTAATTTAATAAAAATGGTGTGTAAAATCTACATGATTTTAATATGGAGCCAAAATGAATGTACAATAATGTGGACTATGCAATGTGAGAACTGTATTGAGTGGATTGAGCAATGAGGGGGACTTTGCAATATATACTGTACCTGTACCATGTGGGTCCATTAACATGCACTGTCCCATGGGGGTTCACATTCAGCTCCAGTCCAGTGAGTCTAAGGGGATTTCACACACATAGGAATACATTGTTTGGGCTTTAGGCCCATTCATACACTTCAAGGATTTTATATATAATTTTATCTCATTTTTAAAGAAAGAAAAGTTGGGGACACACTTTTGGATTTTGGATTTGTGTGAAAAAAATTTGCAAGACGTAAAAAAAGATTTATACAGTTTCTCTTTTTATATTTAATTATTATTAATGAGATTGAAATTGGACATATGGAATTTATCCAATTTTGTATTTCCAGCCAGAAAAAATGTACTGCAGCGCAATAGAAAAAAAAAGATTATCAGTGCTTTCAATGTCCTCCTCACAGAAAGTACAAGTGCTTTCTTGAATTTTGAATCGTAACTAGAGTAATTCTTTGGAAGGGTTGATATTGTTCATTATTTTGTGTGTTTCTTTTACTTTAGGAGCGACAGGAAACGCCATGTACATAGCTCTAAGTTTTGTTACGGACTTTAATTGAATTCATTAAGAACATTATTTTTATTTTGCAGGCCTGGGAAAGTTTGTTCACATAAATCAAATAAAATCATTTTATTTTTGTTAGGCCCAAAATCACAACAACAGTCGCCTCTGAGGGCCGAATCAACAATGTTTGTGGTGGCGATGGAGTCAGACAATGTCTGTGGTGGCAAGGGACGATGTCCCAGGGTCCTCTGTCCTTAGACTCTCCTTCTTGGCCATGAAAAACTACAAAAAAAAAACTCTTTGGGAAAAAAGCGTAGAAACCTGGAGGAGTTCCAGTGACACAGACGGACAGACGGACACGAGGGAGACTGGAGCTGGACCCACTCTTCAGGCAGATGAGGGACTTAAGCACTTTCTAATAAAAAAGTTACTAAATTTTTCGTCTATAATCAAGATTCCTTGTATTGAAGTGGTAGGTAAATATGGGTTTATGTTTTGGTTTGCTAAAGTATTACTTGATAAAAAAAAAAATATTTAGGGAGGGGTTTAAGTAAACGCATAAAGTCTAAAAAAGGGGATCAAATTCATGTTTTGTGCAAAATTGATTGAAATTTAGTAAATTTTCATCATCATCATCCATGAGGTGTGCTATAGACCACATATTTCTTTCAAACCAGTCTTTGTAAAATAATGATTTGTTACAATGTAGAATATATGTGTTATTCCAGATTATTGTAGAACGCTCCCTCCTCATCCGCTTCTTGTTTGCCCTTTACGCTCTGTCCTTCTCAGGTAAATGACAATCCCATGGCTCTGATTCATCTATTTTCTGAATTCATGAGTTAAATTCTTCTTGAAGTGCCGCTGCTGTGCCACAGCTTCACCCAAAGTCCATCCCGGTGCTCGGTTGAATCCCACCTCTCCAACATCCACGGTATGTGCAGCGTCTTAATCTAGATGAGATAGTTTTGGTTTTACGCAGTAGTTTCATTCCACCGGTGATGCTGCAGGTGTCCAGCGGTGGTCTGCAGCGGCCCGGGCACGCCGCCTCTGCTGTTTTGTCCCTTTTTGCTGTTTTGTTCTGTTTTCTTTTTCTTCCTTTTGCTCCTCTGTTTTGTCCTGTTTGGTTCCTTCTCTTCTCTTCTGTTTTGTTTTGTTTTCTGTTGCGGTCCGTGGTGTCTTGGCTCCCTCCTGGCGTCGGGTTGCGGCTGAACAGTGGGACACTTTTGCCCCGATATTGGGCTGGCAGGCAACAAGGCCGGGGGTAGTTTTTAGGGAATTGAGTGAGTGAGAAGTGTGTGAAAGTGTTTTATTAAAGATTTGACACCATAAATACAAATTAAATACTCAAAGTTAAAATATTGTTTTCTGTGATGTTAAATAAAGACTCTGTAAATGAAATGGAACCTGGCCAGCCTCTTTCCTCAAATATACTTATCTGCGCGCCTGTTCAGGACATTTTCTCTAGGTAAAATGGAGTGGCGTTGTTGCAATAAATATAAACTGATTCATGCACGACTCGGCCACTACAATAGCACACAACTCTCAACTCTTTTGACTAATCTTTTACGATCTGCTTCATGAATAAAGAAAAACGTACTTTAAGAGAGAATGCAGCTTTATTTGAAGGATCCCGTTTGTTGTGCTATTATAAACCGGCCACCAGTCAGTTGTGTGAGTCTGCTTATCCTATTACTGCATTTTGTTATGTACACAGTTTAAGTTTCTGTTGTTTTGGTTCAGGTTTCAAGTTTCTGTTATTTTGTGGTCCACGTCGACATGAATAATCTCTGATGTCAGAAAACATACAAGTCCATTCCACACCTTTATCTGAATCATGTTTCAGTGTGCACAATGATGATAAACAAGAATTGTCTTTTAATGTTGTTCAAAAGAAGTTACAAGAGCTAAAACTACCAAAACAACTGTGGAAAATACTAATATACTCACACACTCATATACTCAACATTAACCCCCAAACCCTTACCCTCAATTTACATGATATAATTGGTGGCCATCTGTAATTTAAACGGAAACCAAAATTAAAACAATGTGAAAGAGCACACAAGAGGATTCTTCGCATTTGCTAAAAATAATAAGTTAAAACCGGCTCATGAAGGCCCAGTTTTTTGCTGCAGACGTGCTGGAGCCTGTCAAACTGTAATTATCGGACTTGATGGTGCTAGTTACAGTAGATAGATAGACTTTATTAAGCCTTTGTAGGAAACTATTTTGTTGCAGCAGCTCATATGTACAAACAGCTAAAGAACATCCATCCGCCCTGATTAAAAAAGTGCAAAAAAAACTCTAAACATCAAGGCATTAAACAGTCTAATTGCAGCAGGGACAACACTGTCAGCTTGAATGTGAATGTGCTGCTGTTCATCACCTCCAAAGTACGCAGAGGGTGGGAGGAGTTGACCATGATGGATCAGAGCTTGGACAGCATCCTTCCCTCTGTCACCTGTAATTTAGACCCAACCACAGATCTATGCTTTTTTAATTTAAACAAAACTGAAAGTATCACTGGCTCAATCTGCAGCCAAAGATTGATTTGGAGTCTTCATTTTCACAAGGTCGTTCACATGTGTTGAAATAACCATAAATGTTGTCTTTATATAGTTTGTGGAGGCGCGCCATATATAGAGAGCTGTTATAAGGAAATGTGTTGTGCCTGAAACGGCGTCAAGCAGTGTGAAAGAGAGGGAAGCGGGGGAGTTAGAAATCACAGGTGCCGACGTGGCCAATGAAAAGGATCCGGTTTGATAATAAGTTGCGAATGGCACCTGGTCTCCCCAGAGAGGCCGACAGAACACAGGAAATCTCTATGCTCACACTGTAGCTTTGATGTATTTTCAGAACATATCCAGCATTCATTCTCCTGCCTATGTGTGGAAGTCCGGCAAAATCATTTTCATATTTTTTTGTCTTTAGCAGAAAGGATTAAAAAATAGTGAGAGATTGTTCTTTAAAAGCACCCATTCATGACCGGCTGTACGACGGCTTACATTCTTATAATTACAGTGTACTTTTCCACCTTCAAGGCATTCAGAGCACTTCTCTAGGCAATGAGGGTTTCCTCTAGCGCCCCTGATGTTGCAGTAGTCTTCCATTCAAGTACTAACCAGGCCCTGTCCTGCTTAGCTTCTGATCTGACCAGATCAGGCATTGACAAGGAGGTAGCTGGCAGCCCGGTGTAAACGCTCTCTCTTCTTTCTCACACTTATTGTGCTTTATCTCCTATATTTTGTAAATATAGTTAGTATATTTTTTCTATTTTACTGTACGATAGGGACACGCGCTGGAATAGTTTTTTAATTCAACTGTTTTTGACTTTTTTCGGCTGGATTTGAGCGTTTTTCGTTGCGTTCGTTGTGTTGTTGTGACGTGAGCTAGCTCCGAGCGAGCCCACCAGCCCCCCCCCCCCCCGCGCCCTCCGGCCGCGCTAAAGTACGGCGTGTCGTCGGTACACGTTTATATACACGTTTATATGAAAGAGGAACTTCACGAACGACCGGGACACACACTGGAATCGCTTTAAATTAACTTGTTTTGACTTTATTCGGCTGGATTGAGTGTTTTCGTCGTGTCGTTGCGATGTGTCTTGGCTCTGAGTCCCCCGGCTCCGGCCCCGCCCCCCGGCTCCGGCCCCGCCCCCAGGCTCCGGCTCCGGCCCCGGCCCCCGGCTCCGGCCCCGCCCCCCGGCCCCGGCCCCGCCCCCCGGCTCCGGCCCCGCCCCCCGGCTCCGGCCCCGGCCCCCGGCTCCGGCCCCGCCCCCCGGCCGGCGCCGTACCGCGTTTCCACAAAGGAAGAACTGATGAAACTGCGGAGAACAGTCGTCTTACCCGGAGATCGTCACGTTATCCCGTCGCAATACTGACCTAACCTAATACTGATGTGCAATTCTGTCGTATGTGCAATTGCTGTTGGAATTCATGTGCAATTACTGTGAAATTCATGTGCAATCTATGTGCTGTCGTGACACATATTCATGTGCAATTACCGTCGGGATCACATGCAATGGTATTTATTTATTTATTTGTCTATGGGAGTTTTTATTTATTTATAGGAGATCTTCTACTGAAAGTGTTTTTCAGACTTCCTATAAGTGATCTGTTCTTCTGGATCTACCTCTGTATCTACCTGCGTTGCACCAATGAAATTTCCCCATGTGGGACAATAAAGGAATATCTTATCTTATCTTATCTTATATCTAAAATTTGGATTCTTACTGTTCTCCAAAAATTATTTATTCTTTTTTTTTTATATTCAAATTTCACATTTGAGTTTTTAGATTTGTTACTTTCAATAAAACCTCAAAACTGGTAGAACCTTCTAATAACCTTTCTCAGGTTTAAAAAAAAAAACCTTTATTGGACAGTGTAGCACAAAATGGGGACGAGAGAGGGCGGGACACAAATAGACGAAGCTCATGACACTAAAACCGAACGCACATGAACGACATGAGTGACGGGCACACGAGCTATCCACTAAGCCATAGAGCGGAACATGGTCATTTTTTATATTTATAATGGAATATGAAGTGTAAGGATTTGAACGGTGTAACCCAGGTGATGATTATGAAACACAGATTTAGTTCCTGAATATGAACATCAACACTAGCATCTCTAGAGCAGGATTTGTTCTGCTCGCTGATTAGTTCTGGGTCAAAATCTAAGGTGTACTTATTGGTTCACGGCGGTGGCCATTGCCTGAAAAAGTGACGAGATTAAAGCATCTTTTGAGAGGACGTTCAGTGGCGACAAATCAAACCTAATTGAGAAAAATACGTTCTTCTTATTTGTTGAATTCTTTGTGCTCCCTTGATGAAGATCTATACACTCACTAACAAAAACAGACAGTCTCGGCCCACCACCTCATCATCCTTATAGGCCCCACTAGGATTGACAAGCGAGCTACACAAACCCAAATGCTCCGAGCCAAACTAAATGTCAATATATCGAGCACTGGGAGGAAGTCATTAAAATGGCAATCAGTGTTTCTTAATTACACAGCAGAGCGACATACTGGACCGAAGGGGCAGGGACCAAACCTAAAACATTTGCCTTCTTTCCAGTCAATTACATGGGCCAAGTGTTAAAGACTCACCTCTCGCTTCCCATTTCAGCAGTAGACTTAATGAAAAAGGCCCAGCTATCTCCGTGCGGTCCTTGTTAGAAGTCCAAATACAATCAACAGAGGAGCTGACATTAATTTCCATAGGCCTAGGCTTTAATTGTGTCGGCCAAAATAGCAATCAACAATACTACAAATGATCCAAACAAGTATTGCTGTTGCACTTTGAAATGAGCCTCTGTTTAGGGTAATATTATTAGACATGTAATTTAGCTCATCCATTACAAATAAGTTTCAAAATCCACCATTAAAAATACAGAAGATGGAAAAATATTTAACCATCTTTTCAAGGTAATCGCATATATTTTCAACCCATGCTTACTAAATCTTTGAGTCCTGCTGTTAAAGAGGAAGTACTGACTTCGCTTGAAATTCAATGAGCTCATTTAATTGAGTGTAGCCTAAGGGATGTTTGTATAATAAGCAAACATATTTTTTAATATTGCAGAGCTCGGAGTGCTTGTGTCTGTGTTCTTTTGCTTACAGCTATCGATAAAAACAAAGAAAAGTTCTCATTGGAAGAGCACATACTGTATCAAGGGCACTCCTGGTTATTGGTGGCAGGAAGAGAAAATTATTTGGGAGTTTTCCTTGGAGACCAGAGGGTAAAACCTATTCAGAAAATCACAACGTTCTCGGCGTGAGAGTGATTAAGTGCAGGGCTTCACAGACTTCGCACAACCTCAAGTGTGTTTTGAGACCTGAAATACTTCCTCTACATTCATGTTGAACAGGTATGTACAGTCAAAATTAGCAATTAGCTGCAAGCACTGATCGCTCATATGGAATGTAATGATTCTAACCATTTAAATCCTAATGCGGATGTTTCATTAATAACTCTAAAATGCTGTGAATTTAACAAAGAGTTCTACATTCCTCCAGTAACAGCCTTTCAGATGTTAAATGTTCCTAAAGTTGTAGATCAAAAAGCACTTTATTTTCCACCGGTTCAGTTAAAATGCCTCAAAGCCTTGTTGATAGACTGTTACGCTTTTGATTTATTGAGGTGAATAAGGCTAACAGTCAGTGGGGACTAACCTGACCAAGAACTCCTCGGTTTCATGTCTATTTCATTTTCCGTACTTCAACGTTCGAGACTATTTTCAGTGAAGACCTTGATTTTCTGACCCTTCTGTTCACATGGTTACCTGCATATTCAGGGCTAAGTGTTTTTGACGAATGTAATCTCCACAAAATAATAAATGTAATTTTGGCTTCAAACCATCAGAATTAAGTTGAATACATCTTTAACTCTAACAAAAAAGAAAGAAGTAAAAGTCCATTTAAATCATGTCGTGCCTGTCGTCACCTGTTACTGAAATGTTTGGCGGTACCAATGTTAAATAAATGTATAAAAATCCATCTGAGCTTAAAGGAACATGATGGCACTTTTATGTTGGAAGCCCACCACCTGCTCCTTCTTCTCGAGATGTTATTGCTTTGTTTGGAATGTGTAAATCTGTTTACTATATGTGTTTATATATATATATATATATATATATATATATATATATATATATATATATATAATTTTCTCTTTTTTTTATTCATAGTTGTCAAAATCCTTAAAAAATAAATAAATAAAATGTATATATTCATTTAATTACGCCTTCTCCAAAAATGATTCCAAGGAAGTGTGGAAAAATCTTTATAGAGCAATAACATTTCCACGGACACAAGCCCTACACCACAAAAGTTACATAGTGAAGCTTTATGGGTCTGCTTTTACAACAGCTTCAAAATAAATCTTGTTTTATTTTCTGTTTCTGACAAAATGTTTTGGACCCAAACAAATACACAGAAGAAAAGGAGAAGCCTGAGGTCTCAGCATCTCCTCTTACATGAATGCACAAACATGCTTCACAGGATGCTGAGTCAGCTGGGTGTTTTGCCCATTAGACACGGTCAAGTTCCAGTCTCATGTGGTCGATGGAGCCCTGAACTTTTTCAAGAATAACTAGCACACACAAATGATTTGTAACCTTCAGATAACATTTGCAACATATTCCCTTAATGTTGTATGAACACTCCCCTACTGCCAACAAAAAACACAGAAAGACAGACATGCCGTCCCTGTCTTCGATCTTGTTATTTCATGTTTTGCTCTCGACATAGATCCGGTCTAGTATTTCCATTATGATGTAGTTTAATCTTGACTTCATCACATTTTGAACAGGAAACCAAGGATGTCATCAATTATGACATTGAGGACATTCCCATTGATTTAATATGGTGTACATTTAATTAAACCAATCAACAACAGCTCTCAAAAAACATATACTATACAAAATACATAATACAAATGCTAATACAAATGGAAAATAAATAATTATTTTAAAGTTGTATTTCTCTATTTGGGCTGTAAAGAAGTCTGGTCTCCAATGAGAAACAATAGAACTCAAGTGTAAAACCACATAGGCAGTTATGCTATAGAGGCTGACAATATGTTAATTTACACTTCATCGCAAACTAAAATGAGAGCAATAAAAAACCGTATAAACACAGAGACTGCAATTAAGTGCTGTATGTGTTGGACCATATGTGTCTTCATTATATACTACAACCAACAACAGCAGACTGAAGCCCTCTGACCTTTTCTTTCCACAAAACTTAACATTTTCTCCCAAAGACAAGACAGGCCTATGTTTATTGAATTATTTGACCACCAAAGGCTTCTTTTTGGTTTAGGCTCATTCAAACAGTGATCAAACCTGCTCAGCCCTTCTGCAGAACTCAATAACGTAGGCATTTAGGACTTTGTCTTTATACTGACCACACAAAGTAAAAGATGTTAATGGGCTCTACTGCAGATAAATAAATATATAGATTTGATTGAATTAACTTGCCTTACAGCAAAAAGCAGACTTCGACTCCCCGGTTGGTTTGTCTGCCTTTGTTTGGGTGGGTTTCTGCTGGGCACTCTCAAAAAACTGAGCTAGTCAGGATCAAGTCTTGCTCACGACCTGTAGATAGGTACTGCACTTTTTCACCCGAAAAGGTTGAGGCTAAAAATGTATTGGAAGTTCCCTTCCAGCCCCCGGGAGGTGGGTGGGGCTGTTGAAATCCATACTGGGCCACAGTAGCAAGACCATAAAGTTCAGCTTTAACTCGAGCAACTGGCAAACGGCATTGGCTTTACAAGATGTAATTACAGCTAATTGTATCCATTTCAGTGTGGTCTCATCCATCAGAGCTTCAGTCTCCTCTGCATGTTCAACCGGCCACAATGCTAATTCTTTGATACTGATGTAGGAGGGCGAACAAAAGAAGAGTCACTTATAAGAAGCTCCTATAGGCCTTGCTATAGCCTTGCATGGCATTGACTTTGATCAGCGGCTGCCATCGCTGGTCTGATGCAACTCCAGGGAAAGCTCAGCGAGAGATGAGGTGCAAACACCCAAAAGCAAATGTCACAGCAAGTACACCCTCCAGAGCGTTATCTGCTCTGTATGCATGTGTGCCCCTGCTCTCTGATGTCCCCCTTGAACAGCAGAAAGGATTAGTTCTACCTTTCCTATCTGCACAATGAGGTGCTATTTACCTAGTGTTTACAAAATCCCACTTTATATCGCAAGTAGTAGTCTGGGCTAAATCATCACTTTATCAGGTTGTGTGAGGATGACCTAATGACAATGCAACATATCAATATCCATTCAAAATATGTATAGTTCAAAGAAAGCATAAATATTGTTCATTGGAAAAACTAGAATTACACACATTATGCAAAGTACAATAACAGCAGGATTCAATAAGGATTCAACTAGACCTATACAACCTCAGAGAGAAAGACAAATGTATGTCAGTAACATCTAAATAGATACCATCTGAATCAAGAAAGTATGACAGTAACCTCTTTTGTTTTCAATGTTATTGTTTGACTGTGCTGACCTATCAAACTCAGTGCGCCTCAATTCTTCAATTCTGTTGTTTTGGGGAAACAGCTCATTGTCAGCTGCAAATAAGAAGTGGATCTAATAGTTGTAAAATCCATGACAAATAGCACTTTGATTGTGCCTGACTTTACAGTTTTTCAGAAGCTGGACATGCTGTTATACAAAGACTAATACTTTCAACTTGATTTGAGGCTGCAGGCTGAGAAACCGCAGCGTGCTTTGTCTCGCCCCGAGTTTCAAATCTTTTTACTCATCTAAGCCTGTACATTCTATACATCCTGAATGTATGTACCGGTATATATGGTTTCAAAAAAATGTGTCTTTATCATAAGCCTATCTAGAATTGTATTTTGATGGATTTTGTCTGAGTAAACATTTCGTGTCTTCCATTTGCAGGTTGAGTGCTGAGAAAATGTCTGTTTTCACCTACCTCCAATTTTCAACCACTTTACAGTATTTACTTGCAATTTTTCACCAAATTCCGACTCCAGGTTCATACATGCAAGGTTCAGAAATGTCAAATATTTAATCCAGCAAAAGAAAATCGGCTGGTTGCTTGCAAATAATTTATCCTCCAGTTTTGAACAGGGAGTCAATGGATCTGTTTATGTTTAAGAAGCTCCATTCGATCAATATTTAAATTTACAATGGACAAAATATAAAATAATGTTCTTCTTATGGAATGTTGTTTAATACTAAATACCCCAAAAAAGCATATGATGTCTTCTTGAAACAATCCACACACTATTGCTTTACAACAGCACAAGCTCTGCAATAGTAGAACACATAAATATGCTGTACAGTATTATATATATTCTGCCATCTTTGCCCTGAAGGTGTGGCGGATTCTCTTCTCTACACTGTCCCTCTGGAATATCTTCTATGTCTGACGTACTCTGGGTTTGTAAATGAAATGAAGTGTCACATCTTTCCTCAACATGTCCTTCTCTCGGGGCCTCCAGGTACGCATGCTAGTACATTGTTCTTCGCTGCATAATAAGTGCACTGCTGTCCCATGTCCGCCTGTGTCATGGGACGCAGATCCAGAAAATGAAGTACTTTTATTACTTTAGCACCGGCGTTGTCATAGACGTAGTTCTTAAGCAACTCCTACAACCTGATACCGACATACTTATCATGTCAGATCTGCCGGTACAGGGACAGCCAGACACTTCCCATGTCGACTTATGCCCATTACTTTCATGTTTAACGCATGGAGATGGGATACGATGGCCAGTGTGATATTTCAAAAAAAAAAAAAAGGTTATGCCACTTCTTGCTCAGCGATTGCTTTTTTCGTGCTGATTTATATTTGTTTAAAGGGGTTTAGGATTGTCAGTGATAACAAATGTGCTGACAAATACCTGGGCAGGGTGCCATTTGAAATTCATTTAGCGAGACGAGGTAGAGATAAAGGCACAACCCCGACTGTCTGAGCGCGGCACTCTGTAAATCACACTGGAGTGAATGAACGGGAGTGGAGTCTCCAGAAGGACGACACAACTGTGGTTATTTACAAGCAGGTGGCCTTCAGCATAGGTCAGTGCTCCTCTCCTGCTTGTCGTTTGGTAAGTGCAATTCAGCAGCAAGATGCAAAAGAAAGAATGTATTAAAAGAATGTAAAAAGTGGAGCAACAACTGGGAATGTCATTCTACAGAGTTTGAGCACAGCAGCTTTTGTAACTTTAGATTTCAAATGAATGCTTGAATGAGGATCAACAGTGGGACGTACAAGTCAGTTTGTTTGTTTGTTTGTTAGGCGATAATAGCGCTTTAATGCCAGACAAAATAATAAGCGACATGTCATCCTCCATTATAACTGATATTTCCAGCCTCTGTTCCACTTAGAATAGAGGACGAATCGAAAGGTTAATATTAATCTTAGTCCAGACAGTTACTCTTACTTGAATAGTCATTTCCTCAAATGGCCTACTTATATACTCTTACTAGAGTCATTTCCTGGACCACAATTTTGTACTTCCACATGAGCTGAACTAACATTACTCTTACTTCAGTCCAATTTTCTCCGACTCAATGCACCTCTAAGAAAAAAATTAACAGAATGATATATAGTTATGTTCAAAAAACCAAACATATTTGTCCGATGAAGTAATCCATGTTGTTTTGCATCAGGGAGTTGCCGTTTCAAGGATGCCACATTTATCAGAGGAAGGTTCATCCTGGGTCTAGGGTAATTTGTGTTTCATATTGATCGCAGTGACCCTCACAGGGCAAACTGTGCCACTAAAATGTCCCCACAGCAGAACAGACGGATCCCTGAGGTGGAGAGGTCAACATTCAGACTGTGTGAGTGAATGTGCTCCTGCCTGCGCCATTACATCGGCAATGTCCATTTGTCTCTATAACAAGAGATTGATGCACCGTGTCCTCACAACAGCTCTCTGCATGTCAATTTAAGTTCGTCACAGTCACCCGAGGACAAGACACGGAACATTTTTCTTCTGAAAGCAGTTTAAAATGAGCCCATAAGCAGACTATGGCAAGCAAGACTGACTTTATCCAGGTATTCTATCAGAGATATTCTGAGTTTTGTGGGAAAGATGCTCCAGAGGGCCCTTAACACCATTGAATAATAGTGAACTAAGTGTAATTAACACAACACACAACACAAAGGATTGATATTGTTCTGCTAAGGTTTTATTTTGCCCAGAGTCTTCTTGTCGAGCAATCACAGTGCAGCATGTGTCAGATTTCCCTGCATCAATTGATCTTATGCTACTGCACATGTGTCTTTGAAGGATAACGCCACAGCCACTTGCCTCTTCCTCTGATTCGTTTACAGCTATACCTTTTAGACCTGGTTTGAAATAGCATTCAAACCAAGCTTTGTCAGACTTAATTTCTCTGTAGAGAAGGAAATGAGAAAAGCAGTTCATTCAACACAGTGATGAAATGGTTTGGCACTTATCCCCACTGTGGGTACGATTATGTGGGTCTTTGAGTTGTTGTTTTACTGTTCATGGGGCTGTTTGTTTAAAGCATTTAGACATTAACTTAGCAAAAACATCCTTCCAAACAAATATAGTTAATAAATATGATGTAACTAATATTGGGGCAAAAATCTAATCTATGTAATAGATGTGGGCCCCAAATGTATGCAAATTAATTGTTAACTCTTCCCCTGCCCGTTTAGTACAAGCCTGAGAGTTTTTACACTTTTCACAGTTTAACAGAAAACGTTGCACTGCAGGTCTGACCTCAAAAAATTTTCATTGGAAAAAAATATTCTTATTGTATATTGATCCATTCCTTTCTAGAGAAATTTGAATCAAACATTCTGCAATGAAATAATGTCTTTAGGATTGCACTATGAGATCTACATGGTAAATAGAGCAGGGCAAAGATGACAAGTGTCTTTTTTTACATCTTCAAACTAACAAAAGCAGCATCACAGATGTCGAGGTGCAGCGTGAATTGTCTCTTTTATGATGTGCAGATTATATGCAGTGCTGCATGCCTGAAGATATAAACTATTTTTAATTACTACTACTCCTTTGGGCCATGGGAAAACAACTCGGTCTACTTTCATGCAAGTGTTCTTTCTCAGGGACGAGCCGGTCTCAACGTCTGGGAAACACTGGCTCATCTTCTCCAAACTTTGTTCCATCCTTTTCATCATTTCAAATATCATATCAGTTCTAAAACTTTCTAAACAGTAACATTGTAGATGTGTACCTTATGGTGTAGAGCAGCATGCTTGGTGTAAACAACACACTGCAGGGTTCTAGTACCTCCCATGTTACGGCATCTACAGTCTTGCTGGAGGATGGCCACGTACTGCTGAACATCAGGGTGCGCCCCATCATGTTATATGATTAAGTCTTTTACATGCAACAGGTACATGCAGGGCTTTGGCAGGTAGAGTTAAACTATTGACATTTTCTGGTTCCCCTCAAAGACGTGTCAGGATTCCTATTTACCTCCTCAGTCTTTGTAGAGGTCTATTTGATGGCGCTCTCCTCTCTGTGCCCCCGCATTGAACTCTGGTTCAAAGTCACTTCGATCTCTCTTTTCCCTTCACATTTAGATCCAAAGACTGAATCGACATGACCTGTCCCGTGTACCTCAGCCACAGCGCACTCTGCCACATGTTAATTTGTTCCATAGTACCCTGCAGTGCACTTGTGAGGAAAGATTTGCATAGATTCATTTATTAATTCCCATCTCCTGGTGACAGATACCTAGAAATCATATCAAGATTCATTAAGCAATGCTCTGCAACAATAAAGTGCCTTCAATATTGTAAATGAATTGCCATAATAACATCGGCTAATGCATGTGTTATTGTTATACTTCTGCAATATAAATGAACTATGAAGTCATTTATCGAAAGTTTTTTGCTCAAATCCGTACAACTAATTTGTAGTGGGTGATAAAAAATAAATTGCATGATCAATACATGTGATTAAATATCTGAAGGACAGATGGATGTTTCTGTTTCTGCCAATGTCCTCAAAGCTGAGTTCACTAAGGTTTTGTTGATTTACCCGCATTATCAACGTATTTTGATACTTTGATGATAAATTTAATATGAATTTCAAATCCATTTTCAATAGTGTAATTGAAAATTATTTTTTATACCAATCAATTAAGCAGACTCGTAAACTGTGATGGCCTGATGGAATTGTGGCTGTTAAAAAAGACTACATTTTATTGTATTTTCAGTGTGGAGGTTCCCCTGGGTGCTCTGGCTTCTCCTACCACTAAAAAACATGCACAATATGGTCCCTTTTCCAAGTTTTCTTTGTTCTGTTTTCAGTTAAACTCTCATGTTTTCCCATATGTTCAGTGTTGTGTCAGCCACATCTGATACATGTAATCCAACATTATATTTGTCATTGATCTGTAGTGATTGTTCAATACAAGTATGTCAGTGATGCCTCCTCTGATGAAACATGTGCCTTATCACGTCTCTCCATCAGTCATTGAACGGAAATGGAGTAAACATGAACCATATTTATCCAGTGTATGGATATTATGCAGTCTAAAAATCCAAGGAAAACAAACACACAAAATGTGCAAAGATGTGCAAAAAGAACATGGCATATGAAATGTAGTGTGATTTATTCTCAGCGCTATCTTATGAGCAGAGGCATCAAAAAGCTACCATCCATTTTCATTCAAATGGGTTAAGAGTATTTCCTTACCTTCCACAATAGTGCTCCTTCACTGCATCCATCTTGGCTGTGGCCTGTGGACAGAGCATGAGATGTATTATTCAGAGCCGCCACATGCTCCATACTGTACAGCTGCTGATTCAGTTTGACGCAGCAGGCTGATTGTTAATGCAACTTTGTCAATATGTCATTCTAAAGGCACAGAATCAAGCCAAATGACTCACAAGTGATTTGTGTCTCCAGTGAAAATTGGAAAGAGCCCAGCAGAAGTGTTCAATCAACTCCAAAGATACCATTCAGGTAGATTCAGGTAGAATCTACCTGAATGTAGAATGTTCAAAGGCGCCGGTCCAGCTGGCAGCCCGGTGCAACGCTCCGCTCTTTTTTCACACTTATGTGCTTTATCTTTTGTATTTTGTAAATATTTTTTCTACTTTAGTTGTACGATCGGGACACGCGCTGGAATCGCTTAATTCAACTTGTTTCGACTTTGTTCGGCTGGATTATTGAGTGTTTTTCGTTGTGTCGTCGTGATGTGCGCTAGCTCTGAGCTAGCCCCACCGGCCCCACCGCGCTCCTCGGCCACAGCCGCCGTATGGATCGGCGCCGGTGCGTTTATACAAAGGAGGAACTCATGAAACTGCGGAAAATCATCGTCTTACCCGGAGATCATCACGTTATCCCGGCGGACATCCTAATTTTCCCCCTCCATCCCTTGTTGGGAAATGGGAGGTTTTGTCTATAGGAGTTTTTGTTTATAAGAGTTCTTCTATTGAGAGTGTTTTTTAAACTTCCTATATTCTGTGATCTGTCCTTTTCCTCTGTATCTACTGCATTGTATCAATGAAATTTCCCCATGTGTGGACAATAAAGGATTATCTTATCTTATCTTATCTTATCTTAACCCAAAATTTTAATTCAATCCAATTAAGTACTGACTTTTAAGTTTGCAAGCTTTGTATTCATTCTGAACAGGAAATGACTCTATCCTTCTCTCTCTTTTTCTCTCTGTCTATCTACTGTCTATCTGTCATAACATCTAATAATTCGAAACATGAACAGAGCCTTAGCTACAGACAAACACTTGTCTCTAAAAGATAGTTTTTAAGTCTGTGTGTTGAAACTTGGAGCTGCTGTTGCTTCACTTCCCCTCGCACATGTGCAGTTAAAACCCTGCAAACGTCCTTGATTCTCACACAGGTTTATTCAGTGTGGTTTGAGCTCAGATCTATGGGTTTGAGGCTGTGTTTGGTCCTCAGAGCATGCACAGACCTCTAAAAGAAGCTGCTGTCCGCTCTGGTTCTAAAAGCTCATGTCAGAGAGCGGAGCGTGAACGGGCCTCTGAACACGGCCACAGATTGCGTCGCTATGGTAAAAGCAGAACTAAGCTTCCCACGCAGTACTGCATAGCGGCCTGTAGTGGCCACTAAAAGACACTGAGTTCAGCCAAACCTCGGCAGCAGAAGTTAGGGGGAAATGGGCTTATGTGGATATATTTAGAATAATTTGTATGTAGTTGTGACAAACGGTAATAGTGATAGTGTAATTCATTACAATGCAGGCTCCAATGTGACCGTGGTCTATTTGAAAGTTATCTGTGATGTTATCAGTGATGTGGTTGGCATGGGCAGGCCGAGGTGCTGCTGCTCTGAGTGGCAGATACAGAGTAATGCTTCACTGCACTCTGAACACTTCACTGCCGGGGCCCGAGCATGTGGCCTTGATTTAGGTGAATGAGCACATCCCATTTGTATTCAAGCAATCAGCAGTCTACTCGCATTGGGCACCAAACAGTCACCTTTTCCTGCTCCAGACAAGCAGAGCTCATTTTGGGAGTGTTAGAAGAGGAAAAGGAGCCACAGGTGGAACGATGCTCTAGTGTCCGTAGACTGGCAGCAGGTGATCGTCGTGCCATGGAGGTCTGCTAGCTTAAATCCACAGACCAATGAACTGCTGCCCCACGATGTGCTTCAACACAAGGTCAGTACAGCAGGGCACATGGAG
Source organism: Eucyclogobius newberryi (assembly GCF_026437365.1). Classification (NCBI taxonomy): domain Eukaryota; kingdom Metazoa; phylum Chordata; class Actinopteri; order Gobiiformes; family Gobiidae; genus Eucyclogobius; species Eucyclogobius newberryi. The sequence goes on from NW_027316278.1 coordinate 23,903,462, forward strand.
TCAGGGAACTGTGGAGCCCCCCAGGACATCAGACGGAGCCAGACAATGTGCATAGACTTCAATCCAGGTGGAGAATACTTGTTAAGATCTGCCTAGAGACAATTAAACTTAATTCCTTTCTACTTCCAACTGCTTTACCTAAACAAACCATGCATATATAGTGAAATTATAACATACCAAGATTGTTATTATACATATTGTTCATAGTGTGCCACAATATTGATTTAAAGCGGCTTATTGATGGATATATCATAATGGTATTTGAACGTTCAACTTCATCATCATGTTCCGTCCTGTGTTGAGTTGGATGCCACAACTCTTCTCGGATCACAGCTTTTTCACGAATCACAGCTTTTTCTCGAATCACAGCTTTTTCTCGAATCACAGCTTTTCTGTCAACTGCCAGTTAACTTCAACTCTTAAGATCAAGTGAGCCCTCAAGTATCGAATGCAAGAAAAGACTTAGCCAAACATGCTTGAATAAATTAGAATATAATTTTTGATTAACTAATCATGAGGGGACATTGTATAATACTTACATGTTTAAATGCTCATAAAAGTCTATTTCACATCATACATTTAAAGAGCTGATATATCAACTCCCATCCAGGGCATTTCTTCAACTTCAAATTCAGAAGCTCAACTGATCAACATCTGAAGGATTGAGGGCAAAGAAAATGACTGTGCTGTAAGTTTACAAAACACATGCCTATGTCGATAAGTCACCAAAGCTGGAGTTTGTACTGTAACTTAGCAAGACTGGTCACCAAATGTAACCCGAGGGCACATGGCAGACACATGTTAGGGAACATCTTGGGCCGTATTTTGACCCAGGGAGGTAGTGTTAACGTGGGCGCAGCAGAGCTCATTCTTCACATCTTGCAGTCGATGCAATTGATGACAGCGAAGGGCGTAGAATTCTAAAAAAGAGGTGTGATCATGCAAAAATATTAGGTGGAGTAAAGCGACTTGAGGGCGTGGTCTGGTGCATGCACACATGTTCAGCGAGGACACTAGTGATGCACGGATTGTGTTTTGACCCACAGGTCGGGTTGGGACGGGGCAAAAAATGCTCAATTCATTGAGGGCCAGGTTTGGACAGGTTATAAAATGCTGACTGCGTTTCGTACGTCCGCACTCCACCTGTATCATTGAATTTTGCTCCGTCTAAATTCACTTCCTCGTTTGGCTCGTTTCTCTGTGAATATGTGACTGATGAAAAAATGAATAAATCCCCACGGTCATGGGTTGGCCCATCTTGAGGACATAATTCGTGTTGTGCAAAACCAATAAAGGTGAATTAAATAAAGAAACAACGCTTGGCTGCATTTCAGCATTTTGTTTTATTATATATTTTTAAAATTTTACGGAACACATTGAAAAAAGAAATATCAAACAACGTTATAGCTCACTTCTTTCTTACTTGGATGTGAGGTCAGGACAAACATCTCCCAAACATGAGGTGTTTTTGAATGTCATTTGTTCAAACACCATCACCATATATGGATTAGCACCATCCCACTCCAACCTCCAGCGGCCAAGTCCAGCCCCTTTACGCCAGCGTTAAGGTCAGCCCTGGCCCCACCCCCTGTAATAGGGGCTGGGGCCAGGGCCCGTTGACGCTATCTCCGGAGGCAAAATACGGCCCTTAGAGTTACATTGTTACGAGTACTACTTATAAACTGTTGCTTAGCCCCACACTGACCTTTTCTGAAATGTTCATCCAAATTCAGCTTAGTTAATAATTATCTTCACATGGTTTCAGTATTATGCCATAGCAACTCGATAGCTGACATTCACAACTGTCATTCAAATGAAGCCGCAGTTCCACACAACTTTAAAACAGTGATCGCATAATTAATACCCAAGGGATTGTTTTTTACATTTCAAAATATTTCTGTGACAATGTCCCAGCATTGTTTTGGCACTCTTGACAGGTATTCCCATTCTCTGTTGAAAGCAGAATTACAAAGGTGACAATTCTTGCTTATTATTGATGTTCCAAATTATGATGGACCCATTTCCATCACAATTATACTGAACATGTTTTGAGATGAACCCTTTTTTTCACAGCTGTCTCTCACCACATTTGTGACATATCTGGGAGCAGTTATAGAAGGATTATGCTAACAGTTTAATTAGACTATTGCTTTGGTGCAGTGTCGATAAAGGCAATTACCCGGTGTATGTAATTGTAGAAAACGATCAATTTGTTCATCTATTATTGTCACTCAATTGAATTACGCTTAAAAAATATGGCAAAAGGGCCTGCTATTGATGTACTGTGATTTTAGATGGACTATCATTGTTGGGATCTTGTTAATTTCATTCTGCAATTTGTAATAATAATTTCCAATGAAAGGTATCGGTCTATAAATATAACTGATGATTCCCAGTTGTTTTTTTGTAAATGAAATGGCCAAACTAAATCCATGTAAGGTTAAGAGAATCATTTGGGGGGATTAGTTTGACAGATTTGCCAACTTCATTGGACTTATTAAAGTCCGGACAACACCTTTAACACTAAAACTTTGAATTTGGGTAGGTAAAGAACACCTTAAACTTTAAGGATACATATTATGCTAAATTAAATTTTTGGGGCTTTTAACCAAATTCTAACATTGTTCCCTCAACAAAAACATCCCTGGAGTAGGATTTAGCTTCATTCACAGTAGTTTGATGAATCCTGGTTAGAAAGGCCTCTCCCCTTCAAAACGTCTTCTTCTGAATCTTCTTCTGACATTTTCTCGATCTGTGACGTGGCCCAGAGAATATTCTCTGCTTTTTTTCTGTCCATACATCATCGGCAGATATGTCGGTGTAATCCCTCATTCGTCCAGGCGTGTTCCATAGTAGAAAAAGCTTCAGTTGTAGTCATCTGGACTCAGTTTGAAAAAATAGACGTTTCGACTCCCATCCAAGAGTCATTGTCAATAACAGAATTTAGATCGAGAACTCCGATATTAATACTGTTCTGTGGTAAGACCCGCCCATTGGGAGGAGCCTTCCTGAAGTAGAAAGAGTTGTTTGTTTCAACAGAAACTCCCCCTTGTATCTACCGAGCTAGCCTATTCAGAATCTTAATGGGCTATTAGAATCCTCTTTGTCTTTGTGAGACCCTGGCTCAACCACCCTGAGTACCTGATTAGCATCTGAATGTCCTTTACCTTTCCAGGGGTTCAGAATCCCATTATAAATAACAGGAAGATGAAACCTAAGCCCTCCATTTCTGTTTAAAGAAGGTCTTTCTTTTTTAACAAAAATAGCTTCCTTGACTCCTCTTTCAAACCATCTTTTCTCCCTGCTTAAAATCTTCACCTCACCGTCTTCAAACGAGTGATTAGAGGCTTCAAGATGGAGATGCACGGCACTCTGAGGTCCTGAACTTGTATTTCTTCTGTGCTGATAAAGCCTCTTGTGTAGAGGCTGTTTCGTCTCACCTATGTAACGTTCTTTACAGCTTTCTTCACTGCATTGGATCGAATAAACTACATTGCTCTGTTTTTGAGTCGGCAACTTGTCCTTAGGATGAACCAGTTTTTGTCTTAAAGTGTTTCCTGGTTTAAAATAAACAGGGACTTCGTGTTGTCTAAAAATTCTCTGCAGTTTTTCCGACAGGCCAGACACATAAGGGATAGAGACACCCTTCCTTCTCTGTTCAGTTTCCCTTTTGTCCTGCTTCTTGGTTCTCTTCACTCTGTTGAGAGCCCAAGCGGGGTGACCACAGGCTGAGAGGGCATTACGGACATGTTTTTCCTCTTTCTTCTTGCCCTCTGAGCTGGTGGGCACACCTTGAGCTCTGTGTTGTAAGGTTCTGATCACACCCAGCTTGTGCTGTAGTGGGTGGTTGGAACCAAAGAGCAGATACTGGTCCGTGTGTGTAGGTTTCCTATATACTTCTATTTGGAGTTTCCCGTCCTCTCCTCTGATCGTGGAACAATCAAGAAAGGCCAAGCGATTCTCCTTAGCGTCTTCTCTTGTAAACCTAATATGTGGGTCTACAGCATTGATGTGATCAGAGAAGGTTTCCAGCTCTTGTTTCTTGATTGTTACAAAAGTATCATCGACATAGCGGAGCCACAGTTTTGGGGCTATGCCTGAGAATGAGGACAGTGCCTTCTTCTCAAAGTGCTCCATGTACAGGTTGGCCACTATGGGAGAGACGGGCGAGCCCATGGCACAGCCATGAATCTGTCTGTAAAATTGTCCCCGGAATTGAAAGTAAGTGGTGTTCAGACAGATGTCCAACAGTTTACATATGTGTTCAGGTGTCAGTTTGGTCCTTTCCTGTAGGGTGGTGTCTTCCTGCAGTCTGATCCTCACTGCTGCTACTGCATCAGAGGTCGGGATGCAGGTGAACAGGGACACAACAACATATGAAACCATGAGGTCATCTGGGTCCAGTTGGAGATGTTTCACTTTATCCACAAAGTTGTGCGTGTTTTCCACATGATGTTCCGAATTCCCCACAAGCGGAGCCAATATAGTTGTTAAATGCTTGGCCACATTGTAGGTGATGGAATCTGTGCTGCACACTATGGGTCTGAGTGGAACCTCCTTTTTGTGTATTTTTGGAAGGCCATAAATGCAAGGCATGGCTTCCCCAGGATACAGTCTGTAATACAGAGGCCGGTCTATCGCTTCCTCTTTTTCCAGCCTTTGTAAACAGTCTATCACTTTCTTCTTGTAGCCACTGGTCGGATCTCTTTTCAAGCGTTCGTATGTGGTCGTGTCCTCGAGGAGGGTGTGGACTTTGGCTTCGTAATCAGCTGCGTTGAGAATCACAGTGCAACGTCCCTTGTCTGCTGGGAGGATGTTGATGCTATGATCTTTTTCCAGTGCTGAAAGTGCTTTCCTCTCTTCAGCTGTGATATTTGAAGGCGGTGGTTTGGCACTCTTCAGGGTCGCTGTGACACGTAACCTCAGGTCTGTAGCCTCCGATTCAGTCATTTTGTTGTTCCTAATTGCAGTTTCAGTGGCTGTGATGTAGTCCTCTGTAGGGATGTGTTTAGAGGTGACAGAAAAGTTGAGCCCTTTAGAGAGCACCTCCTTTTTTCAAACTGAGTCCAGATGACTACAACTGAAGCTTTTTCTACTATCATCGGCAGACTCGTTCTGTGAATTTCTCCCGTCAAGTCACGATTAGTACAACTGTGTTCTGAGACCAAGAAGTGTGAGGCCAGCTTGCACCAAAATGTTTCTATTAAACCAAAAGGTCCTGTAAGTCCAAGTAAGTCCTGTGTCAAACAGCAGTGATCCAAATGTAATTTTGCTTGTTAGAAAGGCTTTTTTTTGGTCCTAAAACATTTGATTCCAAACTAAAGGTACTCAAGAGTATGCTTAAAAGCTAATGGCTAACAATACAAATAATGGCTATTTGCCCTTTTATATAATTTTAGTTTCATTTGGACTCAATAATTGCACATAATGACATTAATCAGATCAATCATCTGCCTTTGACAGTTTAGAATGTCACGATGCCACATGAACACAACCATAGTGTGTGGGACAGTATGAGAGAGTGAGGTGTGGGGGATGGACGGGTGGGGTCTGGAATTGGCTCATGTGTGGCTGCTGTCATGTTCTTCTCTAAGCTGCAGTACTACAGGTTATTTTCAAACCCTCATGGTTTGCCTGTCTACGCAGACACTTCCATGCCACCACTGCACAGTACATGACATTAGCCTGCTTAATAATACATAGCGAGCAACAATGATTTACAGACGCAGTAATAGAAAAAGGAGTCTGCTGTTCCATTCAGCTCAGGTAATAAGAGCAAGAACAACATGTGCTCTTTCTACACTTGGTTCTCCATTCAAATACTCAAGAGATAGTCAGGTCATTTAGTTGTTGACAAACGGGATTAGAATCTGCAGCAGATAACAGTCGATTTCAATGAGCGACTTGATTGCTTTGCGTGATTTTTTTTATTGCATCAGACGGCTGTCATCAGTGAGATAGCGTTCTGCATCGTCAGGATACAAGTAAACAAATGAGAGATAAGGACGAATAATAAGTGTTTGCTCATCATGAACACAGCATTCACCACAACACAAAGAAAGATGAAAAAAAAAAAAAAAAAAAAAACAGTTTATGTGAAATTGTCCCTCTGTGAGGCGCAGACAAAATGTATGGAAAACACATCTCTGGATTCGAGCTGGTGGCGCTCCTGCTGTGACTTATTGAGGTGTGGTAGAGGAGCGTGGACCCCTGAGGAGGGCAGATGGGAACAGATGACATTTTGAGTCAGGCCTGTAACACGTGTCAGCAGCTTATCAACCAGAGGCTCCAGTCTGTGCTGTACATGAGAGTCACAAGAGCTCACAACAAAAGGGTCCTCACCTCCTGCCTTCACATCCTCGTTTAGGCATTATGCTTGTTATTTTCTTTTTAGATTTTGGACAACACATTTTCCGCACCAAGTGCCCCCCTTAAACCTACTTTCAATCAAAATATAATACATTCTACAAAAAAGCACATATTTTGAAGTGTTGCCATTTCTATTATTTTGAATGATCTGAATTATATTTTCTTCAACTATCCTTGGCCTGAATTATTTTGCTAAAAAACATAAAGACATCTCACATTTCTTATTCTAATAAACAAAAAATTAACCCTGCACTTCAACTGTACAGAAGCATTTCCGTAATGTTTTTAAAAAAAAAAAAATTTGGAAAGTTCATGCAAGGTTTGGGAAAAAACTTTCAGCAAAGCTTCAAAACTGTGCCGAAGTCTAATGTGCATTGTCATACCGATGCACAGCCTTGAGCTGATACATTAACTATGGTAACATGGGGGATCTTTTGTCTTGCATCTGTCGCTGCTAGACTGTTCACTAATACAGAGTGAACTCTCCCAGGGCATTATGACACATTCCAATGCTCCAAACTCTTTTACATTTACAGCTTGTATCTGAAACTTATATGCTGAGATTTTCGGGGACCAAATGCCTGGTTAATGCAAACAATTTGGGACCCGAGACTTCTCAATGAGCATGATTCAAAGTAAACTCCCCGACGCTAATATCTCTTTGGGAGATTTCACAGCAGCAACTTATGTTTGGGCTTCATTGAAATTCTGCGTCCCACTTGTTCCTCTGAGAAAATTACTCAATTATGCAACCTCTCTCTCAACTTGCTTTTTCAAGTTGTATTCTGATGTATCCCTGTCACACAAGGATGCTCAAGTTGGCCACAAATTAATTTAAAATATTCAATTTACTTTGTGTAAATCTGTGCCCAACCTGAAGGTCAGTCTGTCCATAGTCAAAACACTTGGAATGGAAGGGATTGACAGAAAACACTTTGCATGTACAATGGCGGTACAAAAGGGATGTAATTAAATTCACCATGTAGTATATATAGTTGTATTCCTAGAAAGAACAGAGAATGACTTCAACTGATGGATTGGACGGCAGTGATTATTGAAAACATGTGTGTATGAATAGAATAGAGTGTGAATAGAAACAGTATGCTGGTCTAAACATTAAATGCTATCAACAAATCCAACGTAGTTACAAAACTCAACCATGAAATATTGGGTCACAAGGATCAACCCAAAAAAACAACAACCTCAATGTACAAGCTAGAATAAACTCACTCAAATGTGCCTTGGATCTACAGTGAGTTGAACGTTATCATCAGCATTTCAAAGAGTTGGTTCACAGCACTTAGTTTCTCTCTTTAAATCGATTACTCTATGAAGTTGCTGTTTGCTTGCGCCAAAGAAGGTGGATTTGACCAATGGCGAACAATTCATGATGTTGGTTCAATCTATATAACATTTCATATAAATGATACTTATTTCCCTTTTGCTTGTTTTTTATTTTTCTTACTTATCTTTTCCTCTACCCCATATTTGTGGTGTTAAGCAAAATATCTGGCGTCCATTTTATCTCCGCCTGACATATATCGGAGAAGGTGTGACCAAAAAACACTAAAACTTCTATCTCCTTGGCCACTTGCCTGCCAGCAAACCCGCTCTGCAGCCGGGGGGAAATGTCCGCTCGGGCTCTCCTTCAATTGGCAAATTAGTGCTTGGGCTGCCTTATCTCTTCAGGTGTAGAGCGGTTGAGTCAGCTGGCGAGTGTGCATGGGTGCTTGTCCTGTTAGAAGATAAGGCTAGAAATAGATGTTTCTTTTGAAGTTATGTACTTCATATTTTGATTAAGTACACACTAATGTTGATTTTTGTGGACACAAAACCAATGCACACCAATGTAGAAAGTGCATTTGCTCCTTGTGTTTTGTGTCTAATTCACTCAAAAACATCAATCTTCCAGCTGGAACTCCTGACCAATATCCAGGCTGAAGACCTTGGCCTTCATTTATCAACATTGTGGTGAAAATTGTGTAACTGTGGGTGTACTATTTGTTTATATGCCAGAGATCACATGGTATTTATGAACTTACACACAAGTTGTACTGCTGCTGATGATAAATTCGGTGGCTGCAGACGCCACATGTGGCCCGCCAAACATGCATAATATTTAAAAAAAAAAAAAAAAAAATATATATATATATATATATATATATATATATATATATATTGCCCTTAGGCATCTGTCTGCACTTGTATCCTTAATAAATATGACGTGAAATGAATCAAATAATAGATTAATTCATTCATTCATTTTCTACCGCTTTTTCCCTTTCGGGAGTCGCAGGTGACTGGAGCCTATCCCAGTGACTTTGGGCCTTTGGCGGGGTACACCCTGGACAGTGGCCAACTTGTCGCAGGGCCGACAGACATAGACATAGACACACAGATAACCATTCACTCTCACATTCATTCACTGGGGCCAATTTTTTAGAGTTGCCAATTTTGCACATGCATGTCTTTGGACGGTGGGAGGAAGGCGGAGAACCCGGAGAGAACCCACGGTAACACGGGGAGGAGATGCAGACTCCACCCAGAGAGATCATGTGATGTTGGTCTGGTCCGGGAATCAAACCCATGATCCCCTTCTTGGGCGCTAACTGTCTTTACCACCGTTTTTTATTTGACATTTGCTATTTTATTTTTTTCACACCAATGATTGCGGGCCGGCCCTCCGTTACTTGCCTGGATTCAAATATGGCCCTCGGAGGAAAATAATTGCCCACCCCTGACCGAGATGGTTCATGAAGCTTGTCATGTGATTCAGATGTTCATGAACTGTTGTTTCATAAGTGTTTCATAGACAGGGGTTTAAATGAATCACAGAACAGTGAGTCCGTCTCAAACCAATGACTGTATAAACATAACCTGCTCCCACAGAGTTAATAAACAGTGTTTGCACATCAAACCCATGTTGAGGGTTTGTGAAAGCGTGATAATAAATAATTTGATGATAGTGACATCCTCAGGAGTTTGTGCAACTTCCTGACACCGACACTCCACAGCAGGTATGACACTGTCACGTTGGTGCAGCGGGTTAAATTCAGAATTGACAGATGTGAGCTTCTGAGTTCGAGACCTGTTCAGTGTGTGTCAAGAAATGCCCTGTCCATCTCAAATTTGGCTGCTTTTCAATGTAAGAGAATAAAAGCACAGATATATATATATTTATATATTTTTTTTAAGTAAAACCTGAAATCCTCACTTTTAGCAATTTTTACATTCATATTGGTATAGAAACACAAATACATCAATGCACACGAGTCAAATGTGAAGTTATTTTATTGGCACTTGCACACCCTGGACCACTGTGGATGATGTAGTACTAAACCATACCACTAGATGTCCCTCTGGATGGAAATTTCAAACTGTTTTTCAAAGCCTTGAAACATTTGGTTCAAATGCTTTGCTGTTTCCTGAGATTTCACTAAGAGGAAGTTTGCCGCCTTTGGCTGCTAAGTTGAGCTGAACTCCAGTAGCAAAATACTAATGATAATAATGTACTATTTTACGATAACTACATGGTTTAGTTGGGTAAAGTGATGGTTATGGTTAGGGTTTGAGTTAGGGGTCAATAGTTATGTGTTAAAACAACCAGATGTGGAGCTACTGGAGTTGGGACATGGCGTTGCTCATTGGCTGCAGCTAGATCCTTAAATTTCACTTTTATTTTAATAAAATAGAGGTATACAAACAATGTCACTGTCCTATTAGAAGAAACGTGACATTTTATTTTAAAAAGAAAAAAATGTAAAATATCCAAATGCAGCTAGACCCGTGTTTACCAGCACAAAGGACAGGACAGCAATCCGTTTAAAACCGCCCCAACCGGTCATCTCTAGATCTCCTCACTTTTCGGTCTGGATTCATGCGACTTGGGACAAATTTGCTCCACATCTGAGCCAGGCGCGCACGTGAGGAGACTGCTGTATGGTATGGTATTCTTTTATTTGTACAAAGACAGTGCATAACAATACATTAACCATAGCAAAGTCAAAGGAGAGATGCTGGTGCCAGGTTATAGCGCGAATGCTAATTCAGGTAGATGTCATAGAAGTGTGGCACAGCGCTGGGATCACCACTCACCCCAACAGCCTCTGACCAACCCATCCGGACCAGAGTCTGCTGCTCGACAGGCTTCAGAGGACGGTGCTGCAGAAAAGGACCGAACCCCATCAGGACCATTCCAGATGAAAGTCACGCTAAAGTAATTTGAATGCTAATGGCTGCTGCTGCTTGACTCGCGTGTCTCTGGACACGCAAATGATGCGCACAAGTCTCCAAATGATTATTATAAAGTCTATTTAAGCTGTACTTTTATGGTAAAGCTACTGCAACATGTTAATAGCTTACCGGTAACTGCATTTTTGTTTAAGCTTGTATGTTTAAGCATGTTTTGTGCAGTTAAAATGGTTTTACTGTGCAGTTTGGGGTTTGTTTGAAGTTGGCGTTGATGCTGTATGGACCTATACACACTTATTTCACTTTACGGAAGTTTGATTAATGAGGGCCCACTTCTCCTGACTGGTCACCAAGCAGCACTAGATAAAGCATGACAACTAAGAATACATATTTCTATGGCACAATGAAACCTTTCATATGCGGAAAAGAAAAGTCTAGATAATGATAGTTTCTTCCTGACAATAATGGTGACTTGACATTTAGAAAAAAATAAAATTAACTACTATAATTGCGCAACTCAATCTTCATTCAGTCAACCCATTACTTTGGTCTTTCACAACCTCATCCAACATTGTTAATCAGGCTGAAAGGTCACCCCAGGCTCTGTCCAAAAGCCAATAGCCAATAAGAGAAGCTGGATGAGTGGTGTGTCACATGAACAATGTTGGATGATGTAGATGATTTTAGACAACAATTTGACAAAACATAATTTTAACACTCTTCTGAAGATACTTGCAATCATTCTTATTCACTGTCTTAAAACATGTTTTTCAAACATTACGGCTGCATGCAGGGTCACCTTATAAAACACACAAATATTTTTCAGAGTCTGGACTTGGCAATGGATACATGAATAAGCAATTAGTTAGAAACGAAATATGATGAGAGATCAAATGAAAAAACAAAAAAACAAAAGTCTTTGTTTACAAGCTTATATTGATGTTATAATTACAGAGATAATTAGTTTTCATGTTAATTATACTTACTTTATACTTAATTATACTTTTTCTCTCTCTCGGCTCAGCATTTATGTTCATTAGGCTGACACATAATCTTGCATTGAAATTAAAAAACTGTTCCGCACTTCATCGTGATCAGGTCCTGGCCAGCCATAAAATACAATATGTGGGTGTTCAACTTCAACTTCAAATGTGTCCTGACAAGGGGAGATAGGGGAGGATAAGCCCAGCTCTCAGTGTCTTTGTTGAGGCTTCTGAGCGGGACAGAGGAGCCCTGTTCTACTCAAGCCTCCTGGAAGCTCTCTAAACATATCCGCTTGACATGTGCTGCACGCAATGGTGGAAATTGTGAATTTTGAATAAGGAATGCAGTCAGGACGAACAAAGGTGAAGATTTAAAAGAGTATTTTCCATGTCAGTAATTCTTTATCAAATACAAAACTGAGGGTTGTTTCTATATCTGTGGACAATATTTAGCAAGTACAGTGTAATAGCCCCAACCTTTCAATGATCTCATCAGATTTTGGAAGCTAAGCAGGAACGGGCCCGGTTAGTATTTGGATGAAAGACCACCAGAACACCAGGTACCACAGTGAAGCGAGCAGACTGATGTTATGTCCCTTAGCAAGTCAAAGTTTCTTATTTAATTTTGTTGGAGGAATTGGTCATAATGCTCCAGTTTAATTTATTGTTTGGCCAATGATCTATTATTCTGGCTACAGTGGCTGGATCAACTATAAAATCATAAATATCAATTGCAACAAATGAACAAATTCTAAGAAATCTGATTATAATATATTTAATTGTGATTATGTTATTGCAAAAAGCAATCAAGTGAGGTGAAATGCAGCAATGCAATTAGCCAGAAAACAATTCCTACCCAACAGAAAAATATGTATTATTATCTAGATCAGGGCTATTCAATTATATTTCTCATGGGGCAAGAGTTTTTGGAGGGTTATTGTCAACAAAAACTGCACCACAATTATATTACTTATATCCAATATCCACAAACAACTTGCAATCATACTATTCAACATCAATATATTGTTTCACTGAAGTAAATACAAAATAAAACAACATTGCTCTGTCACATGAAAACATGACTTAGTAATTAAAAAGACAAATCTGGTGTCAAAAATGAGACTTGAATAAAAAGCAGATCTAGAACTAGACCTAGTCCAGAACCAAGACATAACACATTGTAGGTCGCATCAGACTTAAACATTACCTTGGGCAGGACTAGACCACAGAATCTTAACCAAGACTAATGTTCTAACTGACAGGTCTTAAATATCACTTGCATTAACAGTTATTTTAATTTATGTTAAAAGCATAGTACAGTGGTACTGAATAACAGAGCTAACATAGTACACTAAGGGCAAACTCATCTTACCAAGCCCATGGCCAATTTTAGCATGATGGGCCAGGCCATATCGCTTAGTGGGCCAGATTTGGCCCGCGGGCCACCAATTGAACAGTCCTGGTCTAGACCAAAAGTCTGCGCCACCAGATACACGAGTTTGCGGTGCTGTAGTCAGTACTTGTTGGCGTAGCTCACTCATCATGTGGTGTATGGTATTCCCGATCTATTGGGAACACATTATGAAAGAGGCTTTAGGGAGCGCGCTCATCATCAACCTTTTCACACTCTTATAAAAGATTCATGGCACTGCTTGTTTTGCAGTGGCAACGCAACAGGAGCCAGGACTGCCGAGGAACAACCACTGAGAGGCAAATGTTGGCCTGCATAATACAAATAGGCCTTCTATTTTTAAATAATACATTACACTACTGAACGAAGGGGAGCTGCAAACTAACCCTGGGTTCCCATTTACAAGAGAATTAGGTTTTTCCCCAATAACAAATGACAAATAGACTAAATTACATCCATTGATAACTATTTTGAGCAAATAAATACTGACTGCAAGTGTGCATTTACAATATGGTCAATATGATGTGTGTATATATATATATATATATATATATATAGCGTAAATTGCTTTTTAAAATCAAGCATATACACCTGCCCCTTTTCCAGTAGTGCCCTCAGTTATCTTGCCCAGAGGCGCAACATCAGCGTGTCTCTTGAGTGAGTTTGATATCCTTCTGCAAAGAAAAAAATATCATAAAAAGTGGTAAAATTGATTTTTAAGACATCAATAAACTCAAACATGCATTTGGAAGGGACACCACTAATTTGCAGACTGCATGGAGGTCTTAGATCTTAAATCATTTATTGAAGATTCTACTTATGAATCCTTAATGCGTTTGCCCAAATTGATGTTAAATGCGTTGATGGGGTGTAACTAATCAACTATGGCGGCAGCACAGTCAGCCAGAGCCCTGCTCCATAGGAAGCTACGGAAGCAGGTGCTTGGTGGTCGTGCCACCTAGTGTAGCATTCTAACAATCCGGTTTAGCCTGTATGAATTATTGATTAGGCAGAGACAAGAACACAGACTATCACGAGTCAATATTTAATCACGAAGCCAGCCTTTCTCTACTGATGAAGGAAAAATATGTCCTCATTATTATTGCACACAAGCATGCCCTTTTTTTAACTCGCTTTTATCATACTTACGCCACACGACTAACCGGGAGACCTATAAAGCCTTCTAAGAAATAATAGATTTGCCATCCCTTAGAACCACTTTCCTTCCTGTTTGCTTCAGGCGGCCATGCTTTTTGGCATGTCCTGTTTCCTCCTGGGAAAAGGGAGCGTTATGTTGGAGGAGGAACCCAAAATCACTGCTCTCAGACACAAATCTAACATCACGGGCACCAAGGCTCTGTTCAAACCAATGCATCACTGTGCACAGCCGTGACAGTGCGAGAATGTTTTGTCCAGACTTGTCCCAGACTTGTGCCAAGCAGAGAAGTGGTTATAATAGTTAACAATGGTTTTGAAGATTAATAAATGATTGCATGGAAGATGCAGTCATTTAAATGTGCAGGCTTATACAGCGAAAAAGAAACAAACACTACCAACCAATCACCAGCAGAGAGAGCACTTAATCAGGAATCCGATGAAAGTAAGTAAGAAATATATTTTTAAATATTTACGTACATATACACTTTTCCTACAGACACCAGATCACCAACGACTGCACACCTGATAATCTTTAAGCCACTTCTTAAGATTATAAATGTATTATTTTAATATTTTAAGTTAACAGCCATGTTATCTCCTTGTGACAAGTGACAGTAACAAACAGGTCAAGGCCTGTACTAAATGCAGCATTGACTGAATCACAATGCTAAACGTTTAATACCACTTAGGAATGTATAAAAAAAATATATATACTCAAAAGGGAGAGGATTGCTTTTTCAGTACTAGGTGGTAACTGTAGTGAAACATTATTGTTATGTTAGGAAAATGAACAATAAAATAATCAGAAAACAGATCTATCTCACCCAGAAACAAATCATGCATGGCGCTTATTTAATGCTACATGACCAAGTTGGCTCTGGCTTGTGTCGAGCGTATTTATTCCAATGTTCAGTGGAACAATTACAGCCAAAAGCCATGAGAAATATGTCAGAAAAATTGGCCTGTGTTGCATTGAAGCATGAATGATCTCCTCGGATCCCTCCGCAGATGTACTCTAGCCCCACTAAAGGTTGGGAGTGAATTAGCCGTCTGCCAACATAAACAGCACCACGTTTCACTGCCTCACCTCTGACACAAAGATACAACAGTACACTTGTTTGCACAGACGCAACTGCTTTGTCATTTCTATTTACCCATTTAGAAAGAATAGTTAGAAGTGGCCATGTCTTGAGTGGTATTTAAAGAAGAAAATGGATACAAAAGCGCCTGATACATAATACATGCCCATCAGGACAATTAGCATTTGGTTCGAGTGCTAACAGTGAATTGGCTTTTGAAGTGGAAAAGCCAGAGGTTACTGTGAATGTTTGAGAGGTGCAGCATAATAGAAAATAATTGTACTCTTTTACTACGTAGAATAATAAATGCATATAATCAACTAATTGATTGGCCCATGGGCCGAATCTGCCCAGATGTTTTAATCTTGCCCGCAAAACATTTCTATTTTGATATTGATTCATTTCTGGTAAAAAAAATATACTGTTTGTATCACGAGTCCACAATTGTTTGCAGCAGTTGCCCCTCTCCCATGCTGCTCAACGCTGCCGTGCTGCTGGAATGTCCCCTCAGTGCCTAGTGCCTTACAGATTTGACTTCAGGGGAAAGAGAAATGTGGCTTTGGGAAAAAAAGTGGAAGAGAGAAGAGACGAGTTTTGTGAACATTAGAGCTTCTAAAAGTGGCGCTAATGTGGAGCTAACAACAAGAAAACACCTCAATAATGACAGCTCTGTGAGGAAAACATCTAAACCAGTGCAAACCTGGACAGATAAATGTAAAAACACAGGTCAGGTCTTACTGCGGCGTGTTAATATGATAGAGTGAAGCTGCTGTGAGCTCTGACCCTGCCCACACTAATGTGACTGAAGAGCTGGACACTGCGAGTACAATCAGAATGCACTCATTGGATTCACTACATGACTATGTTCATTCTCACTAAGCTTAAACTATAAAAAATAGTTTGCTCTAATTGAGTTTGGGCAGCAACAACCAACAGGTCTTTGATATCAACATTTCATATCAGAAATCATAGACCATATTTCTGTACCTTGCAGCTAATTCAAGAATAAGGACTCTTCAAATGCTGCAGTTTCATGTTTTTTTTTTTTTTTTTTTCACGTTATGTTCAGCCCGTAACCCAAAATGAGTTTGACACCCCTGAACGGATTTAACATTTTGAAAATGTTTGAAAAGCTTTATGAAAATGTTATTGTGTTGTTTGGAATGTTCCAAAGTATAGTGTTAAACCATACAGTGTAGAATGAATGGACAGCGCTAGCCCGCTAGCCCCTGTATTCAAAATAGAACGTAATTACGGCCACATTTTGGTTCCTTCAGCTCTGACTCCCATTCACTGTCTTTTGAAAAATCTGTTATTTTCTCTGCTAGTGACAGATTTGTCATTACAGACTTCAAATGTTCATTTACAAAAGCTTGACATGATTTTGGTGTTTTTATTTCATTAGTTGTCTTTGTAAATCAAGATATGAACTATAATGGCTGACCAATCGGGTACCTCCCTCTCGGAACGTTGTCTCAGCTTGCGTTAGCAACAGGTTTGTTTGATTGCTAGCTAGCTAGCTTGGCTCGTTGCTAAGGGCCCAAGCTGCTGGTTTCAATGAGGCGGGTACTATCTACAACCTTGCTCTTGATTTGCTATGTGGTTGCTATGAAACTCGCACTCAGATTTCCAAATATGGAATTCGGCTCCAAATTAGCTGCTAAAACTGCTTTCCACAATTGGCGTCATTTGGCTGGAGTAAGAAAATATAGCTTCACTTAGTCTACTCCTTCTACAGTCTATTCATTAAAATTATCCACCTGGTGCTTCAATTGCAGGCTTTTTAATTGCTAAGAAATACCTAAAAAACATGAATAATTTCTGTTAACAAGCTGTGAACGCATTTCCACAGGTCCGACTAAGTTGTCTTGGTGGCGCCACCCTCGTCTCCACAGAGACAAGTTTAATGTAGGAATAAACCATTTATTTAGTTACATATATATTTGTGGGCATTGTGGTGCAAACTAGGTACATTTGCCTGGAATGTCCAGGATGACATGGACACCCATGTTCCGTTCATGTCAAAACAAATATGGCGGCTTACAAGGGAAAAAGAAAGGTAAAAGATATCCTAGGAGACTGAATAATAATGTAGATTTCTGTTGAATCAATGAGTAAAGCAAGTTTGACAGCTGACCAAAGAGCAGAGGGTGTTCTGTGTTCTGGATCACAGAATACATGCTGGATTTCTGATCACTGCAATTTCAAGTGCTCTGGGACATCACTGTGCTACCCTGATTAAAGGCCGGTGTTATGATCAGTAATGCTTGGCTGTGGGGGCGGAGTTTGGAGTGTGCATACCTGTGATCTGACCAATCACACACTGTGACTGTCCGTCCGTAAAGGGTGATTTGTTCTTCTCTGTCCAAACAGAAAGCATAATGGCTCTTGCCGTGCCATGTACATGCTGTGTTCCTGCTCCTATGTCTAAAAGTCACCTCGGCTCGAGGTGCCGTGGACCACAAGGGCTGTTATTGGTTGATCCAAACGGACTATATGTGAAATAAATCAAATTCAGCTTAGAACTGAATATATACATGCAAAATAAAACGGTTTAATTCCCACGACACACCCTAAGCCTGGTTAGCTCAGCAGAAGCTCAAATGGTTCTGGAGAGCATGTGACTGCAGCGAGGCTGACAGAGAAGCATATTGCTTTGTCCTGTCCTGCCCGTTTCCCTGTCTGCTGCGTACCAACCCAAATCTTTTCATTTCAAATACACATTAAATATGTCCGTTTTCCATAATCTCTATGTTATGTTTTGCCGGAACTAAGCGTGCACACTAAGACGCGCTAATTCATCTAAAGTATGATAAATTTGCTGTTTCACTTACCTTTAGCTGCGTGTTGCCGTCTCCATTCTCTCCTCCCGTGGAGCATTTTGGCAAACATGGACATATCTGCAATGGTGGTTTAAATGCCTCAATGTTTGGTACATATTTGAGTTTTTTTTATCTAGTTTGATAATTTCCTGTAGTTGCAAATGTTTGACTATGAAAAGTTAACCATGTATTCATAGAAATTGTGTAAATAATATTTAATATAATGTTATGTAATGTGGGAGAGCAAACAGGGATATAAAGGTACTGCCCCTCACTCGCCGAGTTTACCAGCTCTATTTGAAATGTGATTGTGGGCAGTTTAGTTCAAGTTTAATGTTATACTGTCGAACATTTTAGACTTAAAGGTGGGGTGGTATGGACGATTTTTTTCAGCAATTTTTTTATCATATTTCCTCGTGGCGTGGATAAATCATTTGTCCTGCCACGTAGCAATCATAAAACGCACCTACCGCTCACCTGCAGCCGCGTCAGGCTCGTCCCCACGTTTCCGCATGCCTAAGCGCATGGATCTATCATAATATAGTTCCCTCAGTGTACGGGGCAAAATGAAGACGGAGAAAGACAGTTCGAGCTGAGGCAGAAGTGGACAGAAATCTACGTGAGACAAGAGATGCGATGCGCTCCGTTGCGCTAATAAACAAACGCACGTGTGTGTTGTATCAGTCCGCACGGGGGAGTGTGCATGCGCACTTCCGCCTGCGTTCTCAAATCGCCGAAAAATCGTCCATACCGCCTTTAAATAACTAGATTACATTTATGAAGAAATGATCTATTGTCCAAACCTAAAATTAACCATAATTTCTTATGCAGACCATTTTATCTATATATCTTGTTTGGGTCATGGATTATATAAACTAATAATACCTATACAAAACATCTATGTCCTCCTGGAGAGTGTCTTGGAAGCATTAAAAGTATTTATCTTCCAAACAGCTCTAGGTGTTTGTAACCCTTCCACCGTTTCAATATCTGAAATCAATGACTGTGTCTTTGTTTTTGACTCATTAAGATGTATGAGTCACCGCAGAAGCAGACAAAGTCATCCGTGAGCAGTTTGCTCGGCATCTTCAAAGATAAATAGATTCAATACATAGGTGAATTATCATGACACCTCCATATGCTAAGGCATACTGTATCCAGGAAACACAAACGTATGTTTCTACAGTTCTCTCTGTATGTTTTCCAAAGCGTACTACAGTTGAATAAGGTTTAGGCAAGTAGATTATTGTTTTTAGTGTAGAAATAGCAGCGAGTTGTAGTGCCAACTAAATGGTGCACTGCAAAACTTAGTGATGGGTCCGCCACCTGCTCGTCTCTAGGGACTGTAACTGGATAGCACTTTTACTACAGGTGAAAAGTACCTTGTGAACTACGAATCGTCTGCCTATCTGACCTGTGACTTGCCCTGGCGGCGCCACCTGCTTGTTTTCATAGAGATACATATGTTTAATGCAATAGTGTGGAATAGTCCAGGCAAAGCAATTACAAGACAATTACAAGAAGCTGTCAAACTTCACCAGTAGTTATGCAGTGCACCTTTACATTGAGATCCAGCGTTTTTCAGCAGAGTTGTCTTCGGGTCGGTGTTGGCAAGTGTTGTAAGGCTGGTTTTCTGCCCAGTGACAGCAGGGGATGATGATGGACAAAAATAACCATCACAGGGACTTACAAAGTTGTTTCATAAGGTTAAAAAGGCTAACCTTGTAGGACTGAAGACAAATAATAAGATAAGATATTCCTTTATTGTCCCACATGGGGAAATTTCATAAATACTGTAGAGTTTGAGGATACTAGCCCAGCATCTTAGACTTTACTGACCTCCTGCAGACACCAAGCATCCTAGACTTTACTGACCTCCTGCAGACACCAAGCATCCTAGACTTTACTGACCTCCTGCAGACACCAAGCATCCTAGACTTTACTGACCTCCTGCAGACATATCCTCTCTAAAACAGATGGGAATTGGCACTGAAAGTCTAAGCCCATGTGCAGTCGTAACAGGACACTTTAGGGAGGGGCTACGGCCTTGAGTAGAGTCCTGTGTTTGAGTGAGGCAATAATGGAGTAAGCCATTGACAAAGGATTGATTTGTTTGTTGGTCTGCTGCGGAGGACAGAGTAAAGGGAGTAATTTACTGACCAACCTATTTGATTTGATCAGATAGACTATTTTCTTGGTTCTACTCTAACTTGGATACTTACAGGTCTAAACACTATTATTTCTACATACCGTATTTTTTGTACAATAAGTTGCACCTTTTTTCATAGTTTTGACCGGGATGCGACTTATACTCCAGAACGAGTTATGTGATATTATTATGACAACCGCAAGAGGGCGCTCTAGGCTCTAAGCGACGCAGAAGAAGAATCAGCACTTCCTCTACCTCTAGATTTGGAGGAGTTGTTTAGAAGTGACATTGTCTGTGCGTCATGTAGCTGAAGGTGTTACGTTCGCATACGTTCACCTATTCACCGTGTTCTTTAATCTGTTATTATTTTAAATTGTATTTCAAGATTAAATGTCTATTCTTGGTCTTGGATTTTAACAAATAAATATTCCCCCAAAACAACGTATTCTCCAGTGCGACTTAGATGTTTTTTCTTCTCTGTTATGCATTTTTTGGCTGGTGCGAATTATACTCCAGAGCGACTTATTGTATTAGAAACGTAAATACACAAAATTCTTGAGGAAAATGTCACCTGTTGTAGTTACAGTTTATGAGCATATTGTGATGTTGAAGTATTGGATGAGAAAAACTTAGATAAGACTCTGAGCCAATTTTTTTCCCCCGATCTTAGTGCAGCGGTAGCATTGATAAGTTAATTTAGTCCGGAACAGTTGTTGATAAGCCTATTGCATGGACATAAGCTCCAATCCCCAGGAGTAACTGGGACTGAGCTCGCGGAAGGGAAACGTTACGGACAGTTGTATCCTGTTCACGTGAGTTTGAACCACGGAGAGCTTGCATACATCCCCAGGTAATGAAGTGTATGTCCATAGGTTTTCTCCCATTTTGCCTGGACTAATTCCACTGGGGGGTGAAAGTGAGCTCTCCACATCAAACAAAACAGACAAAGGGAACAAACGGGGGAGAAAAAGAGAAAATCAAACCTT
This sequence comes from Eucyclogobius newberryi, assembly GCF_026437365.1. Taxonomy (NCBI): domain Eukaryota; kingdom Metazoa; phylum Chordata; class Actinopteri; order Gobiiformes; family Gobiidae; genus Eucyclogobius; species Eucyclogobius newberryi. The sequence continues at coordinate 23,924,610 of NW_027316278.1, forward strand.
GTTTTGTAATTTTGTCTTGTGAATCAAAATGATTTTTGGCTTCTATTTTGAAATTAAAAAATCAATTGAACAAATCATACACAGATTCATTTTCTTTCTTGCTGTTTCACGACATCAAGCGTCTCCTCGCTGTGAACCGCTCACTTCTTTATTTGCCTGGATAAGAGGCCATGACTGCAAACTTCCCGCACACAGGAGGTAACTATGTACACTGAATGAAGAGAAGTGACTTTGACCCTTTGACCTTTGAAAGTGAATTTTGTTTTCACATTGTTGCATATTAGGAAACACATTTTCAAGTTTGAACATACCATGTACTATAACAATATGATATTTGCCTGAAAATGGTCACATGTATGTAGCGCTTTTCAACCTTCAAGGCACACAAAGCCTTGGACAGAAATGTAAAGACCTTTATATTGTAGCATTGTTTCTATCTTTGTAGGGGCTCTGTGATGCATGTCCTCTTTGGGCTCCTGCATTGCATTAGACAACTACAATAACATTTCACAATTCAGATGGAGAGTTTTGGTCTGTTGGGCTTTTCCTGCTCACAAACATGTTTCAGTGTTTCAAAGACTCTTATTGCATTACTATCTTTGGCATTACTGTTTTGGCCATGGACAGATCCAATCTCAAAGCAGCCTTGGGTATGCATAGGGTTGATCTGAGATGTTGTAAACAGCAAATATAATTTAACAGTTTCTCCAAACTGGAATGACTGATGGAGAATTCAAGTGTATCAGAAAATGTCAATAGTAAAATTAATTTCTCTTTTGATGTGAACAAAGGACAACAAACATACTCCCAGCACTTGAGTATAATTTCAATCTACAAGGAGACAAATCTGCCTCAAGTGGAGTTTTTATTGAAGCAAAAGTTTTCTGTCTGACCTTTAATGATGGAACAAAACACGATAATTTCCCATTTCCCTATACTACAGCTTCCACAATCACTTTGTATTAACAAACAAATTGCATTCAATATTTATTGTAGATACCACCTAAATAGGAGAGTCGATGTGAATGTATTGGATTGTCCTGCATGTTTTATAAAAGTGTTTTTTTTTTAGTTAATCTTCTAATATAATATGTAAACATATACCCTATAGTCAGTTTCAAGCCTATTGGGCATTTGGCAGATTTATAAAGTCACAGATAGCAATTAACAAATTAATTAATTAAAAATACATATGATTCCAGTGTATTTTAATTACATTCAGTGAGTTTTATAATAGTACAAAGGAGCTGATATTTGTGTGATTAACCTTTTGGTGCCACAGCTCTGGGGCACAAGGGCAGTTTCTGGGACAGTGCTCACAGTGGGCTGATGCCTCCAGTCGGGGCGTCCTGCAGCCTGCACAGTGGGAGCAGGTCTATCTCTGTCCAGGTTTCTCTCTCTTTCTCGCTCTCTCGCTCTCTCTCTCTCTCGCTCGATCGCTCGCTCGCTCGCTTTCTCTTTCTCTCTTGGGCAACCTGGGTAAGCCACATTTTGTCCTCTGTTTTGAAACCTCTTTTCAAGATGCCAGAGTGAATGCAGAAAGGGATTTGTTTAATGTTAAAAAGAAAATTTCAGTCTAGAGCATCTGATTTTTTAGCCTCCACAGCCTTGTTTCAATGTGATGCAATGGATCAATTTAATCTTCACAAGGCAAGGCAAGTTTATTTGTAGAGCACATTTCATACACAAGGCAATTCAAAGTGCTTCACACAGCAGGAAAAATGCATTAAAATCACAAAGAAATTACAGAAACAGAAATACAATAAAATTAACAAAATAAAAAAATAGGAGGATACATCTCTGGTACCATAATAGGATTTCTATACATTTCATACGTTGGACATTTGCACCTATTTTGAAAGCTACTTCTTCTGCACACCATGCAAACTTAGGCTGCGTCCGAATGTCCCCACTTGTCCTCTGACCTGGAGCGATTCGGACACTGAGCTCGCTACTGGTCCCATGACTCTGGCGTTTGAGTGAAAAAAGTCTGCAAAACTCAGATACAAATATATCTATGCACCGAGCAATTTTGCGGCGTAATGGTTTATTTACGTTTCATTTGTTTTGTTCATATTCTCAAGTCAACAGTGCATTTTAAAACTTCATTCAGTCATGCTTTGTTAAGTTAAAGATCTGTCGCTGTTGTTTTTCTGACTCTCTCAATGCATTGTTGTCTATATTGACCGGCCTAGTGATCATTGCTGCACACTACTTCATCATCGCTGCACACTACTTGTCAAGGTGTATTGCAGAAAGTTTACTACAACATGGAGTGAGCCCTAAATAGTGCCCTACGTAGAGAATAGTGCAGACATTCAGATGCAGCCTTAGTCATTACTCAGGATTAACCCTTCGTCTGACCTTTCATGTGGCTCTGTGGTATTTTCACACCAATACATACAAAGCGTTTAATTTAGTCTTTTATATAAACATATTTTTCTCTTTACTGCACATATTGCCATTCTCCATTTGTCTCTTTTTGTCTCCACTACACACTCACTTTTTGTATCCCGTTTTTACCCACGTTATCTGCCATGACTGAATCACAGATGAGTCAAACAGCACCTGCCTCACACTGAATCTCACGTCAACATCTGTACACACTATATTTAAACCTGGCGTTATAACATCTGTGCCACCAGGGGGTAGTGTAAGTGGTGAAAGTAGGCCAGATTTAGGCCTGCAGCAGCTTCACCAACCAAACAAGAAAGATAGCCGGCTCTCATGTATCACACTGCCTCTGCAAAAACATGTCAATGATTGAGGAGAAATGTGCAGATATGGTTTTCTTTGTCTTTGTCTGTGTTGTTAGGGAACTGAAAAGTATGTTTTATGAAACTGAGACGAATATTGATGAATAGAAATTGGAGCTCATTGCTAGTTGTGCATTATTTAACAATAATAATAGTAATTTCTTGAATTTATATTACACAAAAGGATGTGTGGACAGATTGGATTGCGTTATTTAGTCACTACACACTTAATGGTGATATATTTTTCACCTCTTTCTGAAAATACAAATACAAATTGTATACTAGTAGAAGGGGGGAAAGTACAACTACATTGTCCCAATCCACAGTTGTCTCTGCTCTTTTCTGTAATAAAGTTACAGCAATGCCTTGTCTGATTGGCTAGAGCCCAAAGAAACTGGCAAAACATTTCCCAACATGTATTTATTCAGGAAGACTATTTCCATTTTATTATCTACACTCCTATATAAACTCAGCTGTGATTGAACATTCTGAAGGCAGTCTGTCCTTTTGACGGGTTGAAAATCAAGCTATACATAGGATATCAACAAACCGTGGAGCCAAGATTTTCCTCAGAGTGCCAGAGAGCAAGACAGTTCAGTGTTCAACTGCCTCTCTGTGTAGAGTTCTCATGTGTCCCCCATGTCTGTGCAGTGGTGTTTCCTCAGGACACTTCCCCACTGTCCTGCAGCTTCTCCTGACAGCTCGGCCCAGTGGCACTGATTGAAGGCTGGGTCTAATGCAGAGAATGAATTTAAAGTATACTGTACCTTATCCTTAACTTTTGTCATGATGCGCATATACATCATCACTACACAAAAAGTGGCAGTAGAAGTGAGGAAGAAACGGGCATGAAAGACCTGTGCAACATGCTGATGTGCTACAGCGGTGAATATCTTTCATTTTTAGCAACATCTTTAACAAAGAAATATGACATAGTGAAAGTTTTTGCCTGGGAATATATAACGACATTAACTTCTGCACCTTTTATTACTGTAACCTCACTTTCATTAACCAATTTCTTTTATAACTCATTGGACAATGAAATCTGAAGAAACCTGGTACATAGAGTAGTATTCATGACATTGAACAAGGTTTTGATTAATATTCAGCTGTACTCTACTCAGAATGTCACACTAAAACTATAGCATGTTTTATAGCAGCTACTCCTCTGAGGCTGTTCCCCTGGAGATGCTTTTCAGAATGTCTCCCTGTTTTTCCACATGTCTCCGTCAATTGATGCTAATGATATGCTAATAACTACTAGGGTCATTTGTGCTAAATGCCACTCATACACATCAATCGAATCCCTTGGGCAAGTGGCAGACACAACGGCACATTCTCAAAACTATTTCTTTCTTAATTACATTCCCCACAATCAGTAAGGAGTCCATCAAATAGCACTGTGTTCCGAGGGCATATATTTGAGATACGCTCTATTTCTTTCCATTGTGAGAGCCAAAACTAAATGACAGTGATCGAGAGGAAGTGTTGGAGTTAATGCACAAGTGAGAAGAGCAGGGAAGAGCAGCGCTGCCAGTAGTCATGACCAAGTCTCAATATCTGTGATGATAAACTTCCCTGCCATACAGAACCCTAACCCTAACCCTAGCCATAATACGAGAGCAAGTTTTCACAGCAAGATTGATCTTTTCTACCAATGGGTGAGTACATTTTACAATGTACTTTACAATGGTGCAATGCAACTAGCACTAGATAGAAAACTATTGATTTGATGTGATCATTAGTATGCCATTTCCATCATTAAAATCACACATATTTGCATAAGCTTGAGCAAGGTTGTAACCAACTACACTTTTAATTATGAGTAAGTACAACAATTCAACAAAAAGTTAATTTAAAGATCTAAAGCATCTTATTTGAGTGACTAATGGCTTTAGTTAAACAAACACTGGACTTAATTAAAAATAGAATTGATTATATGTTAAAGGCGCAATGGACAATTTTTCGCCGATTTGAGAACTCGAGCGGAAGTGCGCATGCATACTCCCCCGTGCGGACTCACAAAAAACACAAGTGCGTTTGTTTATTAGCGCGACGGATCGCATCGCATCTCTCGTCTCCCATAGATTTCCGTCTCTTCTGAGTCAGCTTGAACTGTCTTTCTCTGTCTTAATTTTGTCCCGTACACTGAGGGAACTATATTATGATAGATCAATGCGCTTAGACATGGGGAAACGTGCTGCTCTCCTGGGGACGAGCCGACGAGGCTGCAGGTGAGCGGTAGGTGCATCCTATGATTGATACGTGGCAGGACTAATCGGTAGTCCACACCACGAGGAAATGAGACTCAGATTTGGGCCAAAAAATCGTCCATCACGCCTTTAATAGTGTTTTCCGAAATGTAAAAGAAGTGTTGCTCCTGTGGCTCAGAGAATAGACTTCTACAAGTACAAGTCTCTCCATGGCCTAGCACCAAAGTACATCTCGGACATGTTAGTGCCATATGAACCATCTCAGACTCTGAGGACCTCAGGGACCGGCCTCCTGCTGGTGCCAGAGTCAGGACTAAACATGGACCGGCCTCCTGCTGGTGCCCAGAGTCAGGGCTAAACATGGACCGGCCTCCTGCTGGTGCCCAGAGTCAGGACTAAACATGGACCAGCCTCCTGCTGGTGCCCAGAGTCAGGACTAAACATGGACCAGCCTCCTGCTGGTGCCCAGAGTCAGGACTAAACATGGACCGGCCTCCTGCTGGTACCCAGAGTCAGGACTAAACATGGACCGGCCTCCTGCTGGTGCCAGAGTCAGGACTAAACATGGGCCGGCCTCCTGCTGGTGCCAGAGTCAGGACTAAACATGGACCGACCTCCTGCTGGTGCCAGAGTCAGGACTAAACATGGACCGGCCTCCTGCTGGTGCCAGAGTCAGGACTAAACATAGACCGACCTCCTGCTGGTGCCAGAGTCAGGACTAAACATGGACCGGCCTCCTGCTGGTGCCCAGAGTCAGGACTAAACATGGACCGGCCTCCTGCTGGTGCCAGAGTCAGGACTAAACATGGGCCGGCCTCCTGCTGGTGCCAGAGTCAGGACTAAACATGGACCGACCTCCTGCTGGTGCCAGAGTCAGGACTAAACATGGACCGGCCTCCTGCTGGTGCCAGAGTCAGAACTAAACATAGACCGACCTCCTGCTGGTGCCAGAGTCAGGACTAAACATGGACCGGCCTCCTGCTGGTGCCAGAGTCAGGACTAAACATGGACCGGCCTCCTGCTGGTGCCAGAGTCAGGACTAAACATGGACCGGCCTCCTGCTGGTGCCCAGAGTCAGGACTAAACATGGACCGGCCTCCTGCTGGTGCCAGAGTATGGACTAAACATGGACCGGCCTCCTGCTGGTGCCAGAGTCAGGACTAAACATGGACCGGCCTCCTGCTGGTGCCCAGAGTCAGGGCTAAACATGGACCGGCCTCCTGCTGGTGCCCAGAGTAAGGACTAAACATGGACCGGCCTCCTGCTGGTGCCCAGAGTCAGGACTAAACATGGACCGGCCTCCTGCTGGTGCCCAGAGTCAGGACTAAACATGGACCGGCCTCCTGCTGGTGCCAGAGTCAGGACTAAACATGGACCGGCCTCCTGCTGGTGCCAGAGTCAGGACTAAACATGGACCGACCTCCTGCTGGTGCCAGAGTCAGGACTAAACATGGACCGGCCTCCTGCTGGTGCCAGAGTCAGGACTAAACATGGACCGGCCTCCTGCTGGTGCCAGAGTCAGGTCTAAACATGGACCGGCCTCCTGCTGGTGCCAGAGTCAGGACTAAACATGGACCGGCCTCCTGCTGGTGCCAGAGTCAGGACTAAACATGGACCGGCCTCCTGCTGGTGCCAGAGTCAGGTCTAAACATGGACCGGCCTCCTGCTGGTGCCAGAGTCAGAACTAAACATGGACCGGCCTCCTGCTGGTGCCAGAGTCAGGACTAAACATGGACGGGCCTCCTGCTGGTGCCAGAGTCAGAACTAAACATGGACCGGCCTCCTGCTGGTGCCAGAGTCAGGACTAAACATGGACCGGCCTCCTGCTGGGGCCAGAGTCAGGACTAAACATGGACCGGCCTCCTGCTGGTGCCAGAGTCAGGACTAAACATGGGCCGGCCTCCTGCTGGTGCCAGAGTCAGGACTAAACATGGGCCGGCCTCCTGCTGGTGCCAGAGTCAGGACTAAACATGGACCTACCTCCTGCTGGTGCCAGAGTCAGGACTAAACATGGACCGGCCTCCTGCTGGTGCCAGAGTCAGGACTAAACATAGACCGACCTCCTGCTGGTGCCAGAGTCAGGAATAAACATGGACCGTCCTCCTGCTGGTGCCAGAGTCAGGACTAAACATGGACCGGCCTCCTGCTGGTGCCAGAGTCAGGACTAAACATGGACCGGCCTCCTGCTGTTGCCAGAGTCAGGTCTAAACATGGACCGGCCTCCTGCTGGTGCCAGAGTCAGGACTAAACATGGACCGGCCTCCTGCTGGTGCCAGAGTCAGGACTAAACATGGACCGGCCTCCTGCTGGTGCCAGAGTCAGGACTAAACATGGACCGGCCTCCTGCTGGTGCCCAGAGTCAGGGCTAAACATGGACCGGCCTCCTGCTGGTGCCCAGAGTAACGACTAAACATGGACCGGCCTCCTGCTGGTGCCCAGAGTCAGGACTAAACATGGACCGGCCTCCTGCTGGTGCCCAGAGTCAGGACTAAACATGGACCGGCCTCCTGCTGGTGCCAGAGTCAGGACTAAACATGGACCGGCCTCCTGCTGGTGCCAGAGTCAGGACTAAATATGGACCGACCTCCTGCTGGTGCCAGAGTCAGGACTAAACATGGACCGGCCTCCTGCTGGTGCCAGAGTCAGGACTAAACATGGACCGGCCTCCTGCTGGTGCCAGAGTCAGGACTAAACATGGACCGGCCTCCTGCTGGTGCCAGAGTCAGGACTAAACATGGACCGGCCTCCTGCTGGTGCCAGAGTCAGGTCTAAACATGGACCGGCCTCCTGCTGGTGCCAGAGTCAGGTCTAAACATGGACCGGCCTCCTGCTGGTGCCAGAGTCAGGACTAAACATGGACCGGCCTCCTGCTGGTGCCAGAGTCAGGTCTAAACATGGACCGGCCTCCTGCTGGTGCCAGAGTCAGAACTAAACATGGACCGGCCTCCTGCTGGTGCCAGAGTCAGGTCTAAACATGGACCGGCCTCCTGCTGGTGCCAGAGTCAGGACTAAACATGGACCGGCCTCCTGCTGGTGCCAGAGTCAGGACTAAACATGGACCGGCCTCCTGCTGGTGCCAGAGTCAGGTCTAAACATGGACCGGCCTCCTGCTGGTGCCAGAGTCAGAACTAAACATGGACCGGCCTCCTGCTGGTGCCAGAGTCAGGACTAAACATGGACGGGCCTCCTGCTGGTGCCAGAGTCAGAACTAAACATGGACAGGCCTCCTGCTGGTGCCAGAGTCAGGACTAAACATGGACCGGCCTCCTGCTGGTGCCCAGAGTCAGGACTAAACATGGACCGGCCTCCTGCTGGGGCCAGAGTCAGGACTAAACATGGACCGGCCTCCTGCTGGTGCCAGAGTCAGGACTAAACATGGACCGGCCTCCTGCTGGTGCCAGAGTCAGGACTAAACATAGACCGACCTCCTGCTGGTGCCAGAGTCAGGACTAAACATGGACCGGCCTCCTGCTGGTGCCAGAGTCAGGACTAAACATGGACCGGCCTCCTGCTGGTGCCAGAGTCAGGACTAAACATGGACCGGCCTCCTGCTGTTGCCAGAGTCAGGTCTAAACATGGACCGGCCTCCTGCTGGTGCCAGAGTCAGGACTAAACATGGACCGGCCTCCTGCTGGTGCCAGAGTCAGGACTAAACATGGCCCGGCCTCCTGCTGGTGCCAGAGTCAGGACTAAACATGGACCGGCCTCCTGCTGGTGCCCAGAGTCAGGGCTAAACATGGACCGGCCTCCTGCTGGTGCCAGAGTCAGGACTAAACATGGACCGGCCTCCTGCTGGTGCCAGAGTCAGGACTAAACATGGACTGACCTCCTGCTGGTGCCAGAGTCAGGACTAAACATGGACCGGCCTCCTGCTGGTGCCAGAGTCAGGACTAAACATGGACCGACCTCCTGCTGGTGCCAGAGTCAGGACTAAACATGGACCGGCCTCCTGCTGGTGCCAGAGTCAGGACTAAACATGGACCGGCCTCCTGCTGGTGCCAGAGTCAGGACTAAACATGGACCGGCCTCCTGCTGGTGCCAGAGTCAGGTCTAAACATGGACCGGCCTCCTGCTGGTGCCAGAGTCAGGACTAAACATGGACCGGCCTCCTGCTTGTGCCAGAGTCAGGACTAAACATGGACCGGCCTCCTGCTGGTGCCAGAGTCAGAACTAAACATGGACCGGCCTCCTGCTGGTGCCAGAGTCAGGACTAAACATGGACCGTCCTCCTGCTGGTGCCAGAGTCAGGACTAAACATGGACCGGCCTCCTGCTGGTGCCAGAGTCAGGTCTAAACATGGACCGGCCTCCTGCTGGTGCCCAGAGTCAGGAATAAACATGGACCGGCCTCCTGCTGGTGCCAGAGTCAGGACTAAACATGGACCGGCCTCCTGCTGGTGCCAGAGTCAGAACTAAACATGGACCGGCCTCCTGCTGGTGCCAGAGTCAGGACTAAACATGGACCGGCTTCCTGCTGGTGCCAGAGTCAGGACTAAACATGGACCGGCCTCCTGCTGGTGCCAGAGTCAGGACTAAACATGGACCGGCCTCCTGCTGGTGCCAGAGTCAGGTCTAAACATGGACCGGCCTTCTGCTGGTGCCAGAGTCAGGACTAAACATGGACCGGCCTCCTGCTGGTGCCAGAGTCAGGTCTAAACATGGACCGGCCTCCTGCTGGTGCCAGAGTCAGAACTAAACATGGACCGGCCTCCTGCTGGTGCCAGAGTCAGGACTAAACATGGACCGGCCTCCTGCTGGTGCCAGAGTCAGAACTAAACATGGACCGACCTCCTGCTGGTGCCAGAGTCAGGACTAAACATGGACCGGCTTCCTGCTGGTGCCAGAGTCAGGACTAAACATGGACCGGCCTCCTGCTGGTGCCAGAGTCAGGACTAAACATGGACCGGCCTCCTGCTGGTGCCAGAGTCAGGTCTAAACATGGACCGGCCTTCTGCTGGTGCCAGAGTCAGGACTAAACATGGACCGGCCTCCTGCTGGTGCCAGAGTCAGAACTAAACATGGACCGGCCTCCTGCTGGTGCCAGAGTCAGGACTAAACATGGACCGGCCTCCTGCTGGTGCCAGAGTCAGGACTAAACATGGACCGGCCTCCTGCTGGTGCCAGAGTCAGGACTAAACATGGACCGGCCTCCTGCTGGTGCCAGAGTCAGGTCTAAACATGGACCGGCCTCCTGCTGGTGCCAGAGTCAGAACTAAACATGGACCGGCCTCCTGCTGGTGCCAGAGTCAGGACTAAACATGGACGGGCCTCCTGCTGGTGCCAGAGTCAGGACTAAACATAGACCGACCTCCTGCTGGTGCCAGAGTCAGGACTAAACATGGACCGGCCTCCTGCTGGTGCCAGAGTCAGGACTAAACATGGACCGGCCTCCTGCTGGTGCCAGAGTCAGGACTAAACATGGACCGGCCTCCTGCTGTTGCCAGAGTCAGGTCTAAACATGGACCGGCCTCCTGCTGGTGCCAGAGTCAGGACTAAACATGGACCGGCCTCCTGCTGGTGCCAGAGTCAGGACTAAACATGGACCGGCCTCCTGCTGGTGCCAGAGTCAGGACTAAACATGGACCGGCCTCCTGCTGGTGCCCAGAGTCAGGGCTAAACATGGACCGGCCTCCTGCTGGTGCCCAGAGTAACGACTAAACATGGACCGGCCTCCTGCTGGTGCCCAGAGTCAGGACTAAACATGGACCGGCCTCCTGCTGGTGCCCAGAGTCAGGACTAAACATGGACCGGCCTCCTGCTGGTGCCAGAGTCAGGACTAAACATGGACCGGCCTCCTGCTGGTGCCAGAGTCAGGACTAAACATGGACTGACCTCCTGCTGGTGCCAGAGTCAGGACTAAACATGGACCGGCCTCCTGCTGGTGCCAGAGTCAGGACTAAACATGGACCGACCTCCTGCTGGTGCCAGAGTCAGGACTAAACATGGACCGGCCTCCTGCTGGTGCCAGAGTCAGGACTAAACATGGACCGGCCTCCTGCTGGTGCCAGAGTCAGGACTAAACATGGACCGGCCTCCTGCTGGTGCCAGAGTCAGGTCTAAACATGGACCGGCCTCCTGCTGGTGCCAGAGTCAGGACTAAACATGGACCGGCCTCCTGCTTGTGCCAGAGTCAGGACTAAACATGGACCGGCCTCCTGCTGGTGCCAGAGTCAGAACTAAACATGGACCGGCCTCCTGCTGGTGCCAGAGTCAGGACTAAACATGGACCGGCCTCCTGCTGGTGCCAGAGTCAGGACTAAACATGGACCGGCCTCCTGCTGGTGCCAGAGTCAGGACTAAACATGGACCGGCCTCCTGCTGGTGCCAGAGTCAGGTCTAAACATGGACCGGCCTCCTGCTGGTGCCCAGAGTCAGGAATAAACATGGACCGGCCTCCTGCTGGTGCCAGAGTCAGGACTAAACATGGACCGGCCTCCTGCTGGTGCCAGAGTCAGAACTAAACATGGACCGGCCTCCTGCTGGTGCCAGAGTCAGGACTAAACATGGACCGGCTTCCTGCTGGTGCCAGAGTCAGGACTAAACATGGACCGGCCTCCTGCTGGTGCCAGAGTCAGGACTAAACATGGACCGGCCTCCTGCTGGTGCCAGAGTCAGGTCTAAACATGGACCGGCCTTCTGCTGGTGCCAGAGTCAGGACTAAACATGGACCGGCCTCCTGCTGGTGCCAGAGTCAGGTCTAAACATGGACCGGCCTCCTGCTGGTGCCAGAGTCAGAACTAAACATGGACCGGCCTCCTGCTGGTGCCAGAGTCAGGACTAAACATGGACCGGCCTCCTGCTGGTGCCAGAGTCAGAACTAAACATGGACCGGCCTCCTGCTGGTGCCAGAGTCAGGACTAAACATGGACCGGCTTCCTGCTGGTGCCAGAGTCAGGACTAAACATGGACCGGCCTCCTGCTGGTGCCAGAGTCAGGACTAAACATGGACCGGCCTCCTGCTGGTGCCAGAGTCAGGTCTAAACATGGACCGGCCTTCTGCTGGTGCCAGAGTCAGGACTAAACATGGACCGGCCTCCTGCTGGTGCCAGAGTCAGAACTAAACATGGACCGGCCTCCTGCTGGTGCCAGAGTCAGGACTAAACATGGACCGGCCTCCTGCTGGTGCCAGAGTCAGGACTAAACATGGACCGGCCTCCTGCTGGTGCCAGAGTCAGGACTAAACATGGACCGGCCTCCTGCTGGTGCCAGAGTCAGGTCTAAACATGGACCGGCCTCCTGCTGGTGCCAGAGTCAGAACTAAACATGGACCGGCCTCCTGCTGGTGCCAGAGTCAGGACTAAACATGGACGGGCCTCCTGCTGGTGCCAGAGTCAGAACTAAACATGGACCGGCCTCCTGCTGGTGCCAGAGTCAGGACTAAACATGGACCGGCCTCCTGCTGGTGCCCAGAGTCAGGACTAAACATGGACCGGCCTCCTGCTGGGGCCAGAGTCAGGACTAAACATGGACCGGCCTCCTGCTGGTGCCAGAGTCAGGACTAAACATGGGCCGGCCTCCTGCTGGTGCCAGAGTCAGGACTAAACATGGACCTACCTCCTGCTGGTGCCAGAGTCAGGACTAAACATGGACCGGCCTCCTGCTGGTGCCAGAGTCAGGACTAAACATAGACCGACCTCCTGCTGGTGCCAGAGTCAGGACTAAACATGGACCGGCCTCCTGCTGGTGCCAGAGTCAGGACTAAACATGGACCGGCCTCCTGCTGGTGCCAGAGTCAGGACTAAACATGGACCGGCCTCCTGCTGTTGCCAGAGTCAGGTCTAAACATGGACCGGCCTCCTGCTGGTGCCAGAGTCAGGACTAAACATGGACCGGCCTCCTGCTGGTGCCAGAGTCAGGACTAAACATGGACCGGCCTCCTGCTGGTGCCAGAGTCAGGACTAAACATGGACCGGCCTCCTGCTGGTGCCCAGAGTCAGGGCTAAACATGGACCGGCCTCCTGCTGGTGCCCAGAGTAACGACTAAACATGGACCGGCCTCCTGCTGGTTCCCAGAGTCAGGACTAAACATGGACCGGCCTCCTGCTGGTGCCCAGAGTCAGGACTAAACATGGACCGGCCTCCTGCTGGTGCCAGAGTCAGGACTAAACATGGACCGGCCTCCTGCTGGTGCCAGAGTCAGGACTAAACATGGACTGACCTCCTGCTGGTGCCAGAGTCAGGACTAAACATGGACCGGCCTCCTGCTGGTGCCAGAGTCAGGACTAAACATGGACCGACCTCCTGCTGGTGCCAGAGTCAGGACTAAACATGGACCGGCCTCCTGCTGGTGCCAGAGTCAGGACTAAACATGGACCGGCCTCCTGCTGGTGCCAGAGTCAGGACTAAACATGGACCGGCCTCCTGCTGGTGCCAGAGTCAGGTCTAAACATGGACCGGCCTCCTGCTGGTGCCAGAGTCAGGACTAAACATGGACCGGCCTCCTGCTTGTGCCAGAGTCAGGACTAAACATGGACCGGCCTCCTGCTGGTGCCAGAGTCAGAACTAAACATGGACCGGCCTCCTGCTGGTGCCAGAGTCAGGACTAAACATGGACCGGCCTCCTGCTGGTGCCAGAGTCAGGACTAAACATGGACCGGCCTCCTGCTGGTGCCAGAGTCAGGACTAAACATGGACCGGCCTCCTGCTGGTGCCAGAGTCAGGTCTAAACATGGACCGGCCTCCTGCTGGTGCCCAGAGTCAGGAATAAACATGGACCGGCCTCCTGCTGGTGCCAGAGTCAGGACTAAACATGGACCGGCCTCCTGCTGGTGCCAGAGTCAGAACTAAACATGGACCGGCCTCCTGCTGGTGCCAGAGTCAGGACTAAACATGGACCGGCTTCCTGCTGGTGCCAGAGTCAGGACTAAACATGGACCGGCCTCCTGCTGGTGCCAGAGTCAGGACTAAACATGGACCGGCCTCCTGCTGGTGCCAGAGTCAGGTCTAAACATGGACCGGCCTTCTGCTGGTGCCAGAGTCAGGACTAAACATGGACCGGCCTCCTGCTGGTGCCAGAGTCAGGTCTAAACATGGACCGGCCTCCTGCTGGTGCCAGAGTCAGAACTAAACATGGACCGGCCTCCTGCTGGTGCCAGAGTCAGGACTAAACATGGACCGGCCTCCTGCTGGTGCCAGAGTCAGAACTAAACATGGACCGGCCTCCTGCTGGTGCCAGAGTCAGGACTAAACATGGACCGGCTTCCTGCTGGTGCCAGAGTCAGGACTAAACATGGACCGGCCTCCTGCTGGTGCCAGAGTCAGGACTAAACATGGACCGGCCTCCTGCTGGTGCCAGAGTCAGGTCTAAACATGGACCGGCCTTCTGCTGGTGCCAGAGTCAGGACTAAACATGGACCGGCCTCCTGCTGGTGCCAGAGTCAGAACTAAACATGGACCGGCCTCCTGCTGGTGCCAGAGTCAGGACTAAACATGGACCGGCCTCCTGCTGGTGCCAGAGTCAGGACTAAACATGGACCGGCCTCCTGCTGGTGCCAGAGTCAGGACTAAACATGGACCGGCCTCCTGCTGGTGCCAGAGTCAGGACTAAACATGGACCGGCCTCCTGCTGGTGCCCAGAGTCAGGACTAAACATGGACCGGCCTCCTGCTGGTGCCAGAGTCAGGACTAAACATGGACCGGCCTCCTGCTTTATGCATCTAAACTCAGAAACAATTTTCCTGAAAATGTGAGACAGGCCTCTCAAATCGAGGCTAAAAACTGTTTTGTTTAGCTGTGCGTATAACAGAAACATACTTTTAAAGTATGTTATTAATAATAATAATAATATTTTTTATTGATTAATAATTACTATTTATGTTTTTATTGTGATTTTCATGCTTATTGTCCTGTTGTGTGAAGCACTTTGAATTACATTGTGTACAAATTGTGCTCTACAAATAAACTCTGGTTTATCTGGCTACAAAAAGAAAAAAAAATGGTTTAGCGCCATCTGTCAGTATGAAATATGGTGAGTCATCTGCTCAAACTTAAGTCTTTCCTACATGTCTTAAAATGCAATCATTCACATGTGCTGCACAACTCAACTGCATTCACTGTCCAAACACAGAGAAGCTTTTGGGGCTGATTGGAGTTGGAGTGAGCGAGATGTGCCAACTGACAATGTCCATGGATTTGGCAGCGACGTGTGTTACATGATGTTCTTTGTCAGAGCCGTATACACAGTGCCGTGATTTGAACCAGGGCTTGTGTTTGCTCCGAGCAGCTTGCAAACGCTTGATAAATCCTGTAAGTATCTGATCACATCTAAATCCAGAGCAATCGCTCTCTCTTCCCGACAGGGATCAAGACAGGATACGTGCTTCCAGGAAGCTCCTAAAATGGCAAAATGCATCTGCTCACATATGACACATGCTAAGAAGAGGGTTCAAGTTTAGCTATGATGCATCAGCAAATGTTTGGAGCTGGATTGTGGCAGTTGTTGACAGTGAATAACAGGCTGTTACCATCTGACAAATTTCCAATTCTTTTGCAACTGCTCTGGAGAGGCTGACGCTCACAATTTCCCAAAAACTTAATGGAGATTAACATCACACATAAAATAATCTAAATTCCAGTATAAATACAATACTTAATAGAGATAAAAACTGCACGTCAAATAAGTGGTTTAAACTAAAATGTGTGCATTAGCAATGACAAACAAAATAATTTGAGTGACTTGTTATAAATGACTGGTGGCATATTTCTTGCTCCAGAGGTTCCTGAGCAATATGTCAGAGCTATTATTTTATAGCTGAAATATCCCAGAGCAAAAACACATCAAGTGAGCGCCTCATGCAGCCACAGAACTGAGCGGTTCAGCAAAGACTTAAACATCAAGGCTTCAGATCCCTCACTCTGTCTTTAAGAGAATTTCAAATACGAGAATTGGTTTGTCAGAGTTGAAAGGGAAAGACAAAGAAAACCACTCCAAAGGTTTTCGCACACACATTTATTTATTTGGAAAAACAAATACACAAAGGAAACCATGAGAGGCTAAGTTTTTATGTTGGACAGCGTTATATTCTCGGGTGTACAGGGACATAAAATGGGAGGCAGTGTCCTGAAAACATGCCAAAGAAGCTCAGCCTATTAGGCAGAAAGTTAGCTCACATCCTGCCTCAGCACTTGATATTGTGCTCTGTAGTTAAAATCTCTGCAGAGGTATACTGGCCAATCAAAAACTCACTTTGCCCATGCTCTCTTAGCTCCTTGTTTTTTAGCCTAGCGGAGGTCAGCCATTTTTTATCTGCTGCCCTTTTAAAGAACATATACTCAGCCCCCATTAATCTCAACCTACAGTGGTGCCGTGTCAAACGTTATGCAACTAGCTCCCTGTCACCACCGAGGGGCCCAAAGAGGACTGCTATCCTTCACATTGACTGTGACTTTGTGCTTGATTGATTGCATGTCGCTTTCTTGACAACCGTGATTCCATACAGGACTGTTTTACTGGGACGCCACAACTCTGAGCTGAGGCAGGCCCAGGTACGATAGTCAAATAGTTGTATTTCAAATGATGTTCAAAAATACAATTTCACAAGAAGTGGTATTATATGGACAGTTTGGATGGATAGTTTAACAATATGCATAATACTTTGTGGGTTATAGAATTGTCACAATCTGACAGACAAAAATACATAGTACACCTTCAAAATTGTATCTAACGTTTCTGGTAGGACAATCCGCCACTTGCTCGTCTTCATGAATGTTTCACAGTTACAGTGTGGTATTAAACAACATCTATCTAAATGATATCTTATTCATCCTGACAGAAACCGTACCATACTATATATTTTTTTTTAATCTGTAAATCTATATAAATGTAAATGTTTTGGTGAACCTCTATGGGAAAATCACTGGATTGGATTTTGAAGATTTTTGAACTTTGCATGATAACCACAGTCTATTGTCAGTTCAGTCTTGTCTTTGTGCCCATTGCTTGCCCATCACAAATTTCTCCACAAGGAGAAAGCAAACATTTTGTAAATAAGAAGGAGTACAGTAACTAAATTGTAGGCAAGGCAAGGCAAGTGTATTTATAGAGCACAATTCGGACACAATTCAAAGTGCTTCACACAACCAAAAGAAAATAAAAAAATCTATTGGACCACACTGGCAGACACTCCACTCTTTCCCATGTTTATTTGACATTTACAGCGTGTCAGGTGTCTCTGGGACGCCGGGCTTTTAGATTGATTCATTTCCATGCTTGTCAGCGCGCTATCTTCCTCTGCACACGTCTGTGCTGAGCGTATGTATCTTTTACGACGACTTTCTCATCAACGCCTTTTGTATCTGAACGACGGGCCCAGTCTCGTCTGCCCCCTCTCTCAATTAAAGCTCGCTCTTGATCAGTGGGCAGCTGCGCCAGGCTCTTCCTGGACTTTACAGTGGCCTTAGTCTAACCAGCGTGTGTTCTAACCCTTTCCCCAGGCTCCTGCTCTACGGCTGTGCTTGGACACCGGCACAATGGGCTATTGTGTCCAGCGGAATTATTTACATGTTCAATTGTAATTGTGTCTAAATAATAATTTTAGAATTGTAAATAATTTCTTTAAATAATTACCTTTTAATTCAAATGAATTTGAAGGTTCTATTTTCATCTGTTAAATAGTTTAAGTAAAATCACAAAGATTGGTGTTGTTTTGGGGATACATGTTCAGAACTGTTCTCGAGTTTGTCGTCTTCAATGCTAACAAATAATTGCAGACATGACTTCATCCTTGAGCTTTATTTAGAATCTGAACTGACACGAGGACATCAGCTAGAGTAGAAGGTCCGAGGTATACAGTGTACCACAGATGTATTTATAGTCTTCTATTGTCATTAAAGAAAGTGACTGTAATCAGTTTCTTCAGACTTATTATTAACTGAATACATGCTGTTTTTTGTGACAGTTATCAGTTCTTAAACAAAATTATTGATTGAGACTTTTACCTTTGGTTAATATGTATAACATTTTATGAAGACAAAGCAGTTTTCCCATGACAGATTTTATAAGTTTCATAGAGACACATGTAAATATAAGCACACATTGACTTAACATGTTCACAAGCGCTTGACCCGCAACAGCCAGCAGAGGGCCCTTTGTTAGTACTACCCAATCAGATTCTCCTTTTCCAGTTGATTGACAGGCACAGGCAGGCTGGAGTGGCCATCCATAGCTAGCTTGAACAGTGTTAACTTTTTGAAACTTTCACAAGTATTAGGGAAAAAGAAGTGTTGCCCTAACAAGTCCTGGAGCTTTAATGAAAGGCTGGAGACGCTGGATGTCTGGGGCACCAGAAGTTTATTTACCATCAGTCGCAAAACCTTTCATCTTGAATATTCATTGAATACATTGCGCTACAAGCCGGTACTATGACTATGACTATGCTTCCACACAAGGAGGATTATACAGTAGATAACAAGGCCAGCTTTGAGACAAACTGTCCAAGATATAATGAGAAGTGCATGGCATATCGCTTCTGTGAGACAAATGGACCAAGGAAACTGATAAAGTTAGAGAAAGACAGTTGGATGACGTCAACTATAGATAGAGCTAACTACAGAAAAATGGCAACAACGATATAACTGGAGGTGTTCTTTGTAAAGACTAAACATGAGATGGAAAATTCTACAACAGGTGCATTTAAAATCAACGTGGCTACTTTTACATTTGTATTCAGTTTGTGGGTTTTCAGTCGTGCACATTCTAACTTGCCATGTGGACACGCAAACCTTCCCCCCCCCCCCCCCCACATTTAAGCATTTGGTTTGTCAGCGTAATAACTCCTGGGAAATGTCACAATTGCAGTCACTGTATTTATCTATTTACAGGAGTTTTTTTTATTTCATTTTTAATCTTTATTTAACCAGGTAAAAACCCACTGAGATCAAACCTCTTTTTAAAGAGTGACCTGGGATAGAAAAGGGTGATGCTGCGGTGACACTGAGACACTGAGGAATATTGTTGGCAAAGCAATAAACTCTCCCTGGAGACCAGCAGCTGGAAAACAGAAAAATAACCTTGGTCAAAGCAGAAATCAGGTCTGTGAAATGCTAATCACATTCTTCAGGTTAAAGCTAGCAGAGAACAATGGGGTAGAAAGACAGCTAAATGTCTCGATTTCAAAAATATTATCCAGATAGCTATTTTGAAACCTTTTCTACTACACCATTGCATTAGGAATCACTAATCCCACATTTCAAAACCACTGCAGATGTATACAGACCGTGCTTAGTAGTCAAACTTGTACTCCAGGGTGACTTAAAATAGACTTATTCAAGCGATGCAGAAGAGTTGAGTAAAAAAGTGCCACTCCAATGTATACATTCTGTCATGTAAACATATAAATAAGTATAAGTCAAGCTAAATTACAGCCCAATCTCCCTGTGTGGCTCAGAACAAGGCTGCTATATTGTTCTCATTTGCAAACGTGAAACTGAAAGTGCGACATTTGATTCAGAATGGTTCCACACACATCGTAACACAAGCGGAATGGGTCTAATATGGAGTGTAATGTTGCCATTAAGACATATCATTTTGTCTGGCCTATTACAAGACAATTAGAAGCTCAATTTCAGGACATGCGGCCCAAGGGGATGGAGACAACAGCTGGTGAGAAGCATATTTCAGAAAAGAAAAGAAAAAAAAATCCCACTGTGCTGAGTTTGTGCATAACAACTTTATCAGCCACTTTGTATTGCCTTGTTAATTCTCTGGGTTAGAACATTGCATTTTGTTAGCCACTACGCCTCATTTAATTTACCTTTATTAGTTTTCACAAAGAAGCAAGAGGCAGAATTGAGCTGCTAGAACTGTTTTATTAGGGTGTTTAGCTCCGAGATTAGTTGATATACACTTTTAAGAACACAAAGTGAAACACATCAAGGTCCTTTTATTGGTCTTAGAGTCCAGCATAGGTAAGGTATTGATCAACAATTTGTGTGGAGTTTGGTAAGATTGTACTTCGGCAATTCAGTTAAATAAGAGAAGTAGCCGACAAGTACAAAACATATGCTTGAACACTTGAACAACGCGTACACAAGCACATAATTATAGGCACTAAGAGTGAATTGTCCTGCTCATGAACAAAGTAAACTTATCCGGGCAGGGCTCAAACTGTCAACCTTTGAGTTTACTGCCAAGATGAAATACTTTACTGATCACTACAGACGGGATACCATATAATGCAGTTTAGGAGCCTGAAGTCCACAGTGTATCTTTTGTTGTCCTTATGAAATGTGTTTTTTGCTTCATTAGATAGGACTGTATATTGTGGAATGGAATGAGAAAGAAGAGCAGGGCGGACATTCAGCAAATTGTTACCAAAGAGTCGAAAATAAAGCTCACTGCTGAGGCTGGCGCAGTCGTTTGTGCTGCTGCCTCGACTACTCATGCACTGAAGCACCCACTTAACAGGTGCTAAAAACATTTTGCGTACTTTAAGCTTCACCTGTCAGGATAATTATGTGGTGCCTGACTTTAAGGTTACATCATGGGCAGTGGACAGCAAGATCACAATGGCATTTAACAGCTTAGGTTGATAAGAATTTGCATTTTGGCCCAGTCATTCTATTCTACATATGAGCCCAACTTTTCCAGTGTATTTGGCTATTTAACTATTCTCTACTGCATAAAAAACCCTCTGTTACTACTGTTAAAGCTGCCTGGTGAACACTCCCCATTATGCCCTCAAATGCAGAACCCATGAATATTACATTTTAACACAGCAATCATAAAGTGGTAAGGAAAATCTTATTGCCTTCCAGAAACAGCCTTCAGACAGCCAGCCCACTCGTTTTGCTTCGCTCCTTTGAAATCTTCCTTCATCAACACTTCCTCTGCAGTAGGGGGCAGAAGAGACACAGCTGTCAGCAGTCCTCACAACACAACAGCTCTCTTCTCTTTATATCTTCCATGGGATTTTGCACACAGACACAGAGACATACACACACACAGAAGCAGTGGGTGGGAAAACTTTGGCACGACATATTCCATCCTTTTCTCTTTCTATCCTTCCATGTTTCCCTCCCTAGATCTCCAACATCAAGTCCCCCTGGATGGCTTTAGTGCTGTAGTGGGGACATCCCTCCTGCACACAATTGCCCGCAGCACTTAATTGCAGCGAGAAGACGTATAATGCACCAAGCTCCCGAACGAAACAGTGATTGGGATAACAAGAGGGGGGCAAGGCAAGGCGATGGTGGACATTCTCTTGTGACAAAGACATTTAAAAAATATGTTTTCAAGGGTTTTTCATCAATATTTTTGAAGAAATACACGCGGCTATTATAACTCAAGGGAAGATATAAAAAGCGGCTTTGACTGTTAGATTCCTCCACTCTTGACTGTGCATCGTTCTAAGAGCCTACCGTTGCTACCGTTAGCACTTATCTGCCTATCTCTCCTTTCATCAAACGTACCGCCTGCCTCCCTCAGAGATAAGAGGTTTCTGTCTCACGTGGTCCTGGCTCATGTTGGGAGGTGGACAAGAAGCTTTTCTCTCAGGCTCACCAAGCTAATGGGACTCTCAAACACAGCATAGGCACCAGATTTGGTTTTCTATTTGTATTGATTCATACCATTTACTCTTGACTTGCTTTCCTTATATAGAGATAGTGATTACTCCCCTTTTCCAATGATTAAAAGCTTCTCTAAAATTGAGGACAACTTTACAATCTTTAATTATAGTAACTAACTGTAAAGAGCTAAATTGCCATGATAAATTGTCTAGAAGGCATGAAGAACTTAAAAGCCCCAAAGAAATATCACAACAGTAGGGTCCATAGCTCTTACCACAGAGTATAAGGTATTTCTATTGATCTACAGTATTGTCACATAATAATGCACTAAAACAGCATGTAACACCAGGACGCAGAGCATATTTAGCACATAGGTCCTAATAAATATGCAAAACAGGGCAATTTTGCGCCAACACGCAAAATTTTATATAGAGAAAAGGCTAACGATATTTTTCAGCAGACGTTGGCTGATTTATTGACAAGCAAAACCGCATGAAAATTTAGCGTGTCCAAACAGCAGGTATTATTATTTTGTGCAGAACAGACGACTGCACTTAACACATCAATGTGGTGTTTAAAAGGATTTCAAATGATTTTGTTTGTCTCATTACAAAGACAAAATCATAATGTGTTGTTTTGATGGAGGGGAGAGATTAATAACAAAAACACATTGATCTGGATTCTCATCTGTACCAATATTGAACTGGAGGAGTTGATAGAAGCTGACCCTCAAACGGATTTAGGAGTCTGTCCCATGCCCTTTTAAAGTCCTGTGACTGTAAGGTCTGCGCATAGAGTTTTCATTGTTTATTCATTTTGGTTGGGACAGTGCTTGTTAATGATACACATGCTGGGCTACTTTCCATCCGTTGTTACTCTGTCTCACTCACTCTCATTCATACACCAGCATTCTGTTGTAAATGTTTTTAGTGGTAGGAAAAACAGACGCAAGAAGAACATGCAAACTCCACAGCTAGAGCTCTAACCACTCTGCCACCGTGCCATCCATCCATCCATCCATCCATCCATCCATTGCTCTTACCCTCATATCCATCCATCCTCATCTCCAAAGCTGCGTGCACATCTGAGCGGTCCTGTTACGGTAAAGATAAAGGTACACTTTATTCTCTCCACAGGAAGTTTGTCAATTCGACCCATTTTTCAATGCTGCTGGGGCAGCACTGGTGACCCATCTCCAGGTCTTTGTGCCAAGCTTGGTCAAGAGTACCATAGCTGGGGATTGTACCTAAAGATTTGGGTTGCTGAGGGAAACCGAAGCACCCCACATGGACAAAGGGAGAAATGCAAACTCTGCACAGGAATGCCCAGTCTGGTCCTAAAATAAAATGGTTGCAATTCTCAGTCCCAGATTCACACCTGCGCTTCACAGGTGCAGGTTTTTCAACCTGTCCCTTTGTCCACGCGCGTCAATACGGCAGTCTGCAGCTTAGAACTTACATTGAAATTAGACTTTAATCACCATATTTTTGATATTATCTCATGCTACAACGTAACACTCACTTGCTAAGCACAAGCTCAGGAGCAGATGAACCAGATGTGAAGACACAAACACATGTAAATCAGCTCAGAGTAATCGAGGACAGAGGGGACAGCTGTGATGTGTTTTCTGTTTGTTAAGCTTCAAAATGTGTGTTTTATTATAATCCAACTCATATTCACTGAGAAATGAGTCTACTTAGGTCCGTGGGTTGCCCATTTATGTACAATTAATTTTTTCTTTGTAAATTTTGTTGGAGCGGCTTTTATTCAGGAGCGCTCTTTAGCCAGAAAATTGCGCACTATGCGCAATTCCTGTTGTTAAATAAGGTTCCAACCCGACCACACACTAGCATGTGCACATTTTAAATTCTCGCAATTTAGAACCTGTCTTGGTAAATCTGGCCCTTAGGGTGCAGGATCTTGTCACGCAGCCTTGACCCATGGGGCTTGTTATGTGTGAAGCAAGGAAGCTCTAACTAATTGCTACAGCTACCACCATAAGTATTAGGGCTAGAGGCTGTGTAATGTAACATAATTACCCATGAACTACTGCTTCTTCTGCTTTTACTACCACTTACTACTAGTAGTAGTTTTATTACAAGTCACATCACTTTTGTCAGGTGTAAATGTTTTACATGTTAATGCTTTGTTGTTACAGACTTTTCCAATATGGCGTCCTCCACAGCAGCACAACAGAACGCCTAGTGTTGAATGCACTCCTTTGGGAAGTGTGAACCGTGCCATCAGCCTGCAGCAGCAGACTCCCACCTGCCTGTTAGCGTTCTGCCACCTCATGCACCAACACACATCATGGTCTTAATTAAAGAGGGATACGACACAAGCTCCATAGGAAATACTGGTCTTTGTGAGGGCTGGTTTTATCCCTTATGCTGTTTGTCTTTGAATCTATGATTTGAATTTATAAGAATCAACGGATTAGCCTGCATTATGAATAAAAACGTGCAGAGATATCTTACTTAAAGTCCTCTGGTATAAGGCCATAATAGAATCACCACAAGCCTATTTGAATCAAAATCTTCTAATTTGTGTGTTCAAACAAACGTTGATGAGCATTTTAAGGATTAGGCATTACTTTCTTGTAATGCTAGTGTGGCAGTACGAGTGTTTTGATATTGTTTAAATGGTAAGTTGTCCAACAACGCCACCCCAATTTAAACTGGGGAAAATTAGTAAGGCACGCAGATAAGGATTACTGATGAGACAGAGACAGTTCCATAAATTACAACATGTTTATTATTTAACTAGATAATGCTAACAATCTAAAACACATTTTAAACAAGACAATAATATTTTTAAACAATCTAATCTAAAAGCTGAAATGCTACCACTCAACACCACGCACACCCACTCACACACACATACACATACACATGAACAAACTCAATAAGACCGTTGGAGGGGGCGCTGAGGCTTAGCCGTGGAGGTAAACAAATGGGGCAGTAACCTAATAAGAAAACGCCAAAACAACAAAACAGTGCACCACAAACCAAAACGCGGGAACCACCACCAGGGGAATCCACCACGGTGTCAGACCATCAGCCCCTATAACACAGAAACATGTATTAAAAGCGGTACATAATTTGAGTCCAGTGTAGGCACGGCAAAGGGATATGCAGGTAGAGCAGCAGAAAAATGTCTATATCGCGCCCATGCGCGACACACCCAGCGCAGAGCTGGTACAGACCACGGGAGAGCACAATCGGGCAGCGTGGGGGCACAATCAAGCGCCGGCCTGCGCCGTCAGTCCGACCAGGAGGATGTTAGTCCGCGCAAAGCGGGTTACTCCGAGCACAGCGGCAGCGGCAAAGCGGCAGCAAAGCGACAGCAAAGCGACAGCAAAGCGACAGCAAAGCGGCAGCTCCTACATACAGCGGAGGAATCAAACACTGAATTTGGTTGTTAACACTAGTTTGCCACTGACCCAGGCATACTTACTCTTTGGAGCGCGACTTAGAGCTCCGATGAGGGAGAGGCGAGAGCGAACAGCTACGTCAAAGCCTATAAAACAGGAGAGCCTAAGCGCGTCAGACGATCGCGGATCTTAAAATGAGGGGCGCTTACCTAAGCTTGCGGTAGTGAGTGACCCGCATCTGTGGTTACAGGTGACTGTCCGTGCTAACAAAAAGGAGTCTAAGATTAGAAGACAGTCCACAACATTTAGGAGGGAGATAGCGCTCCGCTTACCTGCCGTGAGGCGCTGGAGGAACGCGGAAGTGTGACGCCGGTGGGCGGGCACAATGCGAGAGGCCAGAGGGAGCGTAAAAATCAGGGGGGGCATTTTTATGAATGGCGACCGGCATGAATGGCCAATGAGAACGCGGGCTCAGATCTAAGGGCGGCCCAAAATGCGATATGGCCACATCCACTCCCCCAATCTGCATCGGCGCCCCGCCGATGGCCTAAAACAGCCTAAAAGCTGGCACTTGTGGAAGGAGCCGGGGACTCTGACTCCCCTTGAGGCTGCCGACTCACCGGTCTTGGGAGATGATGGAGGTTCTGATGTTTGCCCGCTGTTGGCCTTGTGGACCTACGCACGGACCGCTCAGTTGGACCAGTCATGGAGGTAGTGACTGTCACAAACTGGGGCTGGTCGGCAAAGGAATCAGGTGGAACCAAAATGGGTCCAGCAGCATCTGGGGAAGAGCACCATATTGCCCCAGAGGGTGGTTCAAGTGCTGCAGCCAGCCGAGCTGGTGTTACCTCTGTAACGGGCGGTAAAGCCTGCGGAAGCAGGAACAAATCGCCCTCGTGGGACGACCCCTCTTCAGGGTTTCGCACCGTGGGCTCCACTGGAGGGACTGATGCTGGAGCGAGATCTGGAACCTCACTCTGGATCAGGCACTTCAACAGGGAGCGGTGCACCCTCTTGATTTTAGTCGGTTGTCCAACTGGGGCAACTGTGTACACAGTTCCACCCTCATGTGGAACTTGCACAACCACATGTTTAGTGGGGCACCACTGGTCTTGAATTTTCTGGCGGCCTCTCACACCGTAGTCCCGGAGCAACACGAGCTGGCCCTCATTAAGGGGTAACTCCTGGACATGTCGGTCGTGGGTTGCCTTTCTACGGGCAGCAGCTAAACGCAGTTTCTCTCTTGCTCCATCGAAAGCCATTTGCAGACGGGCCTGGTGCTCCTTAACCCACTCGTGTACAGTCCCGCCAAGTGGGTCCTGTACCTGTCCCAGCAAGAAGTCGATAGGGAGCCGCGGTTCCTGCCCAAACATCAAAAAGAATGGAGACTCCCCAGTCGACTGATGTGGGGTAGTGTTATAGGCAAAGAGCACCTGTGGCAAGCAAGCGCTCCAGTCCCTCTTACGGGACACAGGCAGAGCACGCAGCAAGTTGTGCAGCGTCCGATTGAAGCGCTCACACTGCCCATTCCCAGCAGGGTGGTAAGGAGTAGTGCGCGACTTCACAATCCCATACAGACTGCACAACTGCTGGATCAGTTGGCTCTCAAAATTACGGCCCTGGTCAGAGTGGATGCGGGCCGGAACCCCAAACTTGCCAAACCACTCCGTTACCAGAACCTGTGCAACCGTACTGGCACGTTGGTCGCGGGTTGGCACCGCCATTGTGTACTTGCTGAAGACATCAGTCATCACAAGAACATTTTCTAGGCCAGCTGCGGTTGGCTCCAACAGCGTAAAATCAATAGCCACAATTTCATTTGGTCTTGAAGAGAGTAGGTGGCCCATGAAGGCATGTGTCGCATGATCATTGTTCTTTGCGAACTGACACCTCTCACAAGCCTGGCACCACTGGGTGACCTCCTGGGACATACCTGGCCAATAACAGCGGGGGCGAAGCAGAGCCAATGTCCTCTCCACGCCTTGATGCCCATGGTCTTGATGGACCTGATTGAGGACCTCCCGAACCAAAGCCCTAGGCAGGACGAGTTGGCAAACTGCCCCACCACCGTCGGAGCGGAACACCTGCCTGTACAACAAACCGCCCAGCTCCACCAGATGGTCCCACTGACTCACCAGAACCGAGGCCGGCTGCGAGAGGACACGCCGCTCTTCACGAGTGGGCCGGCGCTGTTCTACCCAGAAAGTCAGGATCTCCTGAATGACTGGGTCAGCCTGCTGGAGTGTATAAAGAGCAGCAGGGGAATGGTGGGGGAAGACTGTTACTACAGACTGAGTTGCCACCGCCTGTACCCCCTGCAAGGCTTGCTGTAATGGCTGCGGTAGAGAGGTACTTGCTGC
Organism: Eucyclogobius newberryi; assembly: GCF_026437365.1. Classification (NCBI taxonomy): domain Eukaryota; kingdom Metazoa; phylum Chordata; class Actinopteri; order Gobiiformes; family Gobiidae; genus Eucyclogobius; species Eucyclogobius newberryi. Next base: position 23,951,817 of record NW_027316278.1, read on the forward strand.
TACCCCGGACTCGTCCCTGGGTGAGGGCCATGGCTGACGGGACAAGGCATCTGTATTCCGGTTCGACTTACCCGATCGATACTTCAGTTCAAAATCAAACAACGCCAACTGGGCTGCCCAACGCTGCTCCACAGCACCCAGTTTAGCAGACGCGAGATAGCTCAGGGGGTTATTGTCTGTATAGACCACGCACTTGTGGCCCAACAGATACTCTCTGAACTTCTCCGTCAATGCCCATTTAAGAGCCAATAGCTCCAGTTTCATGGAGCTATAATTGGACATATTCCGCTCTGTAAGTCGGAGTCCTCTGCTAGCATATGCGATGGGTCTGACTTTCCCCTCCTGCTCCTGGGAGAGAACTGCGCCTAAGCCCACATGGCTGGCGTCTACTTCCAGGATAAAGGGAAGAGAAAAATCTGCATATGCCAGCACTGGGGCAGACGTGAGTTTGGCCTTCAAGGTCTCGAAGCTCTGCTGGCACTCCTCAGTCCAAGGGACTGCAGCACGCCGAGAGGTTCTCTTCCCCAACCGACTCCCGGTCAGCTCGGCCACTCTGCGATGTAAGGGAGCGGCCAGTTTAGCAAAGCCGTCGACAAAACGTCGGTAGTAGCTTGCAAACCCCAAGAAGGAGCGCAGGTCAGAAACCGTAGATGGGACAGGCCAGTTTGCTACTACGTCAATTTTGCCGGGATCAGTGGCCACTCCCTGGTCAGAAATCACGTGCCCCAAATAGTGCACCTCCCGCTGGAAGAACCGGCACTTGCTCTGCTTTGCCTTGAGCCCTTCCTTCTGCAACCTCCCAAGCACCACCTCCAGCCTCTCCAGGTGTTGCCTTACCGTAGATGAAAAAACCACAATATCATCCAGGTAGAGGAGGAGAGACTGGCACTGCTGGTCACCAAAAATGCGTTGCATAAGTCGTTGGAAGGTGCTGGGAGCGTTGCAGAGCCCAAAAGGCATGCGATTCCACTCAAACAGACCAAAAGGTGTACAGAACGCCGTCTTGTGCCGATCGCCCTCTGCGACAGGGACCTGATTGTACCCGCTGGCCAGATCCAAAGTGGAAAACCAGCGGGCCCCCGTCAAAGCGTCGAGCGACTCTTCGATACGTGGGAGTGGAAAGGCATCCTTTCGGGTCTTTATGTTCAGTTGGCGATAGTCAACACATAGACGAAGGCTGCCGTCCTTCTTCCGGACCAAGACAATGGGTGATGCATAGGGGCTGGAGCTCTCTCTGATTATCTGCGCTTTCAAGAGCTGATGGATATGCTCTTTGACCAGCTCGTACTCAGATGGCGGGATACGGCGGTAGCGCTGACGGACTGGGACATCATCCAGTAGTGGAATGTCATGGGTGATCAGGTTGGTACAACCCAGATCCTGATCATTCGCAGCAAACACAGAGGAATATTTCCAAAGTAATGCCCGCACCTCCACCTGCTCCTCAGGGGGCAGGGGAGATAGGTCAATGGCTGCTATGGGGTCCGTGGCGGAGGAAGCGACACTTTGAGAGGAGACACTCGCAGCCACTGCGGGAAATTCCGTCACTCCTGCAGGAAGACTCACCACATTGACATTGTCCAGAGTCCCTACTAGGGTACGCGGGTAAAGCAGCACATCGTTGTCACCGACATTGACAATGGGAATGTACGCCGTGCCACGGACTACCTGGACCAGAGCAGGGGATGCCAGCAGGCCTGCAGGCAATCCCTGCTCCAAAGGCTCAAACAAGACCGTGGCACCCGAATAATGTGTCGAACAGGTAGCAGGGACGATTTTCGTAACACCCCCCGGGATGCGAACAGCTCGTTTTCCCTGCAACTTGACCCTACCTGGTTGTTTGGGGGTGGGCCGCAGGTCTGCAGCGTGGCACCTCTGAAACGCTTCCACCAATGGAGTTGGGCATGTGACCACAGGGGCTGTATCAAAAAGTGCAGGCCCATACTGTCCAAACAGTTCCTTATAACACCTGCGGAGCACATTCATTCCCAAAACTCCAGGGACTTGGGGAGAGCATTGACCAGACGGGTCCCCCACTACTAACACTCCACAGTGGGGCATCACTTTACCACAGAGCTCAATAGGTAATTCTAAATATCCAATGTAAGGGATGGACAGACCATTGGCAGCTTTAAGCTGTAGCCAATGGCAAGCCTGCAAGCGTTCTTCCCCCCATGGCTCAAAATGCCTGCGGAAAAAGCTTTCTGTAATGGTAGACACCATCGACCCAGTGTCCACAAGACATGGCACAATTACGCCATCCATGTCTACATCAAGATGTGGACAGGATGCTATCAACTTTGGAGCGTTCCCCCCTCCGTTAGTGGTTGAGCTAGTGGATGCCCCACCCGTGCGTTGGCTCCGCGACACGGTGGGCGCTAGTTTTCCGACGTTTGATTAAAGCGACGGCGGGTCGGCAAAGAGGGTTCGTGGCGACTGGGAACACGAGGGCCATCACAGTCTCTGGCAATATGGCCAGGTTGCTGGCAACGATTACACACAATCGGGCCATAACGAGGGGAGCGACTACGCTGGTGTGCAGTTTGCGTGTTCTGCAATAATGCAATGCTTTGCGTCAACAGCTCAAGTTGTTCCTGTTGCTTTTTCAACATCTCCTTCATTTCGCTAACCTCAGTCCGTGTAGGGGTGGCCTCAGGCCCCGGGTTTCCACGCATGGCATATTGTATACCAAAGGCCGAGGGCACTGAATTGCTTCGACCTCTCATGCCGGCCGGCAGACCTTCAAGCTCCCACCTGATTGCCTCTCCCCTGACCTCAAGCAGAGTCGCCCTAGGGCACCGGCGCACATACTGTTTTAACTCACGACGCAAGGAACCATCACTCACGTGCGCAATAAACTGGTCGCGCATTAAATCCTCAGCATTTGGCATGTCTCCCGGGGCTTGCATTTTAACCCTTTCCATCAAGCTCAGCAGGGCCAGGGAGAACTCCTGCAATGTCTCACCTTCCTGCTGTCTCCTGGAGAAGAGGGCCTCCTGCAGAGCAACATAGGACTCTGTGCACCCGTATAATTCCTTAAGAATAGAGACTATCCTAGTCGGGTCCTGGCGCTCTGCGGCAGATCGATATTTTAGTTCTTCCTTCGCCTCCCCCTCCAGGTGATCAAGAAGGAAGTATGCCTGGTCCGCCAGTGACAGGTGCCGAGCCCTCATACAGGCCTGTGCTTCCTCGGCCCACTCACCCACACTAATCCCTGTACTGCCCCTAAACATGGGACATTTTCGGTCCCTCGGAATAAATACCAACCGGTCTATGGCAGGGGTGGCGGGGGGCACAGGCACTGCAGAGCCACCAGCACCAGAACCAGCTGCAGCGCGTCCCTGGCGCAGCTGTACATTATCTGCTTTGAGTTGAGTAATTTGGTTCCTTAATTCCTGCAGCTCTTCCTCCATGGCTGCAAGTCTGTTGCTCAAAAGAGAGACTGCCGCTTTGCCTCTTTGAAAAAACACACAAGTTACTTTTGCCGCTTGCCACAACAATCACAAAAATCAAATACACAAATAACTTTGGTGGAACTAGCCTCTGCCTCCAAAACAGCAAATCCTGCCAACAACGCCAAAAATGTGGCAGTACGAGTGTTTTGATATTGTTTAAATGGTAAGTTGTCCAACAACGCCACCCCAATTTAAACTGGGGAAAATTAGTAAGGCACGCAGATAAGGATTACTGATGAGACAGAGACAGTTCCATAAATTACAACATGTTTATTATTTAACTAGATAATGCTAACAATCTAAAACACATTTTAAACAAGACAATAATATTTTTAAACAATCTAATCTAAAAGCTGAAATGCTACCACTCAACACCACGCACACCCACTCACACACACATACACATACACATGAACAAACTCAATAAGACCGTTGGAGGGGGCGCTGAGGCTTAGCCGTGGAGGTAAACAAATGGGGCAGTAACCTAATAAGAAAACGCCAAAACAACAAAACAGTGCACCACAAACCAAAACGCGGGAACCACCACCAGGGGAATCCACCACGGTGTCAGACCATCAGCCCCTATAACACAGAAACATGTATTAAAAGCGGTACATAATTTGAGTCCAGTGTAGGCACGGCAAAGGGATATGCAGGTAGAGCAGCAGAAAAATGTCTATATCGCGCCCATGCGCGACACACCCAGCGCAGAGCTGGTACAGACCACGGGAGAGCACAATCGGGCAGCGTGGGGGCACAATCAAGCGCCGGCCTGCGCCGTCAGTCCGACCAGGAGGATGTTAGTCCGCGCAAAGCGGGTTACTCCGAGCACAGCGGCAGCGGCAAAGCGGCAGCAAAGCGACAGCAAAGCGACAGCAAAGCGACAGCAAAGCGGCAGCTCCTACATACAGCGGAGGAATCAAACACTGAATTTGGTTGTTAACACTAGTTTGCCACTGACCCAGGCATACTTACTCTTTGGAGCGCGACTTAGAGCTCCGATGAGGGAGAGGCGAGAGCGAACAGCTACGTCAAAGCCTATAAAACAGGAGAGCCTAAGCGCGTCAGACGATCGCGGATCTTAAAATGAGGGGCGCTTACCTAAGCTTGCGGTAGTGAGTGACCCGCATCTGTGGTTACAGGTGACTGTCCGTGCTAACAAAAAGGAGTCTAAGATTAGAAGACAGTCCACAACATTTAGGAGGGAGACAGCGCTCCGCTTACCTGCCGTGAGGCGCTGGAGGAACGCGGAAGTGTGACGCCGGTGGGCGGGCACAATGCGAGAGGCCAGAGGGAGCGTAAAAATCAGGGGGGGCATTTTTATGAATGGCGACCGGCATGAATGGCCAATGAGAACGCGGGCTCAGATCTAAGGGCGGCCCAAAATGCGATATGGCCACACTAGTATGCCCTTTATTACTATTCCACTGAGATGTATTTAACATCACCATTGTGTACCAAGCTGACAAAATGCTGTATACATTTCCTCATTCTTATGATGTTTCCAACTTGAAACAGCAGGGAACATGCAGGAGACTGTACTCATATAATAAACAGTCACATATAGGTAAAAACAAAGGCACTCAAGGCCTTTCTGGCAAACATATACAGCCGACACCAGACAAAAACCTCTGTACAGCTTTTATATTAACGGGAGGAGGATAAATAAGGGGTGGTATCACATTTCTTCTAATAAAGCATGTTGTATTATAAACATATCCAACAGTATATTGCATTCATGCAGTTTAACATAACAAGTAAAAAATTATGTTATGAAGAAAAAAAAGGAAAAATAAAATACGTTAAATGTCCCCATATTACCATGGTATTTCAAAAGAGTGCCCATTAACAGTCCATACTCACTGAAAGAGCCCAGCAGCACCGGAGGGGTAAGGTGATCCACTGGAGCTGCATCGATCCTGCAGGCTTCATTCACTCTGATGAAAACACTGGCCTATAGTGATAACATTTCACAGCCGCGTGAGCATTAGCAGGGATGGCTGAATGGACAATGAAGAGCCTCTTGAAACACTGCGGCACCTTAAGGCAGAGCTTCAAAACATGGCGCTATGGAGAGAAGAGTCTAGGCCTGGATGCAAAGGTTAGTACCAAAGAGTCACGCAAGCTTCTTTTCATGTTTCCACTCTGAAAAAACATTGTTCTTAGTATTCAGTGTCATTTCTGAAAACCCCTCAGTGCAAGGTTTAGAGCTTTAGGACCAAACCTCTCATTTCCACTCACACATCTTTTTTAGCACAACAATTTTTGAATTTGTTTTTGATGGAACAACAACCTGTAATTTGACCTGATGGCTTCCCCTGGTTGTCCCTATGGGGATGGATACATTCAATGCCATATTCTGGCATCACATAGTTCATTTTTAAATATTTCCAAAATAGTAAGTTTAGAGTATGTGTGTGAATGAAAGAGAAACAACTAAAATGCTGATAATCTTTCACTTGGTTGAGTTTTGATGTTTAAGCTGACTCCATACAGAAGGCCTTTATGCCAGAAGTGAATTAAAAAAAGCCTGGGATTGAAAATGTTAGTGAAACACACACAAAGAGTCTTGAGGCATGACCCAAGTAATGTGGACAATATTTGGCTTTTATCAAACTTGACTTTTTCCTAATGCCGCGAGGAGACAGCCACCATATGACTTCATTCTTAGGGTAAATGTGCTCTGAACTCACTCAGCCTTTCACCATAGGAAGGGAAAGTTGCCCTTTTGAAGCCGCCACATTTCTACAGTTTTCTGCAAACCCACGGCTATGAAGATGTAAATAGCCGGTCCGGACGTGGTGCTGCTGTCACACTGCCCTTGGATGAAGAATGTGTGTGTGGCGGACAGTGGCCCTCGGCTGAACCTGGCATTTGATGCGATTTGTCTATCCCAGAGCAGAAAGCACAATACAGGGGCCAGCCTCTCTTTCACCAATGTATTATTTCTGTATAGCTCTCTTTTGTAAATTTCCCACAGGGTTTGGAAAAACAAAGCTATTCCAGTTAAAGACATTTTGTTTCAATATCAGTGAAGTGACATTCAGCCCAATGACTGATGTCATATCATAAGTGAAATTAAATTCCAAGTGAAGCTGAAATACAGTTACAGAGTGCTTCCTGGAGGATGGGCTGAAACAGTGTGCTGCGTAACTCACTCGTTCGTCTGCTCATCCGAGGAGAAGAATAGAGACTGTTCTCAAGCTAAAGACTGCAGTAATCAATCAAAAACACTTTGGGCACATATATGAGGTACCAATAGCACTGTAAGAAGGTTAAAAGTTCTGACTGTGCCCTCAGAGGCAACTGTTGTTGTGATTTTGGGCCTTACAAAAATAAATTGATTTGATTTGATTTGATTTGAAAAGTCAGCTTTGCATGACATGGGACCTTTAACCTCTATGACAATTAAGGGATTATGTTCAGATGCCCTCCCTGGCCAGCACGACGAGCCAAATCTTAACTATTTGGAATCTAAATTCTTGTCCCACTGATTGAGTGTATAATAATACACAGGTGACTTACACACGCATCAAGCAATGTTTGAAACTAATAAGCACAAATAATCACAGAAAAAACAGCACATATGACTGAGGGTGTGATCCACAAGGCCTCAATGCAGCTGCTTCCTGACTGTGCAGATAAACCGAGTAGCATAGATGTGATCTGTCAAGTGTATTATTTTTTTTTTTTTAAACAATTCTAGTTGATTGTTTATAAAATAAATAAATGGTTTGGATGATACATTGGAAGTTCTAGCTTGCCTTCTGCTATTATATATCTCTATAGGCAAGCCTTCCCTAAAACAGTCAGATTGATGTTGTCAAAGAAGGTAAGATAAAATAACTTTTATTTGTCCCACAATTGGGAAATTCCATTGTTACAACACAGATTAGGTACAGAAACAGATGAGGCACAGAAGCGTAATAATAAAGAACCCGATAACTTATACAGATAAAGAAAAAAAAACTCTTATAACAAAATAACACTCTTATTTACAGCTGTTATACAGACTTTTTCACAGTATTGCACATGAGTATGACAGTATTGCACAGGATTATGAAGCTGAATGACACGTGTTCAGGGCTAACAGTGTTTGTTTGAGTCTGACAGCAGCAGGAAGGAAACAACCCTATAATGACAAAACACCGTAGCCTTATTCAGACTTCAGACCTGTATCTTGTTTGGAAAAATCTTGTGTGCCATGACTCCCAGTTGATCAGAGGTGTGTGTTCAGCAGTCCTGGCTGCTGACTCGCGGCCAGTGTGAAGCCATAGCAATAATACATAGCACATGTCTCACAGGCTTCACTCGTCCGAAGTTCCTGTGTGTCATTAGATTAAAGCTTTATATTGCTGTGGAAGGAGCGATGGAGGAAATCAATATGAAGTCTCCAAGCAGGAACCGTGGAACAGAAGCTACAGTCAGTATGGGGCTGTGTCACCAGGGCAAAGTGAAAAGGGTTTCTATGATAATGACATCCCTTAGAGAAGGTATAAGATTGGAATGGAAATACAGGCATTTAAATACCCAATTCCTTCCAAAAGACATATTGAGTTTTCAGTCCTTGGTTATGCTCAATAAAGACAAATTTGAGATGCAAAATGATAAAAAATAATGTTTTTCAGATATTTTTTACTGTACATTTTCAGTATATTGGGCCAAGCAAGTCGGCAGAGTAAAAAGACAGAGAGCCTTGGGCGTTATCTTCAAGTGATGTGAATGATTGACAGGTGGATTAGCCAATTAGAAAAACACGCTCTGTTCATGTCAAAACAAACAGGGAAGCTTGTAAAAAATGTAGAAAATACATTCACAGACTGAGAAACAGCTCAGACTTCAGGCAAATCAATATTTGAAGCACCAAACACGGTTCTGTATCGAGTTAAGAGCAGTTACATATTTTGCTCTGAATGAGGCAGGGAAATATTATGCATCTGTGATTGGATCGTCAACTGAGAATTTCCTGCATTCAAACAGAAAGTAGGGGCTTGTTATGCTATATTTTTCTAATACCATTGTAGGAACACTTCTCAACACCAGTCACTTTAACTTAATTTAATCAACAACCACTCATTGCACTGTTCACTTATGGACTACTCCTCTAAATTTAAGTCTATTTTCATCTCTAAATAGTTTTTATTTTCATACATTCCTCATTTGAAATATGGTCTTTTTTCTGAAATTAAAACACTAAACTAAAGCGCAAGAACAGAACAAGACCAGAGAGAACACAGGAGATCAAAAACAACAACTAAATATCAAAAACAATTACAAAAAGTCACAGGCACAGTTCAAGTCTAAAGTCAAAAATCACAGTCAGTCACATTTGACGCATTAGATCTCCAAAGAGTGTTTTTTGTTTTTGTTTGTTCCAAATCTAATGTGATGTACAATGCATCCAGAAGGATTGTCATTAAAGAGTGTCTGTACTGGAAATGAGTCATTCTCCTACACACAGTTACAGCCTGATCCCTTAGATCTATTGTGCATATGTTCATCTCTGTGATTTTTATTTAAAATAAGTCTATTCTAGTATACATCTTGTATATATTGGCGGACATTAGGATTCAGCTCTCTCCAGATATCTATATTATGCATTTATTTGCATAATGTATTATTTATAGATTTACCAGTACTTGTGAGTTTGAAACATTTAATGTTAGCTGAGTTTGCGAGTTTCCCTTTCTGCCACAGACAAAGGTTCCCTCAGAGTGATTTGCAATCAGATCTACAAGTTCAGCATAGAAAGTAAGGTTGTGTGCTGCACCATGGTTGAGTGGATAGAACACGTGCGCTTTGTGTGCACAACCTGCAGCTTGGAGTGTTCAAAGTAAACACTTCTTTGTGTTCAAAACTCTTTTCAATGGCTATTCTGCTTGACACCAATACGGCCAATCCTCTATGAGGAATAGTTAAGTTTATTATACAACATTTGTTCATTTGTGATGTTCTAGTAGTTCAATGGTTTTCTTTAGGTATATAATATTTGTTCTTTTCTTTTTGTTCAAATTTTTGACCACTTAATTGGACATGGCCAATAACATTAAACAATACTTTTTGTAATTGTTCAGATGCCATAGTATTAAACATGTGTAGCCAAGCGGATGGTTGGGGACAAATTTATTAAGATTCCCCTTTAAATTATAACTCAATTGAAATGACCAACAATGCCACTTTGATGCAGGGACATTTGACAGAAGGCACTCAGGTTTGTTTTACATTGAAGAGGCAGGAGATGTTTCTATTGAATTAATTTATGAAATAGGTTATTTTACTTCTTTGTTACTTCGAAAGACAAGTGCAGTTAAAGAGATTACATTTACAATAAAACACATTGCAGTAGAACAGAAACAAGTAAGACTAGACAAGACAGCAGGCCAGGTTCCTGCTCCAGAGAAAGAACTAGGAGAATACGAGCTGTTAGCATCCAAATGACCACACCTTAGAACAAGAAGAATATCCCTCAAACCTACCCCTGCTAGACAACAGCTCAGGTCAGTGGGCCCAAGGTGCAGCGATGACGTTCCCCACAGTCATCTTCTAAACTACCTAAGAGGGCTGCTAGCCACCACATGGCCATTGCACACAGTGGAGCGCAAGGACAAATCTCTCTGACACGGAGCAGACCTGAAGGAAATCTTTTTAATACTGAGTAATTGGAAAATTTTGAAATAAAACCCATAATGATACTGGCATCTGGAGAGCAGGGGCATCACAAGCAAACACAGCAGGTGGAGTGTGAAGGTCAGAGGAAGTACAAGTGACCTCTGGCTTTTATAAGTTTTGGCGCCACATTAGTTTAGACCAGCCTGCCACACATGCAGAAATTATTCTAGCAAATGTGCTCTTGTTACACAGCTCTCTGGTTGAACACAACACACAGGAACCACAATAACAGAACATAATACAACAAACAAAAACTGAAAAAAGAACTCATGCCAAAATCATGCAAACAGACACAAAAAGTTATCAAAAGATGAAGGGAAACAATTTTCAAGTTAAAAAAAAAAAAAAAAGGCCCTCCATTTGATCATTCAGGACGTGAACCTGGCTCGTTAGTTCTGCCATGTTAGCCCGCAGGTTAGAAACCGTGTCTTTCAAGTCGTAGATTTCCTTTTTGGCTGCTGTGGCTCGGTTATCCAGTTCGTTAGTCTTGGATGTTAGATCGCACATACCAGCTTCAATCTTAGAATCAACCACCTTTGTAATGTTCTCAGTTATCTCCCACAGTGCAGGGCTTGAGCTCCGTTTGCAGACAAATGAGGAAACAAGCAAGCCTTGTTAGCTTAGCTTTAGCATGCATCTCTGTGGTGTTATTCTTGTTTGGTTTCTTAAGCATTTTCCAGAGATAAGTGTCCAAGCTCATTATGTATCTGCTCCCACACAGAAACGTCAAATATCCCCAGGTGATATAGACAGATAAATCTAACAGTTTCAACTGTCGCCTGACAAAGCCTGTCCAAGCTAGACAGTACTTCTTTCAAATCCTTTCTAAAATGTTTGCCATTTTGCATAATACTGGAAGTCCTTATTTTGTTGCATTTTATCATTGAACAATTTAGAGCCAGTCTGAAACAATACATTTGAAAAACTTTGTTATGAATAGCCACATTATGTGAAAATTCTCATGCAAATTTTACAAGGAACAAAATATATTAATTGAAACATTGAGCATTTAGAAAGTTAATGAGCTCCCAATGCAACAACATCATCATTTAAGTTGTCAGTTGTGTGGACGCAAACCACATTCACTATAAAAGCCAACCCAATTTATGAAAACTGTTGTGCAAGATTTATATTACTCTCCATGCCCAATTACTCATGCTCTCCTTTCAAGCTTTGGTGCAGGCACCTCGTAATCAGAAACTAGGTCAATGGAGATCACCGGCCAGGACACGGAACAAATCTAATAGCTCTTTTCAACTTGTATTAATCAGAAATGAAGACATGTTATTGAGCAGCAGTGTCTGCAGCCCTGAAAGGTCGATGTTAGTACATTTCCAGCTGTGCTCATAAATAATTGTGATGAGTCCTGTGACATGTGAGCCAAAAAAGCGTGGCACCGGCAACTCTATCACAATGGAACAAGTAGTGAGCTGAGTTGAAGACTGAACTGAATTAGAACAGCTCAGGTCTCAGGGTAAGAAAAAAAAAAAGCAAGGGGGGAAAAAAATCAAGGCATCAACTTCAAGAAGCGGCGCCGCAATGCATCACAGCGGGAGGTGGAATTAGTTTTAATCAGACCTAGATGGAGTGAGGACGTGAGAAAAACACGAGTGCAATCAGTCATTTGGGAACGGGGACTATTCTGCCTAAATGTCATAGAAATATCTGACACCAAGAAGTAAACAGCACTCTGTCGAAGGAGCACTGTTGAAAATAGACTTGACAGTGTTGAGCGTCATACTTGATGGATGGCACAACAAACTGTGGGACCCGTGTCATGTATTATACATAAGGCAGACAATTAGCATGTGTGGCATTCGGGTGGTACTATAAATGTTTTAAACTAATTTACATTAAATAAAAATAAAGAAAATAAAACCAACAACGCCACCGGGCTTACACCCGGAAAACTAACTAAAAGGACACACAGATTCGTTCTTGATTATACAGGGGCAGATTCCAGTTTCACATGTAATTTAGTTAACAGGCTATTAATTTAATAAATACAGGCTTAGGTAACACAGTTCGTATCAGTTCTTTATGCGTAGATGTATAGTCTTTTAAGAGTCCAGTGGATCTGGACAACACAGGGCACAGACGTCCATAACAACAGAGGGCAAGGCAAGGCAACGGCTCCAGCGCACACCGCTGCTCCAGAGAGTTTAGGTTACATCTGAAAAGAGACCTGGTTAACGCTAACCTGAACACTAGGCTACCGGCATATCACGCTCAGGACGTAACACGTTAGCTGCCCGGGACCACGCGTTGTGGGGCTATGACAGCGAGACCACAACAATCCCGAGTCAGCAGAGATCACATCGGAGCGTTAACAAAGCGGCGCCAGGTGACGGGCCACGCCCCTGAACCACAGAAACCATTTTATGAGTAAAACTACACGATCGAATTGCATTAGCAAAAAGGACAACTACTACCTGGAGAGCGGAGGTACGTGGAGCAACACCCAGACTCAGGAAGTGCGTAGGTCAGAGGATGAATGACAAAACGGAACAACATTTTATTGGCCAACGGCCCTAATGATTAGCCAATAGGAAGTGGCATGGTCTGCCCGCAGGCCATACTGCCACACATGCTAAAGATAAAGAGCAGGAAATGTCTGGGTCAATAAGCAGGAGGAGGAGGAGCCTACTGAAGGCAACGCTGGTGGGAACTGTGAGTGGGTCATTAAATATGGACGTATGCTGGGAATTCAACTGGCAATAAAGAAACATTTGACATCTTATGTAAAGATGTGTTTGCATTGTGCTGCCTGGTGGTTACAGCACAGTGTCGTGAGTTCAAATTCTGACAATTTACTGCATGTCCTCCCTTCTCTCTCATCCACATCTGTCCTGCCTAATACAGCCTAAAAAGTGTTTGATTCACTCATAGACCTGTTTTTTTGTAGCTCCTGCATTTTAATCAAATAGATATTAAGGTGCAAACAGTATTTTCTAATCCCTTCACTAAACTCTGAAAAGTAAGTGATGATAAGAGGAAAGACACACACAAAATGCAAAATGTATATACTTGAGTTTGTGAACATTTTACAACATTCCTTTTTAGATGTAGAAGAAGTATCCATTTGCTTGTTTCTTGAATTGTTGGTCAATCTGCTTGTCTCATTGACTGTTTCAATTACACATTAAACAGTAGCTGAGTTAGTAAAGTATTTCTGATCCAAAGGTCGGTGGCTCAAGTCCTGACATAAACATCATTGGTCAGATCCACAGGTAAATACTGTTGTTTGTCCTTGGACCCCGATGTTTGCGAACACTGCTGTATGAGTATGTGTGTTCATGTGCTGCCCGGTGGTCGAGTGGTTAAGGTGGCAGCACACATGCCAGGCTTCAGGTGCAGCCGGCCGCAGTGTCGTGAGTTTGATCTTGGCTCTGACAATTTTTTCCACGCTCAGCTGTCCTGTGAAGGCCAAACATCCTTAATAAACAATGTGTGTTCCTGATGTAAAATGCTTTGAGTGCCTTGTAGAGAAGTGCTATATAGATATCATTTAAAATCAATACTTTTGTAAGCCTGGTATGGTGACTACTGTTGTGATTTTGCTGTACTAAACCAAACTGTTTTGAAAATATACCCGGAGTTACGGTCTTGAGTCCAGATGACTACAACTGAATCTTTTTTTACAATGAAACACTCCTGGACGAATGAGGGATTACACCGACATCTACCTGGAGTTGGGTTTTGCTTCCTGTTTATAAGGTTGTGTTTCTTTGAGTTCTCAGAAATGACTCATTCCGAGCATTTTGGTATTGAAACATAATTAGCATGATGGTAATTTTGATTTTATTTTCATGGTTTATGCTTATTGCTGTCAGCAGAGAGAGTGCTAACGGGAATCTAATTGTTGTAAATAGTGATTTTGATGATTCATGGCATTTTACCACAATCTTAATTTAATCTCTTATCTTGTATAGGGAGAAAATTAAAGTGTACATTTTGTTTATTTTTAATAATGATGTGTTTATTTATATTCACACTGGAACTATCGACAGAATAGAATGTAATACTGCAAAAAAAACATTTTGCCAGTAACACTTTATTTTCCTATAGTATGCCGTTGTGAAGAGGCGTTTTTAGCGCTCAACTGGGTAAAAACAAACTCCTCTTTTATGACAAATGTTTCTTTTATTACATCTCACAACAACACAATACAACCTCAAACAAATAATGTCAGCTCAATTCTGGTCCAGCATTGAAGCACCACCCTCTCCAGAGTGACAGATGGAGGGTTATTTAGCTACAAACATGTGGACAATACCAAAGGGAGGACTGTGGTGGAGGTGGTAACGACGGATTGGTGGTGGTCTCTAGGAGCTCGGTGAGATATGCCCTGTACAAACAAATGAGAGCTCAGAGACTCAGGTTCAGCAGTGCATGAAACAGCAGGGCCAGGTCACTGCAAAAACAATCAGCCTCATCATTAAGTCCAGGAGCCACAGGGATACAGTGTAAATAAGGGTGTGCGTCCTTAGGGTGGATTTTGTTAGTGTAGGTTCATGTGAATTCATCAGATGGAAAGAAATGCATTTTAACAACAGATTATTGGCAGAAGGCAGGTGCTTACTGGAATGTTACAACAACTCTCTGTGTATGGGGCGCCCTTTTGAAATCCACGCAGCCTAGACAAAACCCGAAGAGGCCCAGCACATAGCTGGGAAAATGGTTCTGCATGGTTCACACAAACACACCCATAACTGGCCCAAATTTGGCATGTAAAGATTTGGGCCACATGAAGCCGCCCACATCTGGCCCACCTCTGGCATGCTCCATATGGCCCATGCATCATTGCCAGACCTGGCCCGACTCTGGCTGACATGCCAATTGCCATGCCAGAAGTCAGCCAGTGTTGCCAGCATTTTGCCGGAACTGGCCCACATCCGTCTACTATGTGGGTATTGACTTTATTCCGTTGTAATAGCACTTCCAGTCGAGTGGGAACTCTGTCCCCTTAAGTGGAGATCGAGGGAAAAGTCTTGCCACTTAAAATATGGTATAAAGTAGATTGATTTGTGTAAAATGCCCAATGTTCATGTGACCAACAAGTCAACAAAGCGCCGATTCCCTGGGCGGCCTGAGTCTGTGTAGAACTTATTTTCTCTCAAGGTCTCAAGCAGCCCTGTGTTAACTAATACAACAAGAAGAAGGAATTTATATAGTGCTTTTCTACCATCAACCATCAAGGAACCAGTCACCCATTCACACATTCACACCCCAGATATTCGCAGACACTGGGGGGCGAGTTGGGTTAAGTGTCTTGCCCAAGGACACAACGGCAGTGTTCACATGAGGCAGCTGCGATCGCACCGCCAACCAGTGGATCTGACCGCTCTGACCGAGCGGGGAGTCGAACCGCCAACCGTGCAGTAGCTCAGTGAGAATGTGAATGTGAATGTGAATGTGAATGTGAATGTGAATGTGAATGTGAATGTGAATGAATGCGAATGTGAATGTGAATGTGAATGCGAATGTGAATGTGAATGTGAATGAATGTGAATGTGAATGTGAATGTGAATGCGAATGTGAATGTGAATGTGAATGAATGTGAGGCATGCAAGACCTTTGGTGATCTTGCATGCCTCACATTCATTGTGTGTCATGGAATTAGACATACACCGATGCTATTCCTTAACACATTGAGAACACAATTCAACTTAGAATATTAAACGACACAGAAACATCAGACATTTGTGTGGCATGCATGGGAGAAAACGCGGGGACTGTGTCAGCCAAGCCGTTGTAAGGAGCCTGGCTGACCCTCCTGCGTCTCACCCCCGCGTCTCACACCGTTTTTTCCCATGCTGGTTGGTTTTATTAGATATTCTGGAATAGGCGGGTCACATTTCTCATTGGTCAGCCTCACATCAAAGCACTTGGTATTTTTCCGTAGAGATAAAGCCTGCAAGGGGGGGTGCAACTCCCCCCCCTGGGGCAACATTCTTTGGCCCATCTTTACGACCCCTTCACAAATGCAGTTTGTCACACACCCGTTCTTCTCTTAGACTAATGATGCAGATAAAATATCACTATTATGCAGATAAAATATATCACAGAAATATAATCATATATTCACATTTTATCACATTGTGTCAAGTTCCAAAGGTACAAATAGTTCCAACAACTCAACTGATCAAGTCTTGTGATGCCATTTGAACAACTGCTTGAATGTCAGAATATATCATCCTCGATTTCGGAAATAAACTTTACTGTCAATAGAAAGTCATAATGCTGAATATTCTCTGTTCAATACAGCAAATAACTTGAGGGAAGAATATTTACTTTACTTTATTTACTTCCAATACAAATCTAAAGATGTCTCTAGACATATTGTTACATCAATGTCTGCAAACGAGTCTGTTTGTATTGACTGTTGAAGGTTGAAGGACAGTCTAGTCAGAAACCCTCTCTGTAGGCTTAGCATTAAAGAAAATAATTGAACCACTTATGATAATAACTTGAACTTCACCACATCAGAAAGCATTTGAACCATTTATTGTTCCTTGCACTTAGGTGAAATCATTCATAAAACTTGCTCAGAGCTGCACACATACAATACCTCACAGCCTCTGCACAAATCACCCTCTCTGTGTGACAAACAGATGCGTTATGTGTATGAAAACTAAAGCTCATATATGGCTCTAGATGGGACACTGGTGTTTCAAATCACTTTCAGTTTAAATTAAGCCCTGAGGTCTCACTTTTAATCAGTGTGTTAAATGTGTCAACAGAAAGAAGAAAGGTGTGGTGAAGTGACACAATAACTTGAGGCAAAGTTGCCGGATGTCATCTGATACCGTCACTCCCTTATCTCAGGTCCTGCGTCTTTATAGCGCCGTCAGCCAAATATCACCACAACATGCACGTCCCTGATTGATTGCCTTCGCCAACTGGACGCCCGCCTCTCTCAGCTCCACCTATAGCCGCGGTGGAGTGGTTGCACTGGCCACGCTCTGCATAAAAGTCTTTGTCGAAGTCTACTTTCTCCATCAAGCGCGACCGTGCTTTGCTGTAACCAAGGCTATCAAGAGCAAAATATAGGGGTCGTCCAGTGCGAGATCACCTGGTTGGCAATCAAAGTACTACATGAGTGAGTGTGTTCTTTCCTCTTTCAAACCGATGTGTAAAAGCTAATAGGGCCGTTGTGTTTAGCTTACCTGGACTCAGAGCAGGAGTGTTTAGGTCGCAGTGCAATTGTATATGATATTTCCAGGCATCTCAGTATGTTTTGGTATTGTAATACTTTAATAATACTGGTAAATAGGCTTCTACTGGCTGACTAAGCAGCACAAGCACCTGTTATGTTCCCGTTCAACTAGACCTATGGCCCCTGAAACATGTATTTCTTTTTCATCTATGTGTAAAGGAGTTATTATTATTAAGAGCAACACATGCATAAACTCTGAAACTAACTTAAAATTGGCAATTTATAAATAAACCAATGCAATTCAAAATGTAAGTGTCTGACATGTCAAATTAAACCTGTGCTGCCAAAAATGTATTCAGGGTAGATTTATTTCATCCTTTTGAATGGAGGATGCCGTTGTTCAATCAAAGGGGCTACGTGTAGTTCGAAAACACAAATTCCATTTCTATAGCAACTCAGCAGCTGCTCGTTCAGGCTCTTCAGCTGTGTGCGTTCAGGTGTGCAGCATAAAGTTTTCTATTTGTAATTCATTATTTCTAATTTATCTCAAAATGATTATTTCTGTTTACCTCTGCTCATTCCTGCCCATATTCTCTCCTCTTGTCGCACATCACACACTGCTGCAGCCTGCAGCGAAGGAGACACGGGGAATACAGGATCCCGTGAGGGCCGGGTGTGTGCGAGCGGCCTTGCCCTTTCCCTCCTGTGTCAAACACACACGAGACCTGGTGTGCTGGTGCGAGGAACACAGCAGAAAGCCACAAGCACGCGGCCCCGGAGGTGGAGCGCGAACTCAGAGGTGGAGGCTGGTAAAGCAGTAGTACAAACTAACCTCTGCTGCGGCTGCTGGAGCTGGTGCTTGCTTCAACACTTTCCTTCTCTTTCTAATTTGGTTTATCGTGGTCCGTGTAGCGCTATGGGTCGGACCATATTACTTGGTGGGCCATAGCAGAAGCAACATGTGCAGAGTAAAAAATGTACTGCGCTGTGATTGCAAGTGATATGCAGCCATGAAATACTGTGTGGTGCTCTCCAATGGTTCAGCCAGCATTCAAACATACATTCACTATTTTGCTGCCAGAAACTAAGTAAGCCCTTTCCTTTTTCAAGAGCCTGACATTTCCAGGACAAGATTAAAGCATATATATGCACTATAATGTTGACTGACTTGAAATGGCCACAGATGGGGTTGTGTAATTTCAGAGTGAAATGGGGGATGAGAGAGAAGGGAGGACATGCAGTAAATTGTCGGGATTCAAACTCACGACACTTCGGCTAGCTGCACATGGAGTCTGGCATTCATGTGCTGTGCCTTAGCCAATTGACCACCAGACAGCACGGGGTTATGTAATTATTAATATTATAGTAGTGTGTGTATTTATCTGTCTTCTGGTTATTTGAGTAAAGCTTTTTTTTTTTTCTAATAAACTACTTCCTTCTACTTTTCACATACATACACATACACATACATTTGTGAGTATCACATTTTTGTTTCAATAGTATTTCTTGTCTGATATGGATTTACTGTTTCACTTTTCGTTGTAGGAGACATCATGAAAAAGAGACAAAGCTTCAATAGAGTTGGAGCAAAGAGACATTACATTGAAAGGCTGTTAGTGCATGTAATGATGGAGTGATTTTGTGCTGATTTCAAAAATGTCTATCACTTCTCTAAGTGAAATCTTCAAGGGCTTTCAGGGTAAGCTCCTCTTTATTTTTTTTTCATTATTTGGACATGTCTAATGCAGTGGTTGTTTTCTGGAAGAAATGGTACTAAAATATCTATGGGCTGGAAAGTCATAGACTTGGATTTTCAAGATCAGCCGGGATGGAGCATGAATAATATATCTCCAGTCATCATAGTTGCATATTAGATGGAGGATGGGAGACTCTGAGACACTGTGAAGGTGATTGCCACCCTGCTCTTTAACTGGACCTTGAATAGATGTAACTTTCAGTGCAGCATGATCCATTGTTAGGAATATTATGGAGTGTTCAGAGAGCTCTTCCCTGTTGCTAAAGTGAAATGTTTAAAAGGCTTCACTTCAGTGATTCTGTTTGTGTG